>NC_133647.1:12621395-12962193 GCF_009905375.1 Apium graveolens
AATACTAGCAGGAGTTATCCTACTCTTGCATTGCATAAAACACAAATTAAAAATTAGAGGCAACCAAGTATACCAAAGAGGAACACAAAAACATTGTTACGAATTTATATTTGGGGAGCCTTATAATGTGAACATACTTTAAGGTGCCTTGAAACAATAATAATTAGAAACATTGTGCTACAAAAGCTGGACTGCTCGACATGTATTCTTCCTTGTCAAGTTTGTCTGGTTTTGCAAACATCAAAAATAATTGCAAGTGAGAGTAATTCTTATACAGATCTAGTAAAAGATGAAGCCCCCTATACATTTGTTTTTTCCCCTCTCCAAGCAACATAAATAGATTATGCACAAATTATGTAAGTTTTCTCTACATACATGGGCCAGAAACTCGAATGTATACATGTGTCAGAAGAATTTTTTGGGAACTAAAAAACGATAAAAAAAACTACCTGGGAAAATCATGGTTGTAATCTCCATTAACAATCCAGCTCATCTTTCTGGCACTGCCAAGTAATAGACTATTTCTAGTGCTCTAGTAAACAGGAAGACTACTTGCCAAAGTAGCAGCTGTAGATAATGTCCTTGATGTATGCAAGTTGTAATTACTTGTAGGAATGCGATGCGGACTCGTTTTCGCAGTTTTGTTTTTTAACTTCTCAGTTGGCTTCCTATTGTGTTCAATTTCTAGCACCTGAAATAAAAGAAAGACACCTTGCTCAGAAACCAAATTTAATACCTGTGTGATACATCATGAATTTCTGTAAATATTTAATCCTACAAAGTCCAATTACCTGTAATTTGTTTGTCTCCTGGAACTTAGCTTGGAGAAGACACCCCAAGTGACTCCGGAACATGCATGAGTCTTCAAACTGAGCCCTTGATTTTTCTTCCATTAAATGTTCTGCGTCCAGATCAAATATAAACAATGGACTTGCCTACACAAGAATCAAATAAGGACAGAGTTTTTACCTGAAAAATAATTCTGCTGCACTGCCACTTGAAATATCAAGCCCGTCATAATTACGAAAAGAATCAATATAGCCACGAGGCATCTGTTTCAATATCTCAAATATGTTATTCTTATGTTGTTAAAACAATTCACCCACACACAGCTGTCTCTTTCTATTCAAGACAAAATAGTACGATATCAAATTTTAATTATGAAGGATTGATATGTAAATAAGTGATGGTGATAAATTTGGTCGATGTGATAACTTAAAAGATGAAATAAAATGTGTAAAACAGGAGCTAAGCATAAAAATATATAGCAAAGGAAATAGCAGCTCCCTCGAAACAAATATAGCTTCAAAAACTTATATCATTACTGTTAAAGAACGACTAGATTTGGCATTCAGACTGAATAAAGAAGGCAAAAACTTGGAGCCGAAGCTTATTACCAAAAGGAAAACTATTTTCTTACCAGCGATTCAAAAACCCCCCATGGCCGAAATAATGATGGGTCGGTGTAGATGAGGCTGGTATTCAGGTACCGATTCACCCATGATTCATCTGTGGTTAAATTGTATCAGCAATCAGCAATAACAAACTACAGGCACTGGAATCAAATGTTACATGAAGTTGTAGGCTGATATACTTTAGAAGGAAAGAGAAACAGGAGTAGGAAAGAGATCATACAAGGAGCTGAACTCCAATGATGATGCATAAAAAATGAATAATCGGGCAACTAGCTTGAAAAAGAAAAAAAAGAATGAGAGCAATCTATAATTTTGACCGGTTTCTTTTGGGAAGGAAGATCTAGAAAGGGGGACCTTGTGATCCTTTGGTAACATCGTTGCTGTGGTCCTTGTTATCATCCTTGTACTTGCCCTTTTCATTGTTCTTGTCGATGGCTGGGCACATTTTCTGTGAGAAAAGAAGTAATGAGTTACAATAATACAAAGAAGAATTTGAAAAAAAAAGAAAACTTCAAGATGGAACTTCATTCAATTATTTCATAATAAAAAGGGATGCATAGCAGGGGCATACCCTGTGAAAGGCTTGAAGAAGATCACCCCTGTTAGCTGACTCAAGTAATTTCATAACAGTAGTCAAAGCCACCATCTTTTTGTTTTGTGTTCTGCATAGGCCTCGTCGGAGTGGTGAACGGCAGTTAACTTAAAGTGAATCTCCTCTTTGAGAAGTAATGAGATTCTTATAGCCACAAACTGGCGTAACATCAAGGGAAGTCCAAAATGGTGCTCAGGAGGCAGACTGGTGGGAGACAAAAACATAGTAGGCAGGGTGTTGTCACAATAAGAAGCCGCCATCAACAAAGTAGCGAGCTCGATAGATTTGACATGACGTGAAAATTTAAAAATTAGATCACGAACACCAAAGGACTTCCTCACGAGGACACGGATGTGCTGAAAGAGAAAATGCTGTAGTAAAAGGAAATAAAGCATCATAATTTATGTGTATGAATCAGAGAGTAAAGGAAGTAGGCAGTTTATAAAAAGAAAAGGGGGAAAACAATAGTACCACTTTTTGGTTATGAAACGTGGAAATCAAGTCGAAAAGAGGTAGTGTCCGGGAGTCCAAGAAATACGCATGGTGATTAAATGAAGAGCCATTTCAAGTGGAGTCATCTCATTAAAGGGTGAGTTAGCATCAGAGCATTTGACATTTGGGTTAGCTCCGTAGTGTTCAATTAGATCACTAAGCAAGTCAGTAGAAGGTGTAAAAACTGCAAGATGGAGAGGATACATTCCATCTAAAACAACAGTATTTATATCATCTACGGCGGCCGTTCTTCGGAATTGAAATTATAAGCTTCAATATTGTCAGTTTTTGTTCCAAAAAACAACATTAGAAGTTTTGATGTGGACAGGAAAGAACCGTTAGCATTATCTATGGGGTTTCTCTTGAAAAACGCCATGTCATCCTCGGTGAAGCGTTTACCAATTTTGTGCTCCAAATTCAAAATAATCTGTTTATAAACCCTAATATGTGAGACAGCGTTCATATTTGTATGACAATTCTATATTTAATTAAATATGTAGTGAGAATTTATACTTACCTCAACCACCGAATCATCGATTTCAAACAGCTGATCCACTCGGCTTTCGAGTCCAGCAGTCCCTCATTTCTCTCTTTCTCTCCGTCTCTCTCTCTCCCGTTATCGAGGGTTCTTACAGTTTATACTTCCCAAAATTTGGGGACCTTTCATTTGGGCTGCCGGTCCTAAATGTCACGTGGATGACCTTAAATATCACTTCAAAACGGTACATCGTGTACCGTTTATGCAAAATACATAAAATAACGTTTTGGCATTTTAATTTTTTTTTATGCGCAAAATGGTAGATAAAGTACCGTTTTGGTACAAAACGCTATATGATGTACCGTTTTGAGCCAAAACGCTATTTTAACCTCCGTTTTGCACATTATAAAAAATTAAAAAAAAATAAAGTACCAAAACGGAACACTAAGTACCGTTTTGCATTAAAAATACAAAACGGAAGACGAAATACCATTATGAAGTGACATTTTGGGCCATTATTTTCAAAAGTGACATTTTGCATTTAGCAAAAAAAAAAGTGACATTTTGGACCATTTAACACTCAAAAATGACATTTTGGTCCATTGTTCTCATTTGGGCACAATCCATTTTCTGACCGGTCAATCTTCTAAAAATCCCCGAACAGATTCGACTTTTAAAATCCCGATTAATCTTTATAAATTTTTCTTTATTGGAGTATATATAAATATATACTTATTAAAATTAAAGTACTTTATTTATTTAAATATAAATAATTATAGAATTTATGATATAATAAATATGTATTTGATAATAAATATCTAATATAATCATAATAACATATTACATAATATTTTAATATTAAAATATATCCGATTTTTACTCCGATTAATCCCCGATTTTTTTATTAATCCTAAATCGGTATCTCAACCGATTACTTCCGATTTTTACATAAAAATTTTAAAATCTACTCTCATTTCCCTTTAAATTTTATACATTAATTTTTTAAAACATTTTTTAAGAGTTTTTTAGAAAATGGTCCCATAATAATTTTTATTTTTTTTTGTGAGGAAGTGATATTTAATCAAACAAATAATTAAAAAATATTTTAAACAATAAATATCCAATTATAGAGGTAGAGGTATAATTCGAATCGAGCAGTTGTTCTTGAACTTGTTTATTAGGCCTTGGTTCCATTTAGATTTATACACGAATCGAGTTCGATCAAAATTTTAAAATTATTTGATTATAAGTATGTACCTAGTTGATTAAATTTTGAACTTATTTGATTACAACAAACAAAATACTCGAATATTTTAGGTGATTCCTTAAATTAAAAATTATATGATTTCGCTACTTATTTTTAAGTAACCATCTCTTTTTAAAAGTTGTCCCAACTAATATTTTAAAATTGTAATATCCCGTAATTTTTAGATTAATATTAATTAAAAAGAATAATAGAAAAAAAATGATTAAAATTAGATAAAGATTAGAAATTAAAATTGGGTTAGACTTATTAGGCTTAAAATTTGGATCAGACTTTAACATAGATAATTAGGTCTTAAATTAGGGTTTTGTCGTTTTTATTGTCAAAATTCGTAGGTGTTTTCCTCACAAAAATCAGCAGTCTTGTAAAATTCGTATAAAATTCATTGTAAGTCGGAATTAGTTGATTCTGAACTTTTCGGAAAGCTCTTTTCGTTCTCTACAACTTTTGTGTTTCGTGTTTTTAAAGAAAACGTCGTGGGCTAAGTAAGTTTTCGATCGATCTTTCTAGTGTTTTCTAAACTGTGTTACGTGTGTATATTTGATTATCAAAACTTGGGCTAAGTGATGATATTTTGAAGTGCTATGTATTATCGTATATGTGTTGTGTGCCAATGATAATTTTGGATCTCTGATTTATGTCATGGTTTGTGAAAATATCGAATAAGAACTTAGGACCGTAGTCATCGGGTTATAGTGACAGTTTTCTGAAAATTTAGGACCATTATCACAGGGTTGTAGTGGTCGTGACATGAATTATAGATTTTGAATTATTGTTTTTTATGTGATATGTGTATTCTATGTATCGAATAATAATGTGAAAGTTTATCAAAAGTGTTTGTTTCGTATATCGTATCGTATAGATTATCGTATTTTGTTATATGTATATATGTTGTCTGCCCTTGCTAGTTGGATCGATTGGTTTCTTGCTGGGCTATTTGGCTCACTCTTACAATTTCAGGTTTCGTGTAAGACCGAGTTGGATAGCGTTGGAGTCGAGGACCTAGGATTGGAGTAGATTGACTTTTGAAGTTTTGTTAGCTGCGTTTTTGTAATTGTCACCTTTGTAATAGATTTTTGATAAATAAATTGTACTTTTATTTGAGTTTTGATTTAGAATAATAGTTTGAAAAGTCGGGCTGTTACAAAAAAATTACTAGTTTAGAATTCGTGCGATGCAACGACTTTTTTATATAACATGATTCGATAATAACTATATTTACAAATTTAGATTTGTGTTATTTT
This sequence comes from Apium graveolens, assembly GCF_009905375.1. NCBI lineage: Eukaryota > Viridiplantae > Streptophyta > Magnoliopsida > Apiales > Apiaceae > Apium > Apium graveolens. The sequence continues at coordinate 12,626,881 of NC_133647.1, forward strand.
TAGAAAAAAAGAAAATAGAGTACTTATTATGAACTAATAATATCAAATTTTATATATTATGTATATAAAAGTTAATTAAAAACAGGTCGAATTTACTTTCTAAGGCCCTATCTAATCCCTATTCTACTTAACAATTTAATTTAACGCATCTCAAATATATAATATAATTTTTTCCCAAGTTATAGGCATAGCATACATAGGATATGTTTAATATTGTTGTTTCAGACAATTAACAACAGTTTTTCTGCTGAAATTAAGATAAAAAACTGTTTGATAAATTTAAAAAGCAATTTTTCTGAAAGTAATTTTGACTAGAAAGATACTTTTAGAGAAAACAGGTGCCCCTATGCTACCAGTTAGTGATTTCAGTATCAAATCTCAACAAAAGTATCATTTTATTTATATTTTGACAAAAAAATATGTGAAAATAAAAAATATTACCAAGCAATTATATGATTTTTGTAACAATACCTTTTTTAACAACAATTTTTCTAACACAACAATTTTACCAGCTCTATTGCGCTAAACGGTGATGACTTTAAGGTTTCGTGATAAGAATATCAATTTTAAAATTTTTGATAAAAATATTATTTTAATTAAATATACTAGTATCATATTTTTATAAAAAAATAATTCACAAAAGAATTTTTTTTTAATAAAAGATCACGTATTTTAGGGATCTGTATCACCTTCTATCATGATACGCATTCTCCAAATGCGTAACACACTTGAGATTATTATTTTTTTAAAAATTTCACTTTTTTTAATTTTTTTAAATAATTCACATTTTTTTAATACTTATTAGTACTCATTTCCAAAATACGCATTGAAGTGATAATTTTGAACAAAAAAATAATAATATCTATCTTTGTACCTTATGGTAAAAAATGATATTTTTAACATTTTAAAAGAGGCATCTCTGCTACAGTAAAATCTTTATAAAATAATAAGTTGGGATCACGAAAATTTATTTATTTAGAGAGGTATTAATAAATTGATAACTTTATAATTATTAATTTATAGATTGTTATCTATATTAAACAGAAATATTTTTTTATAAATTTAAATGAAAAAATGTACTAATTTATGTATAGTATTTAATTAATTATATATTATCTAACTTATTCATAAACTTGAAATGTTGATTTTATAATTTCTGTAATGGATAGCGTCAGGACATGTTTAAAGTTTTAAAGTTTAGAAGAATGTTTCAAACATTAGTCTTTGAAAGAAGGTTTAAGATTATGTTAAACACGATAAATACTGTTAAAACTCGTTATTCATAAAGAAATATTTAATGTATTAAATATGTTAAATAATTTGATTGTAGTATAAGAACACCATACAAATTTTGAGATGTAATAAAGACCATTGGGAATGAGTTTCATGTATATTTAAATTTTAAAAATAAAAATATAATATTAAAATCGTATTTACAAAAATGTAATAAATATATTTCCATGTGTTATGGATTAAAAACTAGGGTGTAAAAGTCAACGTGTGTTTAATGCTAAGGTTTGAGAGCTTCGAGCTTTAATGACCGCACTTGTGTTCGTAGCTTAATTCTGCATTCACAAGATGCCTACGTATCTCTGTGTTGTAAAGAATCAAGCCAAAAACGTAGTTCTGAATGTAGGGTTGAGACCCTTTATATAGATGTTGAATCTATGAATTAGATTAGAAGTAGGAGACTTGGAGAGCAAGTTCCTGAATCAGATTTGTCTTTGGAGTCCTAGAAAGTAGGAAACAGCTTCCTTGTGTATCTTGGTTACTTGGGATCACTCCTGATGAATTTTACTCCTCATAGAACTCATTATCAGACCCTTAACTGGGCTATATAACTTAATTACGAATTTAATAATAATAATATAGAATATCAAGCCCATAAGCCTTATTGGGCTTGTTCACGAACTTATACATTAATGAGTCCAATGGACCTTGGTAGATAATATCAACCAAGATTACCTCGAAGTATTTGTAGGTTGAATCCTCACTACTTGCAAGTTGAGTCCTCGTTACTTATAAGTTGAATCCTCGTTACTTGGATTCCTTTCCGTTTGTAGCCCAATATAGGTCTATAACATTTTATTTGGGCCCATAGCCTAATGCTTATCGAACCATGCTAGGTCATAATTAATGTGCAATTAATTATGTTCGTATGGTTATATTTTTTTCATATCATTTGCCCCCCAACTCCTAGAAAAATTTGTTTGAAGTTTCGTAGGAGTTCTAGAGTATTATACCAGACCTTATCTAGGGTTTTTATTTTTTTCTCGTAGATTTTTCACTATTTTCCTAATATTTTAAGAATTATTTGTACCTTCCGGGCATTTTTCTTATTTTTTTCCTAATATTTTAGAAATTATTCATACCTTTCGGGTATTTTTCTTAATTTTTCCTAATATTTTAGGAATTATTCATACCTTTCGGGTATTTTTCTTAATTTTTCCTGAAAATACCTTTTTCTAGAAAACAATTTTTAATTCCTCCATAATATTTCGACCAGAAATGAGGTCGAAATTCGACCAAGAATGAGGTCGAATTTTTGTTGCCTTTGTGTCCCTGGTCGATGAGGTTCGACAGGGATTTTCGATCAGGATTTTGACTAGATTCCTGGTCGAAATTTTGTGCATTTTTGCTTCTTGGTCGATTTAATTCGACCAGGTTTTTCGACCTGACTTTCGAGCTGGACTATGGTCGAAGAAAGGGATCATTTTGGCTTCCTGAACGATACAAACCGACCAGGATTTTTGACCTGACATTCGACTAGGAATGAAGTCGAAATATTGGGCACTTTGTCCTTGAGGTCGATTCAATTTGACCTGGAATTTCGACCTGAGTTTTGAGTTGGGACGTGGTCGAAAAAACGACAATTTTGGCACCCTGATCGAATGAATTCAATCAGGATTTTCGACTAGGTGTTCGACCTGGAATTTGAGCTCATTTTTTTAATTTTCAATTTAGACTTAAATAGTTTGAAATACTAATTAAATCATATATTTCTTTTTTCTTGGGTCTCGTAGGTCATGGGCCTTCTGGGCCTTCTGTCTTTGGGCATTCTTGGGCTTCCTTGTTCTAGATCCTTCCACATTTTCCCATTCTTTTATTTTTCAATTGTCTTTTCTTCTATTTTCTATTTTCTTTTTTTTTTTCTTTTTCGGCTCTCTTGATCTTTCTAGATCTTGGGTCTTTTCTCCAATGGGCCGCCCTTTATGGGCTTTTACCTGCTGTAGTCGGTTGCAGACCTTCCAACGGTCATGTGACCGGATATAACAGGTCAAAATGACCGGCTAAAATTCTATAAATTAGAGATGTGAGTTCTCATTTCTCACATCTCTCTCAAACACTCTCAAACTCTCAAAAACTCTCTTTGCCTCTCAGAGCTCGATTTGTGCAAGAATAACAGAAGGTCGAAGAAATGGAAGATAAGAAAGCTGCTCGTCTCGCCCTCATGAACTCGTCCAAAAAAGGTAACGAGTTCCCCAACCATTCTAATTACCTTAATCTTATCGATATCATCAACACTAGGGGGGATGAATACCCATCTGATTCCCACCTAGATTCGTTTGATCATGCAAAAACCTTTCATTATTCGACTGAGCTTAAGAGAATTGCTAAATTATATTGTATCACTTCTCCTTATTCTCTGGTTTTGGCCGAACCGACTGACAGATCTTGTCGTCCAAAACTCGACGCCTTCTGCATTTATCGTGATATGCTTAGGGCGGGGGTTAGAATCCCTTTTCATCCTTTTATCCCTCTTCTTTTAGCTGATGTCAGGATTTCTCCCTGCCAGCTTCCTCCAAATTCTTAGAGGCTTATTCTCTGTTTCATCGTTTCCTGTCTCAAAAGGGAACGTCCTCTTTTTGTTGCTGTCTTTCGAAAGATTTTTCAATTTAAAAATAGTCCAGACAAATATCCTGGTTGGGTTTCCATTAACCAACGTCCTCATCTCCCCCATATTGTCAACGGTCTTTCTATCCCAGATAATAATATTAAGTGGAAGAAAGAATTTTTCTACTTAAAGTGGGAAGAGGGCGACTGGGAACCCTCTTCCGTTCGAGTTTTGGAAAGGTGGTGGATAGAAGCCCCAACGACATCGTTTTTATATTATGTATATAAAAGTTAATTAAAAATAGGCCGAACTTACTTTCTAAGGCCCTGTCTAATCCCTATTCTACTAAACAATTTAATTTAACGCATCTCAAATATATAATATAATTTTTTCCCCAAGTTATAGGCATATCATACATATGATATGTTTGATATTGCTGTTTTAGACAATAACAACAGTTTTTCTACTGAAATTAAGATAAAAACTGTTTGATAAATTTGAAAAATAATTTTTCTGAAAGTTATTTTGGCTAGAAAGATACTTTTAGAGAAAACAGGTGCCCCTATGCTAGCAGTTAGTGATTTCAGTATCAAATCTCAACAAAAATATCATTTTATTTATATTTTGACAAAAAAAATATGCGAAGATAAAAAACATTACCAAACAATTATATGATTTTTGTAACAATACCTTTTTTACCAACAATTTTTCTAACAACACAGCAATTTTAACAGCTCTATTGTGCTAAACGGTGATGACTTTTACGTTTCGTGTTAAGAATATCAATTTTAAATTTTTTTATCAAAAATATTATTTTAATTAAGTATACTAGTATCATATTTTTATAAAAAATAATAATTCACAATTTTTTTTTAAATAAAAGATCACGTATTTTAGGGATTTGTATCACCATTTTTCATGATACGCATTCTTAAAATGCGTAACACACTTGAGATTATTATTTTTTAAACTTTTTCACTTTTTTAATTTTTTTTAAATAATTCACATTTTTGAAATACTTATTAGTACTCATTTACAAAATACGCATTGAAGTGATAATTTTGAACAAAAAAATTAAAAACAATATCTATTTTGTATCTTGTGGTAAAAAAAATGATATTTTTAACATTTTTAAAAGAGGCATCTCAACTACAGTAAAATCTTTATAAAATAATAAGTTGGGATCACGAAAATTTATTTATTTAGAGAGGTATTAATAAATTGATAAATTTATAATTATTAATTTATACATTGTTTTCTATATTAAACATAAATATTTTTTTTATAAATTTAAATGAAATAATCGTACTAATTTATGTATAGTAATTAATTAATTATATATTATTTAACTAATTCATAAACTTGAAATGTTGATTTTATAATTTTGGTAATGGATAACGTAAGGACATGTTTAAAATTTTAAAGTTTAGAAGAATGTTTCAAACATTAGTCTTTGAAAGAAGGTTTAAGATGATGTTAAACACGATAAATACAGTTAAAACTCGTTATTCATAAAGAAAAATTTAATGTATTAAATACTTCAAATAATTTGATTGTATTATAAGAACACAATACAAATTTTGAGATATAATAAAGAATATTAGGAATGAGTTTCATGTATATTTAAATTTTAAAAATAAAAAAATAATATTAAAATTGTATTTACAAAAATGTAATAAATATATTTCCATGATTGTGAAATATTATTAATTTATATTATTGGGACTATATATTTATACAGGATTTTCAAAAAAAAATTATTATCTTATTACATTAGAAACTGATTATATTTTAAAACTAGTAGAAACTGATTATATTTTAAAACTAGTACAATTTGCGTGATTGGAGAAAATTATTAAATTACATATTTTAATTTACCGAGGGTATATAGTATATAGTATCAAATAGGCATAACAGACATACGATTCTCAACTATTCACAAGGCGATTTGGAGCTCCTACAATGATTATAAGAGCATGTCCAATGTGATTAGTTATATCGGTTAGCTATATCAATGTAAAATAAAAATTATCTAAAATTTGCTGAACCTAAAGAAATTGTGCTTATAAAAATTATCTAAAATTTGTTGAACCTTAAGAAATTGTGCTTCAGTGTTATTAACATTAACTATATTCAAAAAACAATTTTTTATAGTTATTTTCAAATTTTCAACGATTATATTTTAATGACTATCTTTTATCCTAAAAGGTTGTGAAAGAATTATTAATAAAAAAATTAATTATTTTTTTAATTTAATATAAGTGGAATTAATATATATATATATATATTGTTATGGATCAAAAACTGAATGTGAAGCGTCGTGCTTTTATGACTGCTCTCATATATCGAGGTGCCTACGTATCTTCTGCTGTGTGAAGAATCAAGTCAAAATGTAGTTATAGTTATGAGGGGTAGAGCCCTTTATATAGAGATCTCAACAGTGGAAATCTAGTAGGAGTAAGACTCCAGGAGTTAGAAACCTCGTAGAAGTTGGTTTCTGTGTTTGAGATAGAGTAGAACTAGTAATAGTTCTTATCTCTTGTAGTTGATATTTATCTAGAACTCTAGACGTTTATCTTCGAGGAACTAAAATCCTTATAGAATTGTGGAGTTCTAGAACCTTCTCAGCAGTCTCCTGATTCGACTATGGATATGGATTCGAGCCTTGACAGGGCTGGATGCTCCGTCCATGAGTTTTGACAGTCCACCCATCTCAAAGGTGGATGTCCAGTGGGCTAATTCATGGCTCATATTAATTAATTACGAAATTAATTAATATTCATGGTTTAGGCCCTAATTAACTGGGCTTTTATGCTCACGGGCTTTTAAATAATCCTTTTAATAATTACGAATACTTTTAATCTGTGACGACTTAGAATTTTGCGACGTAATCAAGTCAATAAAGTGTGTTATGTGATGTGATTATAATTATGTGATTAGGTGTTGATTATTTTTCGTTACTGTATATTAGAATATAGGAGCGTAAATAAAAACGTTCCAATTTAAAGAGTCAGCTTAGAAGTTAAGCTGTGGTGTCGGGCCGTCAGGTAGAACGGAACCCGTCCTAATAAGGAATTAAAGAATATAAAATGTGAATTATGTGTGATTGAATGAAATGAATGAGTAAATAAAGTATTTCGTCCTAAGTGACGTGTTGATTGGAAAAGATAATGAGAAGCGTAATCGAAACGCTGAGCGTCGGGCCGTCAGGCTGAACGTGACCCGGTACGCGTAGAAAAGGATAAAGATTAAAGAAGGATAAATTCCATGATTAGACCTGAGTCGTTATGTGATTATATATGTGAGATTGTTGTCTGTGTGCATGACTATGTGTTCTGTGACATTTTTATGAATTTTAAGGAATTATGTGATATAAATAAAGGTCTAATTAACCTTCGTGCATTTTTATAAAATTATCTAAGTAAGATAAAAACATGGGATTTGTTTTGATATCTTCTTAGTAGTCCTGGAGACTTTTTAAAAATGATAAGTGGATTTATTTGGAGGTCTTTGCATTTTTAAATTGATTTTATGTGGAAAAATGTTATTATTAAGACAAGATTGCGAAATTCATATAAAATCAACCGTACGCTCAAAACCTTATTATGAGTAATGGTTGGAAAACTAATTTCGAGATCTACGTTTTGAAATTGTCATTTGCAATAATTTTCAACTTTCTGAGAGAGATATAATTTATATTTAGTTTTTATCTTATTTGAGTAAAAAGAAAAAGATTAATCAACATAAGTGGGGATTAATTAATTACTAAAACGCCCCTGCCCTCTAAGCATATATACACACTCATTTCCTCCTCCTTCCTTTCTTTTCCACCCGGCCACATTTTCATTCTCTCTTTTTCTCTCATCTCTCTCACTCTCGAAGCTCACTCTCTATTCCACTCGATATATCACTCTTCTACACTTGATTTTATGGATTCTTCCATGGAAATTCATTTTTGTTTCATATATGAGCTCTAATCCTATTGCATGCATAGTTTGATACTTGCATGTGGGTTGTGTGCGTGTGTGTAGGTTCGGCTAGGCCGAATTGTTGCTTTATAAAAACAAGATGAAGTGAACTTGTGGTGATCTTGTCTTCTATGTGTTTGTTTTTGTGATTTTAGAAAAAATCGGAGGTTTTATGGTAGGATACCCTCGAATGAGGGCACCACCGTGAGGCCATCGTCACCGGTGATGAACTCCGGTGAACCGGTGGTGAGTAATGATGTAACCACTGAACTCTACTACACCAAAACTTGTTCTTTTGATTGTTGCATGTGTTAATCTTGAAAACACCCGGATGGGTTTTGATTTTTTAAAAAGAATTAAGTTGATGTTAGTTGATGAAAATGAGTTGTTAATGTTTAATCTTAGAAATTATTGTTTGATTAGAGTGATTGGTAGTGTAAAGGGTCGAAATTGTCCATGCATGTGTTGATTGGTGTAAACGCCGAATAGGGTTTTGGGTTATCAAAGAATAAATTGATTTTGGTTGATAAAAATGATTGTTTGATATTTGTTTTTGAAATTGATGGATTAACTAAGGCCCTAAATTGAATTAAAGGTTTGTTGGATTTTAATCGCAGCGGGGCATGGCAAAACACTTTTACACATATAAAATCCAAATAAAAGCATATAAATCGTGGTAAAAACATAGGGATCGAATCTAACCTTTAAAATAATTCGGAGACAACGATCAGAGATCCTTAGCAGTTGCTCCTCAAGTGTGAAGCACTCCACCGATATCCACCAAGAAAACGATGTTAAGGAGGAGGAAGGAGGTGGAGAGAATTGGGTTTTCCAAACTTTTTGGGTTTTTTTGGGGTTCGAATAAAATTAGGGTCTATAATAGTATATTTATAGGCAAAATTTTCAGCTGAAATTTTCCCATAAATATTATTATTATTATCCCATTTATTATTCTCATTAATAATTAAAATACCTTTTAATTATTAATCTTTTTTCTAAACACTTTAGAAATAATTCTCTCTCTTGATTTAATTTCCAAAAATTAAATCCTTAATTAATAATATTAAGAACTTTTCTTAATTAATTTATAATCAATTAAATCTCATTTAATCAATTATTAAATTTGCCAATTAATTATTTATTTCACAAATAAATAATTATTAGCCATTATTAATTAATTCCTCCACCATAAAATCATTCTCTTTTTATGGTGTGACCCTGTAGGTTCAATATTAAGCCGGTAGTAGAAATAAATAATAATAAAACTATTTTATCATTATTTATATAAATTCTCTAATTTATTAAATATGATTAATTAATTAATCACATTTATTCTACATCGTGAGGGATACTTCTCAGCATATCGCGACTATCCGGATAATATGAATTCACTGCTTAGAATATCAAGAACCTATTCAGTGAATAGTTACCGTACAATAAACTCCTTCTACCCTACAATGTCCCGATTAAATACAAGGCATGGATCTCGTGTCAAGCCTATCTAATTTAATCACTTGCTTACCATTTACTATGCGTAGTTCTATGCAAATTAGAAACTCCTTTCTAATTTCATTCACTCTGGCCAGAGATTCCTGAACTAGCATAAGTGGATCAGCCTTGAACATTCGCTTCCTTCACTGGAAGGGGTAGATCCTTTATTGATCATACACTATCTTCGTGTACAAATTCCTATACCCAGTAGAGCCCTAATAATTGTCCCTGGAGACTAAGAACTAAACCAAAGCATAGTTCAGTGTACACAAGATGACTATGATGACCTCAAGTCTAAGGATACTTGTACAACTATCACTATGTGAACAACTGCTGACACGTGAGTGAACTCCATCAGTTGTTCAGCTGTGCGAGTCATGTTCAGTGAACTTATTCTATAATAAGCACCTACATACTAGCTATAGTGTCACCACACAAATGTCTATGCGAACAGACATCCTTCATAATGAAGCAAGCATAGTATGTACCGATCTCTGCGGATTATTAATTACCGGTTAGTAATCCTACGACCAGGAACTATTTAAGTTTAGAGTTATCATCTTTTAGGTCTCACTATTATGATCTCATCATAATCCATAAAAAGCTTTACTCTAAATTATGGTATATCTTATTTAAACACTTAAATAGATAGAGCCCGTAATAAAAACAAAACAAGTCTTTTATTAATATCAATGAAATTAAAACAGATTACACAAGAAGTTATTCCTAAATCCTAATACATGATTGGACTTAGGACATATTCCTTTCAATCTCCCACTTGTACTAAAGCCAATCACTCTGGTATCTAATACCCATCTTGTCTTTATGACGATCAAAGTGACTTTCAGAAAGTAGCTTTGTGAGTGGGTCTGCTATGTTGTTATGTGTGTCAACTCTATTTCAATACAATACAAGATATGTTACCGCGCTCCCACTAACCCTTTTGTAGACGCATGGTTCATCTGCGTTTTTGATAAAATCAAACTCTTTGATTGTCTCATCAAAACGAATGTTCCATCTTTCGAGAAGCTTGCTTTAAACCATATATGGTTCGCAGCAGCTTACACACTAGGTTTTCATTTCCCTTGGAAAGTAAACCATCTGGCCATTTGCCAGATTTCATAGTCGTAGTAAGCAGTATTCGCAAGCAAAATCCGAACTGATTTTAATAGGGCTACAGGTAAAAGGTTTCATCAAAGTCAATCCGTTGCCTTTGTTTGAATCCTTTTGCCACAAGCCTGGCCTTATAGGTCTCCACCTGGCCATCTGCTCCAATCATTCTTTCGTATACCGTATACATAGATTCCTTTTCGGATTTCATGGCACTATGCCATTTCTCTGAGTCAACACTACTCATAGCCTCATTATAGGTCACAGGGTCGTCATCATCAATGATCGACAACTCATTGTCATTCTCAATGACAAGGCCACATTACCTCTCAGGTTGGCGAGACACTCTCCCTGATCTATGAATGGGCTGTTCCACAGAAGGTTGTTTAGTCAGAACAGGTGTTTCCACTTGATCCGTAGTAGTTTGTGCTTCTTGAACTTCATCAAGTTCAATTTTGCTCCCACTATTTCCTTCAAGGATAAACTCCTTTTCCAAGAAGGTAGCATGTCTGGAGACAAACACCCGATGATCGGTGTAAAAGTAATACCCTAAAGTCTCTTTAGGATATCCCACAAAACTACATTTTACAGATCGATATTCCAGCTTATCTGGGTCAACTTTCTTGACATAAGCTGGACATCCCCAAATCTTAACGTGTTTAAGACTCAGTTTCCTTTCTTTCCATATCTCATACGGAGTTTGAGGAACAGATTTGGAAAGCACCTTATTCAGTAAATATGCTGAGGTTTCCAATGCATAACCCCATAGGAATACTGGAAGATTTGCATAGCTCATCATGGACCGAACTATGTCTAACAAAGTTCGATTTCTCCTTTCAGATACCAATCTGGAGGCGTCCACTGGGAGACTATACCATTTACTTTGAGATAATCTAGAAACACTCCATTAAAGTATTCACCACCTCGATCTAATCGAAGAATTATAATACTCTGTTTGGTTTGTTTCTCCACTTCATACTTATACTCTTTGAACTTTTCAAAGGCTTCAGACTTGTGTTTCATCAAACACATATCCGAATCTAGATCTATCATCTATGAAAGTAATGAAGTATGAAAATCCACCCATGGCTTGCTTAGACATTGGTCCACATACATCTGTGTGTACCATTCCTAGTAAATTTGCAGTCCTCTCTCCATGTCTACTAAATGGAGACTGCAGTGCCACTATGAAGTGAGATTTTCATCATCCCTTTTCTTTTATTAGTTTGTTCAATCTGAAGTAAATTATGTCACATTTATACAGACCATTATTTAAAGTACCACGTCCATAAAGAATATTATCTCTAAGAATAGAACATTCATTATTCTCAATAATAAATGAAAATCCAGCCAAGTCTAACATGGGAATAATATTCCTCACAATCGAGGGAATAAAATGACAATTATTTAAAACAATAGTCTTGCCCGTAGGCATATGTAAATGAAATGATTCTACATCTTCAGCAGCAACTCTTGCTCCATTTTCCATCAGTAGAATCACCTCCTCTTCCTCAAGAGTCCTACTTCTCCTTGGTCCCTGCAACGAATTGCAGATGTCAGAACATAGGCGGTATCTAATACCAAAGTAGAAATTTGGCTTAATGACATATTCACTTTTATCATGAACATACCTGAATCAGAAGCGGTAGTCTCACTACCCTTCTTCTTCTTCAATTCTGCAAGGTAAACCTTGCAGTTCCTCTTCCAGTGTCCCACCTTGTTACAGTGAAAGCAAACAACTTTGCTCTTGGGGTCTTTAGCTTTTGGTGGAACCGGCTTTTCTTCACCTACTATCTTCTTCTTGGAAGAGTTCCTCTTCCTTTTCTTAGGATTGGAACCTTCACCAATTAGAAGAACAAAACTCTTCTTAGGGGAAAATTCGATTCCGCGGTCTTCAACATGTTGTGGAGTTCAGGCAGGCTGACATCCAACTTATTCATGTGAAAGTTCACAACAAACTGCGAGAACGAACTCAGAAGCGATTGCAAGACCAAGTCTTGGTTCAGCTCCCCATCCATGGCAAAACCAAGTTGTCCAAGACATTCAATCAAATTGATCATCTTAAGTACATGGTCATTCACAGATGATCCCTCAGACATCCTACAACCGAACAACTCCTTCGATATCTCATATCGAGCTGTCCTCCCCGTCACATCATACAACTCTTGTAGATGCATGAGGATAGTGTGAGCATCCATATGCTCATGTTGCTTCTGTAGCTCAATGTTCATGGAAGCTAGCATGATGCATTGAGCAACATTTGCATCATCTATCCACTTACGATACACAACATGTTCATCATTATGTGCATCACTAGCAGGTTCAGTAGGCTTAGGTGAGTCAATCACGTATTCCAGCTTCTCAATCCTGAGAACAATTCTAAAGTTTCGAAGCCAGTCAGCATAATTAGGACCAGTCAATTTGTGAGCATTCAGTATGCTCCTGAGTGATAGTGCAGAAGTCATAACGTACAAAGTAAATCTGTAAATGATAAACACATAACAACACTTAGCAAATAATCGATTTCATTTCAAAACACTATATGAATCGGGTCTTTATTCATAAGTGGCTCCCACTAGTTTACCTAATTTATTCAACCCCCTACGTGAAAAATTAAGCATTCATAATGCTAGTGGGAATAGGGATCCTACATTCCAATACACAACCCCGGCTGTAGCACGAACCGCCATGTAATGTTCAATAGGCAGACAACTCTTGTCAATTAAATCTTATGTTATTCCCTAATCAAACTTTAGCCTCTTGAATAATTGAGTCTCGGCTGTGGCACGACAAACTCAATATTCTAAGTCAAGTCTAACCCAACATTCCGTACAGTTGAATCAGTCCCCAAAGGCCCACGGCTGTGGCACGTACCGACCTTTAGATTCTTATTCAATGTACACATCTCTATGTAATAGACAAGTATTTCTTATTTCGAAATCAAAGCCCTCGGCTGTAGCACGAACCGACAATGATTCAAAAATAAGAACTACTTTTCTATCATGTTGGAAGGCTATGACCGACACAAGCCCGTTGTGTCATTGGCCAATTACTACTTGATATTATTTAATTTTAGAGGGATTATATTACGTTACAATCATAATCATATTATAAAGAGATTCTTCCTTTTAAATTAAATATTTCAAATCAATAATCAATAATCAGATGATTCCCAAATCGGGTGGAGCATTGTCAAGAGACGTCGCTTAATAATTCTTTCTTACAGATAGAAATCTGTTGTTGACAGAATCATCCTTTCTCTCATATCGAAAATTCATATTCAATTACGTGTTTCATAAACACAAGAATCTCATGATTGTATTCATAATATTATTATTAAGGTTATGAAATAATTTCACTATACTAGGTTGTCTAACAAACGCCTTATGTTCATTTAAGTTCACCTAAATCTATCATCACATGATAAACTAAGCATATATCACATATATAAACATGAATAAACATCAAGGTAGGCATGTTATATCATCTAGCACATTAGTCTAAGCATTATACATCTCTATGTATCACATGAAGCATTTAAAAGCAGTTAAAACAGTTAAAAACAACTTTAAAACACTTCCGAAAATATAAACAGTTCAAAACTTTTATATAAACTAAAATTGATCACTCCATTAGATCTATCTCGGAAAAACGAATCCAACGATATATTGCACGCCCAAAACGGAGTTACGAAACTCCCAGAAAATCAAATTTAATGTGGACAGTCGGGCTGTAACGCATTACAGGAACGCGTTACAAGCCCTGTAACGCATTCCGGTGATGCGTTACAACCCTTTCAACCAATTAAAAGGTGTAACGCATTCCGTGAATGCGCCACAGGGTGTAACGCATTTCCGGAATGCGCGACACCCCTTTCCCGCGTGCGCTGCACGCGCCGACCGTAGCTGTCAGCGTTTTCTTCTCCTCGAACATTGTGCCTGACTTCTGTCTTCTGTTTCTTTCTCCGTGCAGTAGCAGTCAGACAATACAAACACAGCAGATGTACAAATAGATATATATATACAACTGAATATACATATATATATATACTATATTTAATTACGAATTTAATTAAAACAACTTCAAAAATTCATAATAAAAAATCTATACATCATAAAATTATGAAAAAAATACCCAGACGATCTACAACACTTGTAGAACCCAGATCAACATTCAAAATTATTCTGAGAAACAATTTCTCATCATAAAAAATTAATCCATGATATAACTTGTAAAAATCATAATTAATTCATACAAGCACATAAAATTCTGAAATTTTTACCACAAATCTATATGCATACAACTTATGGCTCTGATACCATTGTTGGATTTTAATCGCAGCGGGGCATGGCAAAACACTTTTACACATATAAAATCCAAATAAAAGCATATAAATCGTGGTAAAAACATAGGGATCAAATCTAACCTTTAAAATAATTCGGAGACAACGATCAGAGATCCTTAGCAGTTGCTCCTCAAGTGTGAAGCACTCCACTGGTATCCACCAAGAAAACGATGTTAAGGAGGAGGAAGGAGGTGGAGAGAATTGGGTTTTCCAAACTTTTTGGGTTTTTTTGGGGTTCGAATAAAATTAGGGTCATAATAGTATATTTATAGGCAAAATTTTCAGCTGAAATTTTCCCATAAATATTATTATTATTATCCCATTTATTATTCTCATTAATAATTAAAACACCTTTTAATTATTAATCCTTTTTCTAAACACTTTAGAAATAATTCTCTCTCTTGATTTAATTTCCAAAAATTAAATCCTTAATTAATAATATTAAGAACTTTTCTTAATTAATTTATAATCAATTAAATCTCATTTAATCAATTACTAAATTTGCCAATTAATTATTTATTTCACAAATAAATAATTATTAGCCATTATTAATTAATTCCTCCAACATAAAATCATTCTCTTTTTATGGTGTGACCCTGTAGGTTCAATATTAAGCCGGTAGTAGAAATAAATAATAATAAAACTATTTTATCATTATTTATATAAATTCTCTAATTTATTAAATATGATTAATTAATTAATCATATTTATTCTACATCATGAGGGATACTTCTCAGCATATCGCGACTATCCGGATAATATGAATTCACTGCTTAGAATACCAAGAACATATTCTGTGAATAGTTACCGTACAATATACTCTTTCTACCCTACAATGTCCCGATTAAATACAAGGCATGGATCTCGTGTCAAGCCTATCTAATTTAATCACTTGCTTACCATTTATTATGCGTAGTTCTATGCAAATTAGAAACTCCTTTCTAATTTCATTCACTCTGGCCAGAGATTCCTGAACTAGCATAAGTGGATCAGCCTTGAACATTCGCTTCCTTCACTGGAAGGGGTAGATCCTTTATTGATCATACACTATCTTCGTGTACAAATTCCTATACCCAGTAGAGCCCTAATAATTATCCCTGGAGACTAAGAACTAAACCAAAGCATAGTTCAGTGTACACAAGATGACTATGATGACCTCAAGTCTAAGGATACTTGTACAACTATCACTATGTGAACAACTGCTGACACGTGAGTGAACTCCATCAGTTGTTCAGCTGTGCGAGTCATGTTCAGTGAACTTATTCTATAATAAGCACCTACATACTAGCTATAGTGTCACCACACAAATGTCTATGAGAACAGACATCCTTCATAATGAAGCAAGCATAGTATGTACCGATCTCTGCGGATTATTAATTACCAGTTAGTAATCCTACGACCAAGAACTATTTAAGTTTAGAGTTATCATCTTTTAGGTCTCACTATTATGATCTCATCATAATCCATAAAAAGCTTTACTCTAAATTATGGTATATCTTATTTAAACACTTAAATAGATAGAGCCCGTAATAAAAACAAAACAAGTCTTTTATTAATATCAATGAAATCAAAACAGATTACACAAGAAGTTATTCCTAAATCCTAATACATGATTGGACTTAGGACATATTCCTTTCAAGGTTAAATTCGAGTATGCATGTGAGATTGTGTTATGTTTGGTTCGAATTCTTGCTTAATATAGAAGAAGATAACAACTTGGTGTGTTATTCTTGCTTGAATCAACTAGGATTTAGGTTTAAACCATGAAAATACTCTTGCATGTCATTTGTAAGATTAAATTAAAGTTGTATGTTGTATTTCTTGAGAAATTCGAATGGTATAGTTGTTTTATAAGAATATTAAGTTGGATTATATGTCTAAATGATTGTTTACGTGTTTATGTGGATTTGGTATGAAAAATTGATTGACTTTGATTGGTATTTATAGTTGGGCCGAATGGATCATGATTTTTAAGAAGTCAAATTCAAATTTAAGTGATGGATTTGATTATAGAAGATAACTAGGTGATTGCATGTAAAAATTTTAGGAATTGTTTGCTTATTTGCTATTTTTGGTTCGAATTATAGAATTTTAAAAAAAAGAATTAGTTGCCTTGATTCTAAACGGTTATAAGTAGTGTTATGATTATGGAATTGAGTTTTGAATGAAATGTGTACTCATGTGAGTTGTGGTTGCTTGATTTGGTTTAAAGTCGAATTAAAAGTATGTTTTAAGATATAAGTTGTTCGTTGAATACTTGAAAGTATAAAGGGTAAGAGTGAAGTATAATATATGATATGTGTATTTGTGTAACTATACTCGTATAGTTAAGGTCAATCGCTTGATAGGATTAGTGTAAATAGTAAACGTTCCGGGAACGAAAGTTGAGAATCTGATTAAGGTTTTGGTTTTATTGTAGATTCGGAGCGTGAGGGCATTCAGGCTAGGAAAGGAAAGGATTTACGAGGTGGCAGTAGTTCAACCTTCAAGAAAGCAAATCCAGGAAAGTAACTCTGATTACTTGTGTAAATGGTTATAAAGAGAATGTTGTTCATACCATGTAGAGTATTGAACTGTTTAATTATGAAACCCTGATATTGATTTGAGGTACCCTCCCTTTGTTCCTGTTAAACTGTTATTGATAAACTTAATGATTCAACCCTTTGATAATCTGTCCTTTATGTTCAAATTATGTATTGAGCCATGGAATATATTGAACCCTCTGATTATCCTTGTTAACCCTGTTTAATGATACCATGTTCCTCCTGATCACCCTATTGATCCCTAAACAGATGTTGATCCTTTTAACTTAAGTGCTTTGTTATCCCTGATACAGAATTCTTATGAATTGTTCCTTGCGTATCTTTGAATCACCCCATGAACTTTGTTTCCTTAAAATATGAATTAAGAATGAGTTTCAACTTGAAAAAGTCCGAATGATTTCAAATTCTTGGTAATGGTAAAATGAATTTTTGAAAACCTATTTGTTTTTCCAACTCAAGGTTTTCCAAATGAATTCCTGATGGATTGGATTGGGACGTAAGAGGCTAGTGGGACTAGTCCAGTCATGGTAAGAGGCTAGTGGGGCTAGTCCAACTTAAGGCTGAAATTATGCCGATTGGTACCTTAAAGACCAGATGGAGGTAGGTACGGGCTGATCACCCGTATTAATATGAAATGAAAAGATAAAGTGATCCAATCAAGGGTTCTAAATGATTATTTAAAAAGGGAACTGAAACTTTCTGTTCAGTAAATTGATTTTTGAAAATGAAAATGGTTTATATTGCTTTGAAAAGAGTTGATTATGTTAATGTGAAGCTTAAAGCTCGAGAACCCTGATTCTTAAATCTGTTGATCATATGATAGATTCCATATATTGAAATACTGTTGCTTTCCTCTATTGAAAGATCTATTATGATCCTTTATTGATTTGTGATGAATGTCGGATTTCGACCTACATTGAGCCTTGTTCCTTAAAAGCTCCATATTGTTCCTTCAAAAACCTTTCCTTAACCCAAAAGCTGAAATTCTGCCACCTAGATCAAATAAAGTAGAATGCCCTGAGTTTGGTAAAGCATATTGAGAATTGATATTATAGAACTGCTATTTAGTTGCTTGCTGAGTTTTATACTCATTTGTTTTGTTTTAATCTAACCATGGCAATTAAGCAAGAAGATGGTCAGGCTTAGGCGCACTGCTCGTAAGAGCGTACCTGGTGGTCCCTACCGTGTTGAGGGCTTCCGGTTGCCAGAGCAGGTAGTGGTAATTATGAGTGAGCTCACGCCTAGAAGGAAATGTTTATAGATATAATGGGTTATCTGTCGGTTCCCAGCCAGAATCAAAATTATTTATTTAATAATAATTTGGGTTTGTAAGTTATATTTTGTGATTGGTAGTTGTAATCTTATCTCATACTTTATCCTGTTGATCCTGTTATTAGTTAATCGGGGTTTATGCATATTTAATTATTAGATTAGAGGTGTGTGAGTCCTCATTTTCTAACCCCGAGATTGAGGGCGTCACATAATCCCTATCATTTGCCCCCCAACTTTGGATAAGTTTCATAGGAACTTTTCAAAAGTTTTTCAGAGGTTTTATCGTAATTTTACGGGCCTTTTCTAGGATTTACTGAGCCTTTTTCGAGACTTATCGAGTCTTTTCGCGTACTCTACATGTATTTTTATTGGATTTATCCTTTTACTGGTGCTCCCAAGTATTATCATATTTTTCCGGGCATTAATTCTATTTTATTGGAATTTTTATAATTAAATCTCAATTTCCTAGAATTTTTCGTGCCTTTTATATATAAACTGAAATTTTAATTTCAATTTATTATTATTTTTCCTGAATTTTAAAATTTTTCAGGATTTTTCTCGTATTCGTACAATTTTTAATAAAATTATATCAATTTTCTCATTTTTTGAAAATTGCTGGCGTTCACCCTTGTCCAACCAGGAATCCTAGTCGTGCGACCAGGATCCTGGTCGAACAAGTTCCTCAGGCGCCTTCCTGGTCGGAGCTTTCGACCAGGAATCCAGGTCGGCCATGGGTGGATTCTGGTCCAATAAGTTGCGCCAGTGTCGCCCTGGTCGCGGCTTTCGACCAGGAATCCTGGTCGCTCGACTGGATCCTGGTCGAACGTCTCTGTGCAGCGTCGTCCAGGTCGTGACTCTCGACCAGGATGCATGAGAGTGAATTCCTGGTCGAATAAATCACACCTGTGCCGTCCAGGTCGCGACTTTCGTTCAGGATACACAAGGATGAATTCCTGGTCGAATAAGTCACGCCTGTGTCGTCCAGGTCGCGACTTTCGACCAGGATACACAAGGGTGAATTCCTGGTCAAATAAGTCATGCCCGTGTCGTCCAGGTCGCGACTTTTGACTAGAACTCTTACCGTAAGATTCTTATTCGTACGTCTAGGAATCCTAGTCGGTTTGAACAGGTGCCCAACTTGGATTAATGGGCCAGATCACTTGCTTTATTGGGCCGGCTTTATACCTTGAGTTGGGCCTTGTAATTGATGAGCCCAATTTAAATGTTTCGGGCCATTTGAGAGGGATCTAGAGAATTTTAGAGAATTCTATAATCTCTATTTTTTGTTTTTTTTTTTAATTTTCATGGAATTCTAGAGGGTTCCCCCCTTTTTATTTTAAGGTGTTCTAGATCATTCCGTCTTCTTGGGCCTGTATTGGGCCGGTTTCTATGGCCCAATAACCGGCTACTGCAGGTCATAAGTCCATATGACCGGGAGTTCAACCGGCAATGTGGGTGTATAAAAGAGTGGGTGAGTGAGGAGCTCACTCCTCACTTCTCACTTCTCATTTCTCAAATTTCTCTCAACTCCTCCCAATTTTCTCTCAACCGGCAATGTGGGTGTATAAAAGAGTGGGTGAGTGAGGAGCTCACTCCTCACTCCTCACTTCTCATTTCTCAAATTTCTCTCAAGTTCTCAATTTGTGACTTAATGTGCTATGTCCAACGTAGAAGAATAGTTTTGCAAGGTATGCTGGACCATCTTAGCTATGATATTGATATATGATTATGTCTGATCATGCTAAGTTTTTTGTACTTTAATAGTTGTGTCTTTGTGTTAGCTATTAGAGCATACAAAATTAACATTAATTATGTTGTGATAAATTTTGAACTTGTACATCTTGGTTGTCAATTCCATGTGGAGGAGAAAACTGGGGGTCGCATACTAGCTATCAGTGTCTTTGATCAAGATTTCATTGGCAGGAAGAGCAGAAAGGAAAACGGTTCTTATGCCGAACTGCGGCTAGCTTTGTATTTGCTCGTGTTGGAATTATTCCAAAGGCTCCGATTTCACCTGTCGATCTTGTATCTGCTTGTAGTGTTACATGTTTTTAAGTTGATACTTTGACATGTCTGCATACTGTGATGCTTAATTACCACCTGAGAACATCAAGGAGTTCTTACCACGTTTAATTCCGGTATGGCTTTACTTTTTTGTCCTTTGTAATTTGGTTCTTCATATTATATGAAAGCCTTTTAAGACCATACTCAGTGTATATTACATGTGTCACAACTCTGTAGGTTTTATTACCAAACATGGCTTATGATGATGATGATGATGAGTCGCTTGTTGAAGCTGAGGTTAAGATCCATCTTTAGATTGTTTTAGTTTGCTCTACCTATGTTATAAAGAATTAATGTCGTATATATTATTGCAGGAGGATGGTTCTCTTCCTGTTCCAGACCAGGTTTGTGTTCATGGTCGCCTCTGTTTGTTTTCTATTGATATCCTACAAAGTTATCTTTTCAAAATTTTCAAATAAATTCCTTGCTATGTAGGATCTTAAACCACGTTTTCATACATGCGTATTCATGGTTCAGAGGATGCGGAAGATGACATAGGGTTTCTATTAAGTTTTATTTTCTCTATTAATTTTGTTATATAGCTCGGTCGTTTTCCTTCTAATTTTGCGTGGTCTTGCTGGTCTTTGTTTAAATAAATTTTAATAGAATTAAGAAGGAGGTTTACACGATTTGGAATAATATAGCCATTTTGGTATCATGAAATTACAGGACGATGACATAGTGAATATTTGGAACTTAAGGAAGTGTAGTGCTGATGCCCGTGATATTATTTCAAATGTATTCGGGGATGATATTATTTCAAATATAGGTGGATCGTAGGAGCTGGCTGTGAAGGAGGTAGGGCTGAGCAAAACCGAACCGAAACCGAAAAACCGAACCGAACCGGTAAAATTCGGTTCGGTTTAAGTTTTTTTGAAAATTTCGGTTATTTCGGTTTTTCGGTTTTAACCGAAATAAAATCGGTTCGGTTCGGTTTTTCAAAATATTAATTCGGTTTTAGCCGAATTAACCGAATAGTATAAATATATATTTTTGAATTATATTTTATATATAATATATTATAGATAATTTTAGATACAAAGACTATACTTGTGATTGTGAGCCGTGACTAACAGTCTGCCATGGAGGGATCCTAATTCAGTAATTCCTAGATTCCTCACCTAAGTCCTAAATGCCTAAGAACATAAATATGTATTTCGAGGTATGATTTTCAATCTGCTGTATGCTCTCTGTTGTATGCTCTATGTCTTTGTTGTTATCTTCTCTTTGTTGTTATCTGTAGTGTGCATAAAGTTTATTGTTCAACTCATGTTCCGGAAATTACGTATGTTATATTATCAGTAATTCTTTAAACTAGAAATTATCATGTTCTGGAAATTTTACAGTCCTGCAAGAAACATAATTTTTTTAAATATTTCGGTTAACCAAACCGAACCGAATAAACTGAAATATTAAGGTTCGGTTTTCGGTTCGGTTTATACAGAATTTCGGTTCGGTTTGGTTATGAAAAAACCAGCAATTCGGTTTTCGGTTAATTCGGTTCGGTTCGGTTTCTGACCGAACCGACCGAATGCTCAGCCCTAGAAGGAGGAAGTCATCAGATACAAGTCTAGGTGAAACGGAAAGCTCTGCATCGATATCTTCACATTCTGTAAGATTTTTTGAAGAACCAGGTTGGTTAGTTTATTTCTCTGTGAGTGCCTTAAATTTTCTATCCTTGAAACATGTTTTCTTGTCCTGAATTTGTTCTGTGTACAATTTTCTAATTTGTTTTCCCTATTCACATTATGTCATTATTCTGCTAATTTATATTTGGAGAATTATGTGAAGTTTTTCTTGATAAATAGAGCAATCCCCAAATAAATAATGTAAAAAAAACACTGTTTGATTTTTTTACTTAACGAAAACAAAGGCACTTGTCTAAGAATAAGATGTTTGCATTGAAAAAATTAATTTTAGTGCTACGATTTGCTACAGAAGAGATTCCCATGTGTGTTTGTTTTTTCATTCCAATCGCCATAACTAATTAACTTATATATGTATTCATTCGTAATCATAGAACTCATTTGTATTCATTTACTCGTATTATGCTGACGGACAGTCTATGAAGGCCACTCCAAGTTTTTAGTGGAAAAGACTCGGACTGATTAGTGGATTTTCTAGACTTTCTCAATATTGATATATAGCTTCAAAAAAGAATTATAGGTTGTAATATAATTTCAATGTACATTTTGATTGATGTAATAGATGTAGATTCTTAATTAAATTTGTTTTATTTAAGTTTAATTTAGTGTTCTTATCTTTGTGTACTTTCATTTGAATTTCTTTACATAAATTAATGATGAGCAGGTTAAAAATATATAATAATATAATATATCAATTATATGTATATATAAAAATATTATAATTTAGAAAAAAGACTTTAAATGACGTCATTTTCAAAAATAACTGACACAATAAGCATATCCTTTGTGCTACGACATTTTGACCAACCGACGCTATAAGCATACCCTTTAGCGTCGGTTATTTGACTAGACGACGCAAAAAATCATCTTTAAGCTACGACATTTTGATCAACCGGCATTATAGGCATTACCCTTTAGTGTCGGCTATTTGACTACCTGACGCAGAAGAACAACTTTTAGCGTCGGTTAAAGTTTCTTTCACGTCGCCATTTAACTGACGAATACATACTTTAAGCGTCGCCTATTTACCCGACGTAATAGGGTCAACCTATAGCGTCGCGTTCATATACTACGCTAGAATATCGACGTTAAAGGCCTAATTTGACCGACGCTAAAGGCCTATTTTGTACTAGTGGCTGGCCTCAATATCATGTTTGGAGAACATCAACCCTAGGAATTTACCTGATCCAACTCCAAAGGCACACTTAGCTGGGTTCAACATCATCTTATGCATCCTCAGAACTTCGAAGGCCTCACTGAGGTGTTTGAGGTGATCATCCTTATTCAAACTTTTGACTAACATGTCATCAACATAAACCTCCATGGTCTTCCCAATCAAGTACTTAAACATTTTATTTGCCAATCTCTGGTAGGTGGCTCCTGCATTCTTAAGTCCAAAGGTCATAACCAAATAACAGAATACACCAAAGTCAGTGATGAACGATACCTTAGGAACGTCATTCTTGTCCATCCGGATCTGGTTGTATCCACTGAAACCATCCATGAAGCTCAACATCTCATGGCCAGCAGTGGCATCTATTAAGGTGTCGATCCTGGGGAGAGGAAAACAATCCTTAGGACAGGCGTCGTTGAGGTCGGTAAAATCTACACACATTCTCCACTTTCCATTGGCCTTCTTGACCATAACCGGGTTAGCCAACCACTCAGGAAACTGAATTTCATCAATAAAACCCGCTTCCAATAACTTATACACCTCCTGCTTAATGGCTACCTACCTTTCAGGTGCAAAATTCCTCTTCTTTTGTTGCACGGGCTTCCTGTCAGGATTGACATTCAGCTTGTGTGTCATGTAGAGGGGGTCAATACCTGGCATATCAGCAGCTGTCCAAGCAAAGACTTCACGGTTGTTCCTCAGAAATTCAATGAACTGGTTCTTCAAATCCTCGGGGAGTAACGCCCCTATGAAAGTCACATTCTCCTTCTCATCTGGACATAGGGTGATGGGAATTAAGTCCTCAGCGGGTTTACCCCTTCTATCTTCCTGCTCACGGACATCCAAGTCCTCGATTGGTAAGACCTGCCCCCCGATCCCTCTGGGTTTCAGGGATGCTATGTAACAACTCCTTGCGACCTTCTGGTCTCCTTTTTCTTCCCCAACTCCATTCCTGGTTGAAAACTTAATCTTTAGATGATAAATGGATGCTATGGCTTTAAAGGCATGAATACTTGTCCTCCCGATGATTGTATTATAAGTAGACGTGGCTTTGATGACCAGAAAGTTCAACATGTAGGTGGCCTGTCGTGGCTCCACTCCCATCGTCACTGGAAGCTGAATCATGCCCTCAATTTGAGTCTCCACTCCATTGAAGCCATAAAAGGGCATGTCGGAGGGTGTCAACTATGAATCAGGATAGCCTATCTTCTCATAAGCGTCATGAAAGAGAACGTCTACTGAGGCTCTATTGTCAACAAGAACTCTCTTAACTGATGAGTTCCCAATCACATGAGTAATCACCAACGGGTCGTCATGGGGGAACTTCATCCCTTATATATCAGAATCATCAAAGGTCAGTGCTACCTCGAGCTTTGTCCTCTTAGGGGGTTCACCGACGATGCTCATCACTTCTCTGGCATAAGCCTTCCTTGAGTTACTAGAAGTACCGGCTGCAGTAGGTCCTCCAAATATTACATTAATCACAGGCCCCCGGGGCTGGTTTCTTCTATCTCTATCATCATTGTTTCCCCTACGATTGTCGTTATCTCGGGGATTCTTCTCCCCCTCTTTGGTAAATTTAGACAACTTGCCTCTTCGAATTAAGAACTCAATTTCATCCTTCAACTGTCGACAATCGTCGGTCTTATATCCCAAGTACTTTTGGAACCTGCAGTATAGATCCTTGTTCCTTTTTTCAATATCATCCCTAATAGGCTTCGGCCATCGGACTCATCCTTCCTTCTCAATCTCCATCAAGATCTGACTCCTTGGGGCATTTAACCTTGCATACTCGGTGAACCTAGGTCCTGTTTTCTTCTTAGCCGGTGACCCTTCACCGTCTCCAGTTTTTGAGTATTTGGTGTCAGCGTTGTATTCAGTATCGCTTCCACGTTTCTTAGGGTTCATCTGCCCTTGAACAACCTGGGACTTCCTCAAGCTTTCCTCTGCTTTGATATATTTCCCGGCTCTTTCCTGGAGCTCATTCATGTTGACTGAGGCCCTCTTGGTTAGTGATCTACACAAGTTGTCATCTGTGGTGCCTTGTTGCAAGGCAATCATTGCTAATTTCTGGTCCAGATCTGGGACTTTGAGCGCCTCCTTAGTGAAATGATTCATGTAATCTCGAAGGGACTCATTCCTGCCTTAGTGAAGGTTCATCAACGAAGCAAAATTCTTGTGTGGGTTTTGCTTCCAATGAAGTGTCCTATGAAGGCTCGACTCAAATCAGCAAACGAGGATATAGAGTTAGGAGGTAAACGACTATACCAGTGTTGCGCCATCCCGCTTAAGGTTTGGGAAAAGGCTCGACACTTGATGGCCTCTGTAACCGGTTGCAACAGCAGTGCATTCATGAAGGTCCTCACGTGATTAGCGGGATCACCCGTCCCATCATACGCCTTGATAGTGGGCAATTAAACTTCCTAGAAATCCTTGCGGCCATGATCTCGTCCGTGAATGGCGGGATTGGATTGTCGGGGTCTCCTGCAGGCAATAAGTGGATTCTGTTCATACCTGAGCCTTGAGGGACGTCGATCCTGGTTTGGGGTTCAACCGGGGGCTGTCTTACCTGATGTATGGTCATATCTCTTCTCAACAGTGCAATCTGTTCTTCAAAGGCTCGAATCCGGGCCTCATATTCCTGATTTGTGGGTCCACGGGACTCTGTGTGACTCGATCGAGGTCGGTGTTGGGTATTTCGACCCTGATCATCGTTCCTTCTCCTTCGTGGGTGGACATCAATATCTCTGTCAGATTCATCAGAAGAGTTATCTGTCGTGTGAACTTCATATTCATCCGTGGGTCCTCTGGTGGTCGTCACGATAGCCGAGTAATGAGGCCCAACGGCGGTAGATGTTTCCACAAGGCTAGTCATAGGGGGTAAAGTGCCGAAGATCAACGGGATAGAGGTTTGAGCAGCGGTAGTGACCAGATGTGAGGTTCCAGCCCCGTGGGTGCGGAGCGGAATCAGCTCGGTCATTGAAGCGGTAGCGGCCTGAGTAAGATGCAGATTGGTTGCAGTGTTGTCTCCGGTCGTGGGGACATGAATTTCAGAGCGAATTCTTCGTGGTCTTTCCATGATTGTTGTCTTCTCCCCACAGTCGGCGCCAAATGTTATGGATCAAAAACTGAATGTGAAGCGTCGTGCTTTTATGACTTCTCTCGTGTATCGAGGTGCCTACATATCTTCAGCTGTGTGAAGAATCAAGTCAAAATGTAGTTCTAGTTATGAGGGGTAGAGCCCTTTATATAGAGATCTCAGCAGTGGAGATTTTGTAGGAGTAAGACTCCTGGAGTTAGAAACCTCGTAGAAGTTGATTCTGTGTTTGAGATAGAGTAGAATTAGTAATAGTTCTTATCTCTTGTAGTTGATGTTTATGTAGGAGTCTAGACGTTTATCTTCGAGGAACTAGAATCCTTGTAGAATTGTGGAGTTCTGGAACCTTCTCAGCAGTCTCCTGATTGGACTAAGAATATGGATTCGGGCCTTGACAGGGCTGGACGCTCAATCCATGAGTTTTGACAGTCCACCCGTCTCAAAGATGGATGTCCAGTGGGCTAATTCACGGCCCATATTAATTAATTACGAAATTAATTAATATTCATGATTCAGACCCTAATTAACTGGGTTTTTATGCTCACGGGCTTTTAAATAATCCTTTTAATAATCAGGAATACTTTTAATCCCTATTATATATATATATATAATAATAAAAACTTATGTAATGATGTTATTGTAATATTTTAAACATGATAAAGTAGTTAGCAAACATTACTTTTAGATATTATAAAACAATTAATTATTTTTTTTATTTTATTACTTTATTAGCAGATTTTCTATATAAAATGTATATTAAAATAACTATATAAATAATTAATACATATTGTTAACAATGAAAATGAAATTTTTTACAGGTTTTTTAATAAAATATTTTACACTTAATATTGCATAAAATTATATTTATATAAATAATATAATATAATATAATTAATAAATAAGTATACACAAGTTAGGGTTCAAAGTTCAAACTCATTCTCAGCGGGAAGATAGAGATGTAGGGGGAAAAAGGGAGGAGATGATGACCTGGAATGGATATAGATAATAAGAACACAATCAACAAATAGAAGAGAAAATATGAATAGTTATAATTTTACCTAACAGAAAACTCTGGTTGGAGGGGTTAAAATTATACAGATATTAGGTATATTACTTACCTGCCACCTGTCAATTATAGCTAACAGGTAAGAGTTGCTCTAACACAACCTACTATTGCCATCATCTCTCCACAGCACACTAATCCGCGAGTTTGAATATATTTTTATTTCTTGTTGGATGTTTTTATTTGATTCTTGATGTATATATAATCAACCCGAGTTCAGGGGTTGTTTTTTATATTTTCATTCTATGTTCAATAATTGGTGTTTCATTATTCAATTTCACACTTTTTGAGTTTAATTTCTGTGTAGTTAGGTTTTTGAATTTTAGGATTTTGATGTTAATTGTATATAATCTACAGTTTTTTGTTATGCTTTTATGTATAGGCGCTCTAGCCTATATGCACACATACTCATGGACTGCAATTCCTTGAATGACCTTGAAGCTATTTTGTTTGACATTTTATGATCATAATAATAATTATTAGAGTATTCATTGTAATGGTCGTGTCTGCATTCACTGTCTTGTTATATTTGATAACGAATACTTCTTACACCTGATTTAAGCAAAATATGTTCCTATATGTGGATTTTCTTCGACATTTATATATTCTTGTCATGGTAACGAGGACCACAAAAACGATGTTACCAAAGGATTACAAGGTCCTCCTTTCTAGATCTTCCTTCCCAAATTAAACCGGTCAAAATTTTAGATTGCTCTCATTGCTTTTTTCTTTTTCAAGCTAGTTGTCCAATTATTCATATTTTATGCATTGGAGTTCAGCTCCTTGTATGATCTCTTTCCTACTCTTGTTTCTCTTTCCTTCTCAAGTTTATCAGCCTACAACTTCATGTAACATTTGATTCCAGTGCCTGTAGTTTGTTATTGCTGATTGCTGATACAATTTAACCACAGGTGAATCATGGGTGAATAGGTACCTGAATACCAGCCTCATCTACACCGACCCATCATAATTTCGGCCATAAGGGGGGGTTTAAATTGCTGGTAAGAAACTAGTTTTCCTTTTGGTAATAAGCTTTGGCTCCAAGTGTTTGCCTTCTTTATTCAGTCTGAATGCCAAATCTAGTCGTTCTTTAACAGTAATGATTTATGTTTTTGAGCCTATGTTTGTTTCGAGGGAGTTGCTATTTTTTTTTTTATATATTTATACTCTTGGCTCCTGTTTTACACTATAATTTCATCTTTAAGTTATCGCATCGACCAAATTTATCACTTGTTTACATATCAATACTTATAATGAAAATCTGATTACGTTGGTACTATTATGTCTTGAATAGAATGAGACAGCAGTGTGCGTGTATCGTTTTAACAACAAAAGAACTACATATTTGAGATATTGAAACAGATGCCTAGTGGCTAAAGCGATTCTTTTCGTAATTATGATGGGCTTGATATTTTAAGTGGCAGTGCAGCAGAAATATTTTTCAGGTAAAAACTCTGTCCTTATTTGATTCTAGAGGAGGCAAGTATTTTGTTTATATTTGATCTGGTCGCAGAACAATTAATGGGAAAAAAATCAAGGAGCTCAGTTTTGAAGATTCATTCATGTTCCGGAGTCACTTGGGGTGTCTTCTCCAAGCTAAGTTTCAGGAGACAAAACAAATTACATATAATTGGACTCAGGAGGTTTATTAAATATTTGCAGAAATTCATGATGTATCACAAGGGTATTAAATTTGGTTTCTGAGCAAGGTGTCTTCTTTATTAAAATAAAATTTCAGGCTCTAGAATTGGAACGCAATAAGAAGCCAACTGTGAAGTTAAAAAAAAACTCCGAAAACGAGTCCACGATCCATTCATACAAGTAATCACAACTTGCAAACATTAAGGACATTATCTACAGCTGCTGCTTTGGCAAGTAGTATTCCTGTTTATTCGAGCACAAGAACTAGTCTATTACCTGGCAGTGCCAGAAAAATGAGCTGGATTGTTAATGGAGATTACGACCATGATTTTCACAGGTAGTTGTTCTTTATTGTTTTTTAGTTCCCAAAAAATTCTTCTGACACATGTATGCATTCAAGTTTCTGGCCCATGTATGTGAAGAAAACTTACACAATTTGTGCATAATCTAATTATGTTGCTTGAAGAGGGTAAAAAAACAAATTTATAGGGGGCTTCATCTTTTGCTCGATTTGTATAAGAATTACTTTCACTTGTAATGATTTCTGGTGTTTGTACATCCAGACAAACATGACAAGGAAGAATACATGTCAAGCAGTCCAGCTTTCGTGGCACAATGTTTTTAATTTATTATAGTTTCAAGGAACCTTAAAGTATGTGGACATTATAAGGCTCCCCAAAATTAAATCCGCAACAATGTTTTTGTTTTCCTCTTTGGTAGACTTGGTTACTTCTAAATTTTAGTTTGTGTTTTATGCAATGTAAAAGTAGGAGAACTCCTGTTAGTATTAGCACAAGCTGCATTACAAACTTTTCATTATGCATAATGTAATTATGAATTTGGCTCATTATGTTTATATATGAATTAGGTCCATACCAACAAACATATATTGCATCATTGCGCAATGATAAGTTGATATTTACTTCGTTTTCTGAGTTTATATTGGATTTCATGCTGCTCTTTTTTTTAGTTGCTAAAACCACCTGTGATCTTTCAGGGAGGAGGCCTGCTGTTGTCCTGATAGTATGCAAAAGAAATGTATCGAGGTATGCTGATCATCTTACATAGTTTAAAATGTGGTACAATATATCGGAAATGGATGTTTAATTTCGGACGGGTAAACAATCTGTTATGTCTTCATTATATGCAGTGTATTGATTTGGTTCCACAAAGCTGATACTTTATATAATTATCGGTATTCATTAGCTTTTATATATGTATTACAATTCTCTTCCGTTTTATGTTGTTGGGCTTCACATTTCATTTTTTGACTATGTTTCCCCTGCGTTTTGGTTTGTAACATGTGGTGATCATGGCAGGATTGGAGTTCATTTCCACCAGAAGAACTAAATCTAATCGGGGGGATCATTGAAATGATGAAGCTGCTAAATTTAAATCATTTTTAGAGAAATTAGAAGTAAATTATGTGCGAGAAGATGTGTTGTTAACTCTTGCTGGATGTAAAATATGCCCATGTAATATTCTTGGGAAAATATGTCATCGCCTTGCAATCCAATTGTGCAATTGAATTGTTTTCACATAAGGTAGGTTCCGTGATAAACCTTAACATCCAAAACTGTCGTGGAAGTTACTAAGCTGGGAATGGCTCTTCATGTAATTACCATCCTTATTTGTTGGACTCCCAGACTACCTCTTTTCGACCTGATTTCCATGTTTCATGACAAAAAAGTGGTACCTGTTGTTTTCCCTTTTTTCTTTTCAAACTGCCTACTTTTCCTTTACTTTCTGATTCATACACATAAATTATGAACAATGTTTAATTTCCTTTTACTACAGGATTTTCTCTATCAGCACATCCGTGTCCTCGTGAGGAAGTCCTTTGGTGTTCGTGATTTAATTTTAAAATTTTACATCATGTCAAATCTATCGAGCTCGCTGCTTTGTTGATGGCAGCTTCTTATTATGACAACACCCTGTCTACTATGTATTTGTCTACCACCATTATGCCTCCTGAGCACCATTTTGAACGTCCCCTGATGTTACGCCAGCTTGTGGCTAGTAGAATTTCATTACTTCTCAAAGAGGAGATTCACTTTAAGTTAACTGCCGCTCACCGCTCCGACGAGGCATATGCAACATACAAAAAAAAGATGATGGGTTTGACTACTGTTATGAAATTACTTGAGTCAGCTGACAGGGGTGATCGTCTTCGAGCCCTTCACGCGGCATGCCCCTGCTATACATCTCTTTAATGAGACAATTGCTATTAAGTTGAAACCTTTTTCTTTTTTGAGTATCAGGATACACATGCAACCCAGTTTCACTTATCTAATTTTTAGCATTCCACAGATTACACAAGGAATATATGCAGTAGAATTCCTTATTAGATGTCATTATTGAATGAAGTTTCAAATTGAAGTCCTTTTCTTTTTTCTTTTTTTTTTCACATTCTTCTTTCAATTATTGTGACTCGTTACTTCTTTTTCTTTCTTTTCCTCGAAGGAAATATGCCCATCCGTCGACAAGAACAATAAAAAGGGCTAGGACAAGGATGATAACAAGCACCGCAACGATGATGTTACCAAAGGATCACAAGGTCCCCCTTTCTAGATCTTCATTCCTAAAACCAAATTTAACTGGTCAAAATTAAAGATTGCTCTCATTGTCTTTTCTTTTTCAAGCTAGTTGCCCTATTATTCTTTTTTCATGCATTGTCATTGTAGTTCAACTCCTTGTATGATTACTTTTCCTACTCCTGTTTCTCTTTCCTTCTCAAGTGTATCAGCCTACAACTTTATGCAACATTTGATTCCAGTGCCTGTAGTTTGTTATTGCTAATTGCTGATATAATTCAACCACAGATGAATCATGGGTGAATAGGTACCTAAAGACCAACCTCATCTACACCGACCCATCATTATTTCGGCCATGCGGGGTTTTTAAATCACTGGTAAGAAAGTGTTTTCCTTTTGGTAATAAGCTTCGGCTCCAAGTTTTTGCCATGTATATTAAGTCTGAATGCCAAATCTAGTCGTTCTTTAATAGTAGCGATTTAAGCTTTTGAGGCTATGTTTGTTTCAAGGGAATTACTATTTTTATTACTATATATTTATACTCTTGTCTCCTGTTTTACACTATAGTTTCATTTTTAAGTTATCGCATCGACCAAATTTATCACTTATTTACATATCAATCCTTTATAATGAAAATTTGATTTCGTTGGTACAATTATGTCTTGAATAGAATGAGACAGCTGTGTGTGTATATGTGTGCGTGTATCGTTTTAACAACAAAAGAATTACATATTTGGAGATATTGAAACAGATGCCTCGTGGCTATAGTGATTCTTTTCGTAATTATGATGGGCTTGATATTTCAAATGGCAGTGCAGCAGAATTATTTTTCAGGTAAAACTCTGTCCTTATTTGATTCTAGTGTAGGCAAGTCTATTGTTTATATTTTATCTGGTCGCAGAAAACTTAATGGGAGAAAAATCGAGGAGCTCAGTTTTGAAGATTTATGCATATTCCGGAGTTGCTTGGGGGGTCTTCTCCAACCTAAGTTCCAGGAGACAATCAAATTACAGGTAATTGGACTTGGTAGGATTAAATATTTGCAGAAATTCATGATGTATCACATGGCTATTAAATTTGGTTTCTGAGCAAGGTGTCTTTCTTTTATTCCAGGCTCTAGAAATGGAACGCAATAGGAAGCCAACTGAGAAGTTAAAAAACAAAACTCCGAAAACGAGTCCGTGTCGCATTCCTACAAGTAATCACAACTTGCATACATCAAGGACTACAGCTGCTGCTTTGGCATGTAGTCTTCCTGTTTACTCGAGCACAAGAAGTAGTCTATTACTTGGCAGTGGCAGAAAGATGAGCTGGATTGTTAATGGAGATTACGACCATGATTTTCACAGGTATTTTTTTTAAAAATCTTTTTTTAGTTCCCAGTAAATTCTTCTAGCACATGAATACAGTTGAGTTTCTAGCCCATGTATGTAAAGAAAAATTACACAAGTTGTGCAGAATCTAATTATGTTGCTTAAAGATGAAAAAAAAACAATTGTATGGGGGGCTTCTTTTGCTCGATCGGTATAAGAATTACTTTCACTTGCAATGATTTCTGCTGTTTGCAAATCCAGTCTAACATGACAAGACCCATGTCACGCAGTCCAGCTTTCGTAGCAATTTTTCAAATTTATTATAGTTTTAAGGCTCCTTAGGCCTTGAAATAAGACTAATTCAGAAGGGGAGGGAGAGAGAGGGAGAGGGAGAGGGGAGAGAGAGATAGAGAGGGCAGAGAGTGAGAGAGAATTTTTCTAATTTATTATAGTTTTAAGGCTCCTTAGGCCTTGAAATAAGACTAATTCAGAAGGGGCGGGAGGGAGAGGGAGAGGGTAGAGGGAGATAGAGAGAGAGGGGGGGGGGAGAGAGTATACCACTGAGATTGTCGCCCGAAAACGAGATGTTGATGTCGAGGAGAGGAGCTGAAGCGCAGAGAGAGAGAGAGAGAGAATGAAATTGGGGAAATTGAATAACTGAAGCTAACACCCCGATTTGGGGTGTTGGAAATGCTGAGTTTTATTATAAGGTATGAACCCTCTCTAACCCTTCAATAAACCCCCCCTCAACCCGACCCTCGTAACAAAAATATTTCCCAAATGCGGGCTAAAACCCACCCCAACCCAGCCCAGCCCAACCCCCCTCAACCCTCAATCCAAACATGCTCTTAAAGTATGTGAACATTATAAGGCTCCACAAATTTAAATCCGCAACAATGTCTTTGTGTTTCTCTTTGGTAGACTTGGTTGCCTCTAAATTTTAGTTTGTATTTTATGCAAGGAAAGAGTAGGAGAACTCCTGTTAGTATTGGCACAAGTTGCAGTACATAGATTTCATTATGCATAATGTATTAATGAATTTGGCTCATTATTTTATATATATGAATATGGACCGAACTCGCAAAACATAACGAGATGATAAGTTGATATTTGCGTTGATGTCTGAGTTGTATATTGGACTTCATGCTGCTCTTCATTTTTGTTGCTAATACCACCTGTGATCTTTCAGGGAGGCCTGCTGTTGTCCTGATAGTAAGCAGAAGAAATGTATCGAGGTATGCTGATCAGCTTACATAGTTTAAAATTTGGTACGATATGTTGGAAGAAGAAATCGATGTTTAATTTGGGAGGGGTAAACAATCTGTTATGTCTTCTTTATGTGCAGTGTATTGATTTGGTTCCACAAAGCTGATACTTATATAATTCTTGGCCTTCATTAGCTTTTATATGTGTATTACAATTTTCTTCCATTTTATGTTGTTGGGCTTCACATCCCAATTATGACTGTTTCGCCTGCGTTTTGGTTTGTAACATGTGTTGACCATGGCAGGAGTGGAGTTTTTTTCCACCAGAAGAATTAAAGCTAATCAGGGGGATCATTGACAGTGATGAACCTGCTAAATTTAAATCATTTTAAGAGAAATTAGAAATAAATTATGTGCGAGGAGATGTGTTTTTGACTCTTGCTGGATATAAAGTATGCCCATATATTATTCTTGGGAAAATATGTC
Source organism: Apium graveolens (assembly GCF_009905375.1). Classification (NCBI taxonomy): domain Eukaryota; kingdom Viridiplantae; phylum Streptophyta; class Magnoliopsida; order Apiales; family Apiaceae; genus Apium; species Apium graveolens. Next base: position 12,661,668 of record NC_133647.1, read on the forward strand.
ATTACCGTGCATCCAGTTGTGCAATTGAATTGTTTTCCCATAAGGTGGGTTCCATGATGAACCTTAACATCAAAAACTGTCATGGAAGTTACCCCTTGCATGATGCAGCCATCACCTTGTCTTCAAGTTTGGTTAAAGAATTACTTGAATGTGGTGCGCTGGAAAGCAGGGATACTCGGGTAAGGTGAAGAATCGCGTAGGCGGTGCGCGACGCGTGCGGGGGTGCGCCGCGGTGCGCCGGGGTGCGTACGCGGTGCGCCATGTGGCGTGTCGGAGAATTGCAGAGACTCGATACGGGGGGTGCGGGAAGGGGGTGCGGGAGGGGTAGCATTTGTAATTTCACATCAACTAGTTGGAAAGGGAGGCGACGAACACTGCTCCTCTTCTTGTCGTTCTCCGGCACCGACGTTCTCCGGCCAACTTCTTCTCTTCTCGTAACGGGTCTTCTCTTCTTTTTCTCTGTTCGTTCCCGTCTTCCCTTTCTTCCCTTTCTTCTCTGCCCTTTCCAGCCTTTTCTTCTCTGCTAATCCGGTCGACGTCGATGTCGACGGTGTGTCTTCTCTCTGTGTGTAACGTGTGTATATGTTAATTGGGCTGGGCTTTTATTTTGTGGGCTAGTAGGTACAAGTCTCACACTCACAGTCACTGTCCATTTTTAGTTTTATTGTTTAATGTTTATTTTTGTGATTTTGTTTGTTAAATATTGTTATATATATATGTTTGTAGGAATAAAATGCTTGAAGCCTTGAATTGACAGTGTTATTAATATTTTGCAACTTCTAATTGTTAAATATTTGATGTGTTTTATTTACATTTTCTAAGTAATTGTTAAATATATATATAATATATATTTAAAATATTTTAATATTTGCCGTATCCCCCGCACCCGTATCCCCATTTTTTGAAATTTGCCGAATTCCTGTATCCCCGCACCACGCACCCCCGCACCCGCACCCGCACCCGCACCCGTGCTTCACAGGTGGTGCGACTCCTGAGACTCGGGCTTGGGATCCTGTGCCGAGTCGGAAAATCTCTTCACTGGATTATGCACTTGAAATATTAAGGTACGAACATGACCTTTCGTATTATGCTAATGATCTAGATGTGCATAGCATAGTTGACTAGTAGTTCCGTTGTTTACCTCTGACCCTTCCTATGCAGCTGTGACAGAAATCTAATTAACTGGAATCCTAAGAAATCTGTTTTCAAGTTGATCATTACACTGTGCCTTCCACAATTGGTTTGTTTCTTGATCCTCAGAATCTTGTCAGAATTTTAATTGGACTAGTATAGTTCTGTAAATTTTCCACCTGTTGCAGAAACAGGCACGGGAGACTATTGCCTTGCTTGCTGGGTTTGGGACAACCATTGACATTCTGAACGATGCAATCTTTAATGGACAAGTTGTTCCTGTAGCTGCTCTGTTGTTAGTGGCTCGAAAGAAAGTTTTGAGGGACTTGTATTTTTTTGGTGATAATGTCTCGAGTGGCCCATTGACATTTCCTAGAGCTATCATGAATGAACTGGCGGCAGTAATTAATCAAAAGTATGCTTTATTGGGAAGAGAAGAGCACACAGAGATTTTGCAGCTGTGTTTGGAGGAAAAGGAATTGATGCTATATTTTCTACAAATGCTTGAAATCTTTGAAAAAGCTGGATCCAAGTTGGACTTGTATTTGAAATTTTATGCGGACAAGACGGAACCTGTATGTATTGCTATTTCCCCCCTCATGAACCATTTTTTTACTTGGTAAAAAACAGACCTAATAAATCTTAACAGTACGGTTTTAGTGTACAGCTGATTCTAATCCTAGAATACGGTTTTTATTTGCAGGTGCCTAATGAAGAGGTTTCTTGCGAGGTGGGAAAGTTGCTTGAAAATGCTGGTTTCACCTTGAGCCAATTAGATTATCTTGACAGTCCACACAAGCCTGAGCCTGTGCCTTCAGACATTGAAATGGAGGAACAAGAACACGGTAATATTCTTTACTCGTCAAGCTGTGCTATATGGTTCATGCATCTTTTTTACTTTTGAAGAAAGCAATAGTAATTTGTTATATTTTATATGCAGAAGATGATTCCAATGAGATTTGGTTCAGCCCAGTTCGTAAGCAACTGTGCCTATGTGATGTGAAAAATGTAAGGAAGTATAGTGTTTGACTTGGTACCATCTTTTTGGTTTGTATATGGTTTGACTTGTATTTGCTTTGGGTCATAAAGGTATCATGTAGCACGAGCAAGGTGTTTCATAGGCTTCTTGGGCAAAGCTTCTTACATGGTCAATATTGTGGTTTTTCATCCCATGCCGGTCCATCTGCTTATCATCACTCGTGGACAATTCCGTCCAAAATATTTGGAAGAGTGGAACCTCTGGACAAGTCCGGAACTACAGTGAAGGAGGAATCTAGCAAGTGGGTGAGCAAGAGAGTTGCGAGATTTGTACCTGTTCTTCTGGCTGCACTCAAAAGAAGAGTAAGAGGTGTTTGATTGTAGAATACTTATAATTTCTGTAGTTTTTGATCCCTATGGAACCAAAAATGTTTAGTCTAATAGTACTAATTTGAAGATGCAATTTACACCCATTACCATTTATCAAAAAAAACAAAAGAAAAAAAAATTGCTCCCATTACCATAGGTGACTAGTACTTGCCTCGACCGTACATCCCACTTCCCTGTACCGTGCCTCACAGACACATTTCTTTTAACAATTTCCCCCACACCCCACACGCACATTGTAGCTTCCCTCCATTGATTTGAAGAAGCAGACCATCAGCTGTTTATCAAGGATAGTGCCCCCCTCCTCTCTTTCTCTCCAGTAAAATGTCAAAAAAGATGTAGTATGAAGATTATTGACTCCTTTATTATTTAGTAATATTTGGTTAGTACTTAGTATGTGGAATATGGGTTTTGTTTAGGGCCTGATTGGGATTTAATAAAAAAAATGACTTGTGACATGTGACTTAAAATTTAAAAGTGTCATATAAGGATATGTAAATTGTAATTGTAACTTGTAAGTTATTTAAGATTGTAACTTATAAGTTATTTAAGCGTTTGGATAATTTTACTTATAAGTAACTTAAAAGTTATTTAGGCGTTTTGATAATTTTACTTATAAGTTGGTGATGTATTTGGTAAATTATAGTTATAAGTTAAAATATTTGTTTTGAAAAATTAAAATTGCATTAAAATTTTTTAATTCATATATATATATATAATTAAAAAGATAAATTAGAAGAATTTTTTTTGATTCTTATAATGGATTGATTTTGTGTACGTATTTTAAAATTCATAGATCGTGTATTTTAATTATTTTATATATAAAATAATTATATTCAAATAAAATAAAATTTAAGTACTTTAGTTACAAATTTTTTTGAGGGCTAATTTAAATTAATACATATATAATATATCTTTATGAGTTACTTTAGTTGTGACAGATTTAAGTGAAAGCTAAAACTTGAAAGTATCACTCTCTGCTTTCCACTTTTTACCATATTTGGTGTATATATGACCGTTTAAAATCTCAGCCAAACGGTCTTACCAAAACACAAAAGGATTTTGCACCCTTCAAAGTTCATTTTTTTGAAAGCCAAACATGCACTTAGTATGTGGAATATGTAAAATTGGGGCATTCAAACATCTTAATGGCTAAATCGTTTTATGTTTCATGTATCTGAATATTGTTATTTTCGGATAAGGTAACAACTAACCTAGACAGGTATAGATTAATTAAATACAGTAAAAGTTTAAACTGATATTTGTATGTGTATATGCATGTATGTTTCTGTTTGTGGCTCTAGTGCTTGTGTTGGTTATTTTTTCTAGTATGTGTGCGCTAAGCAAAAGGAGTTAGATTATTGAATGCTTTGTTTCAAGTGTTGATATTGCTTAGATTGTGACTTTATTAGGTGACTCGAGTGATAGGTCCCAACAAAGCTATAGAAGTAATCTTATTAAGGCCCAGATAAAACCCTGAAATTGTTCCTCTATTTTTGTTTACTAATTGATTTCTATTTTTTTCATCTTCAAGAAATTGATAACCTCCACTTTTAGCCGTGGTATGACTCGTCACTCCATCATGTCTTTATCAAACAGGCCAAACGAGCCCCCTTTTGCCTTCCCCCGTATTCTTATTCCGGAAGCTATCAGTGCTCCTATCCCCGCTAACCTGGCTGATCATATATTCCTACATGGTAAAAATTTCACAAACTTTTATCCAACAATTCCACAAGTTTAACTTTGTTGATAGATAAATTTTTTTGTTTCCTGTGATCTGTTTTTACTTTTGTGTTATTGATTGCCCAGAGTCATACAATATAAGAGATAAGATGAATAATTTTTTTACAATGTACTGATATTTTATGTGATTGTATTGCATAAGTGGCTACACACACGTCGAAAATGAGAGCTCTTCCTCGCCGCGGAGTTTCATTTTTCTGGAGTGATGTGATGTGTTCGTTTAACTGGGATCATCTTGATAGTATCAATAAGATTCAGAATTTGGGCGCCTATGAGATTACAACGGTGATTACCCCCAAGGAGTACATGTTGTTATATATGAGATGCACTTTTGAAGATATTCAAAAGGTTTTCATGTTCTTGCGGTCAAAAAAGATTGGCGTAGCTGTTGGTGCTTATTCGAGTTGCATCCCCCACAGTCCATCCACGGACTTCATCCGGCTTAGTGGGCTTACGGTCTCAAATTCTCCGTGCCTAATGCTCTGCACTGATGCTTCACTTTTTGGGGATTCAGGAGGCTACGGTTATATCTTTTCAGATTCAGCCGACAGATACTTGGAGTGGGATTATAATTGTAAAGATGATATAGCCATTGACGCGACTACTTTCAGTGAGCGTGTGACCGTGTTGGAGTTGTATGCCATCTGCAAAGCCCTGAGGAGTCCTGTTTTTGTTCAGGAGGCACAAATAGATCCTAAACTTCGTATCCTCACGGATTGTTACAATGCCGTTCAGATTTTGCATGGTAAACCCGTTGTAGCAAATATGGCAGCAACAAATATAAGGACCAACAAATATTGTCGTTATGTGTTGGATCTTCTTTGTTCAATTGGATTCGAGATCAAACCTCTCTATGATTATTGTATTAATCATATCTTTCGTGAATTGAACGGTGACTGTGATTATCTGGCTCGCATGGGAAGACTTGCACAGGGACACCCTACTTTTGGTAAGGTCTACCACTGTCGCGCATCCAGTATCTTGAGGTTGTATAACCCAAGTCCTCCTTCTGCTTCTTCCGCATCTTCTGCCAGCCCCCCTTCTGTTCCTTCCGCATCTTCTGGTTCCTCCCGTATCTTCCGGTATTGTCTTTTTAAACTTTCTTTCGTCCTGTATATTTGTATGCTGCTTACTTTGCCTTATAGTTTATGCAACTGTTGATAATTGGTTTTTTGTCGTCACGATTATATATGAACTAGGGCTAGCACTTCATACTTGAAAAGTTGAAAACTTTCTTCGTCATTTTGCTCCAACTTATGTAAGTTCTCTCGCTAATTTCTTTTCTTTTGCAATTTCACATGTTTTGGAACCCAATTTTTTTGTAATTTTCATGAATTCAATGTCTTGATATTGGCTATTACTTGTACAATGTGAAAGTTATATAAGACATTAGCTATTATATATCAAGACATTGAAGCAAAATGACATTGGCTATTATATATCAAGACATTGACATTGAATTCAATGTCTTGTATAACTTTCACATTATACAAGTAATAGCCAATATCAAGACATTAAATTCATGAAAATTACAAAAAAATTGGGTTCCAAAACATGTGAAATTGCAAAAGAAAAGAAATTAGCGAGAGAACTTAATTAAGTTGGAGCAAAATGACGAGGAAAGTTTTCAACTTTTCAAGTATGAAGTCCTGGCCCTAGTTCATATATAATCGTGACGACAAAAAACCAATTATCAACAGTTGCATAAACTAGAAGGCAAAGTAAGCAGCATACAAATATACACGACGAAAGAAAGTTTAAAAAGACAATACCGGAAGATGCGGGAGGAACAGAAGGGGGGCTGGCAGAAGATGCGGGAGAAGCAGAAGGAGGACTTGGGTTATACAACCTCAAGATATTGGATGCGCGATAGTGGTAGACCTTACCAAAAGTAGGGTGTCCCAGTGCAAGTCTTCCCATGTGAGCCAGATAAACACAGTCACCGTTCAATTCACGAAAGATATGATTAATACAATAATCATAGAGAAGTTTGATCTCGAATCCAATTGAACAAAGAAGATCCAACACATAACGACAATATTTGTTGCTCCTTATATCTGCTGCTGCCATATTTGCTACAACGTGTTTACCATGCAAAATCTGAACGGCGTTGTAACAATCCGTGATGATACGAATTTTAGGATCTATTTGTGCCTCCTGAAAAAAACAGGACTCGTCAGGGCTTTGCAAATGGCATACAACTCCAATACAGTCACACGCTCACTGAAAGTAGTCGCGTCAATGGCTACATCATCTTTACAATTATAATCCCACTCCAAGTATCTGTCGGCTGAATCTGAAAAGATATAACCGTAGCCTCCTGAATCCCCCAAAAGTGAAGCATTAGTGCGGAGCATTAGGCACGGAGAATTTGAGACCGTAAGCCCACTAAGCCGGATGAAGTCCGTGGATGGACTGTGGGGGATGCAACTCGAATAAGCACCAACAGTTACGCCAATCTTCTTTGACCGCAAGAACTTGAAAATCTTTTGAATATCTTCAAAAGTGCATCTTATATATAACAACATGTACTCCTTGGGGGTAATCACCGTTGTAATCTCATTAGGCGCCCAAATTCTGAATCTTATTGATACTATCAAGATGATCCCAGTTAAACGAACACATCACATCACTCCAGAAAAATGGAACTCCGCGGCGATGAAGAGCTCTCATTTTCGACGTGTGTGTAGCCACTTATGCAATACAATCACATAAAATATCAGTACATTGTAAAAAAAATATTTATCTTATCTCTTACATTGTATGACTCTGTGCAATCAATAACACAAAAGTAAAAACAGATCACAAGAAACAAAAAAATTTATTTATCAACAAAGTTAAACTTGTGGAATTGTTGGATAAACGTTTGTGAAATTTTTACCATGTAGTAATATATGATCGGCCAGGTTAGCGGGGATAGGAGCACTGATAGCTTCTGGAATAAGAATACGGGGGAAGGCAAAAGGGGGCTCGTTTGACCTGTTTGATAAAGACCTGAGGTTATCAATTTCTTGAAGAAGAAAAAAATAGAAATCAATTAGTAAACAAAAATAGAGGAACAATTTCAGGGTTTTATCTGGGCCTTTATAAGATTACTTCTATAGCTTTGTTGGGACCTATCATCCGAGTCACCTAATAAAGTCACAATCTAAGCAATATCAACACTTGAAACAAAACATTCAATAATCTAACTCCTTTTGCTTAGCGCACACATGCTAGAAAAAATAATCAACACAGGCACTAGAGCCACAAACATAAACATACATGCATATACATATACAAATATCAGTTTAAACTTTTACTGTATTTAATTAATCTATACCTGTCTAGGTTAGTTGTTACCTTATCCGAAAATAACAATATTCAGATACATGAAACATAAAACGATTTAGCCATTAAGCTGTTTGAATGCCCCAATTTTACATATTCCACATACTAAGTGCATGTTTGGCTTTCAGAAAAATGAACTTTGAAGGGTGCAAAGTCCTTTTGTGTTTTGGTAAGACTGTTTGGCTGAGATTTTAAACGGTCATATATACACCATATATGGTCAAAAGTGGAAAGCAGGGAGTGATACTTTCAAGTTTTAGCTTTCACTTAAATCTGTCACAACTAATGTAACTCATAAAGATATATTATATATGTATTAATTTAAATTAGCCCTCAAAAAAATTTGTAACTAAAGTATTTAAATTTTATTTTATTTGAATATAATTTTTTATATAAAATAATTAAAATACTCAATCTATGAATTTTAAAATACGTACACAAAATTAATCCATTATAAGAATCAAAAAAATTTCTTCTACTTTATCTTTTTAATTATATATATATAAATTAAATTTTTTTAATGCAATTTTAATTTTTCAAAACAAATATTTTAACTTATAACTATAATTTACCAAATACATCACCAACTTATAAGTAAAATTATCAAAACGCCTAAATAACTTTTAAGTTACTTATAAGTAAAATTATCTAAACGCTTAAATAACTTATAAGTTACAATCTTAAATAACTTACAAGTTACAATTACAATTTACATATCCTTATATAACACTTTTAAATTTTAAGTCACATGTCACAAGTCATTTTTTTTATTAAATCCCAATCAGGCCCTAAACAAAACCCATATTCCACATACTAAGTACTAACCAAAAAATACTAAATAATAAAGGAGTCAATAATCTTCATACTACATCTTTTTTGACATTTTACTGAACTTCACTGATATAAGACCGGAGAGAAAGAGAGGAGGGGGGCAATAACCTTGATAAACAGCTGATGGTCTGCTTCTTCAAATCAATGGAGGGAAACTACAATGTGCGTGTGGGGTGCGGGGGAAATTATTAAAAGAAATGTGTCTGTGAGGCACGAGGCACGGTACAGGGAAGTGGGATGTAGGGTCGAGACAAGTACTAGTCACCTATGGTAATGGGAGTGATTTTTTTTTCTTTTGTTTTTTTTGATAAATGGTAATGGGTGTAAATTGCATCTTTAAATTAGTACTCCCTCTGTCCCTCCCATTTGTTTACACTTTCCTTTTTGGGATGTCCCTTCCAATTGTTTACATTTCAAAATTTTTCAAAAATAATAAAGTTCTTATAATTTTTAAAATAACTACATCCACTACTTCTCTCGACTATACCCACTTTATACATATAATATTAATCGGTCCCACTACTTTACTCACTTTTTTAACTTTTCTCCACTACTTTATCATTTTTTTTAAACTCCGTACCCAACCCAAATGTAAACATTTGGGAGGGACGGATGGAGTAATATTTTGCACAAACACGAAACTACACTATTCTAATTTAGTAGGGTAGATTATAGAGTACAGTTTAGTTCGGTTCGGGCTCTTTTTTGATAAAACTGAAATTTATATTAAATTGTATATTATTGATTTTTTAAAATTTAAAATTGAAACTTATTGGTTCGTGTTTCTTTTAAAAAAAAACCTCGACTCAATTAGAATCGGTTCGATTTTAAAATCGCAATACACAAAATTGATAAAACATATATAAGTAGTGGGCTTAAAAAATACTACTTCCTTAATAAAATATACATAAATAAATTTAAAATTCTATTTATCCTTTGAAAATAAGCATGTGTTAATAATGATTACTAAAGACGTAAAGCATACCGAGGAGAGGACATTGGAATTTCTGAGGCCATGTCCATGTGTTCAATGCAGCATAGACATAATAATCTTGTGGATGTATAAGTGTGGCAGACTGGCAGTAGCAAAGACGTGCTATTAAGCTAAGATAATGACAAACATGTATCAAATTAGTGTTATGTAGTATCAAATTAGTGTTGATCTCTGTTCAGAGTGCTAATATTTTACCTTCTCTTAGTTGAAAATCATTATTAATGTGATACGAAGCCTCAGTTACATTGATAGTTAATAATTAGCTACAGAAATCCAAGGAAGGTACTAGAGAAAATTCTCATGTTCTGGAAACTGACCACTGGATTATAAGCACAAGACTTTCCAAGGAGCAATGGCCTATATGATTAACTTGCGAGCATGGAGTTCGTATTTAGATTAGGTTGCCTAAGTGTTCATCTTTATAGAAGTTTGACTAAAGTGAATGGGAAGTCGATTACTGTAATTATAAGTATATAGACAGAAAAATGTTCCTATACTTGCCTGAGGTAACCTTAGAAACATTAATCTCTTGTATATATCTAGTGAGATTCGGCGAGAAACTCATGTAACTAGTAAATCTCGTGAAGTTACGTATTAATGATCAACAAAACTTAACGGAACATATATCTATACTATACTATTATAAGTAAAATATAAGATAATTTGGTTGATTAATTCACACTTTTCTAAAAAGTCCGTTAACACCTTCCAAATCATTCAAATATACCATTGCTATTATTCAAGACTACCACTTTCATATAGGCACTGCATCCGCACAGTAAAACGGAGGCCGTAGTAGAAAGACTTATTAAGATTTTAACTATTTAAATTTTGAATCCTTCAATAATATAATACATATAAAATAATATATAAATATTATAACTTCATTAATCTCAATAATCCATACTTATTATTTTTCTTAAATTATTTTTATATAAAATAATGAAATTACAAATGTTATAATTAGTCCGTACATCGCACGGGTTACAGGCTAGTAGTAATAAAATAGATAACCGTATCTCCTTTCGTTTTTTATTATTAGCTATATAAACTTTTGTAGATTTTATATGAAATTAAAATTGCTGTGTTCCACAAGATACAAACTATGTTTTGTGGAAAGAAATGTTGTAATATTTACAAAATATAATATAAGTTGTAAATAATTTCGAGAATCACGTATTATTATTGAAAATCTTGTTTTGTGCTTTCTTACCCAAGACCATACATAACACATATATTCGTAAATTAAATTTTACTATATGTAATTTTCATAAATTGTTATATTTTTTTTTGATTTGTTCCTCTGGTTTTCGTAATTTTTTTTCGATGGTCCCCAAAGTCTCGCTCTTTCTTTTTTTTTTTTGGAAATTTTCTAACTAATAATTGAGATTTTCTACCCATCAACTGGTTTTGTTTTCTCCTTTTTGAAGTTTTGGTATGTTTTAATGTTCAAAATAGTAGATTTACTGGTTTATCAATAGGGTTTTTTTAAAATATGTTTTTACAAATGTGATATTACTTGTGACTATTATATATCGTTAAATTATTCTTCCAAAAAAACTGTATTTACGACTAGATAAACGATGACTGTTGAACAGTTTAAGATGTGATCAACATTGATTGTTTATAATTTTTACTTTTTACTAGATAAATTGTGATTTGTTACATATTGACTGTCGACATTATTTCTCAATTGACACCACCTTACCCTGCGCTTATTTCTAAATTCGTTATATATGTCCGAAATCTTAATTCGCTGCTACTTTCTTCCGTTTGCACCAGTAGCACATGATTGTCTAAAAATCTCTTGTAGTTTAGTCTACGACTTCGAAATGGGTACAATAATTGTACATAAATTATTTAGAAATGTTAAAGTGACTTTTAACGTTAATTGAATTAATTAATTATGGGCAACTAATGTTAAAATGAAAATAGAATCAACAGTTGGGAAAACTAGCAAGCACTATTTATGGCTTCAAAAATGATAACATGTGATTTATTATGGGCTTGGTGGCCTTTCACATTTTGGGCTAAGATAATATTTTTTTAAAAATGGGCCACTGAGAGCAACTCCAACACCATGCCTAAATAGGGTCTTAATTCAAAAATAAGGAATTTGATAAAAAATGGTCCTCCAATAATGTCCTAGTGAATTCTTAAATAACTAGCACATCACTTTCATGCCGCTTGAATCACTAGTAATGTCCTATTTCAATTGTATCAATAAAAAATTCACTTCTTTCTTTTATTTTAATTTCTTTTCTCTCTCTTCCTTCCACTTTTTGTGTATCTCTTTTCAAATTTATTATTATTATAACAATAAGAAATGAATACAGAGATCATTGTTAGAGTTGAAATATAAAACGATGTCCCAAATTACGAGGACTCAATATTTTATAATATTTTTTTAAAAAATACACTAACACACTATTGGAGTTACTCTTAAAAGAAAAGTTAAGTCACAAAGAAATAATATGAACTATCAAAAAAAAGAAAAGAAACAAGATGTATGATGGGATCAATTTTGGGCGAATTTAGTTGCATTTAAATTTAGTGGACTAATATAAAAAAATTCTGAATTCAAATTTATAAAACATTAGCCCATGAACTATGAACTGAAAAGAAAATAAATAGATAAATAGAAATTGGAGGAAGGAAGCAGGTCACCTGTACACGAACCGGCGTGCTAGTTTTGTTTGTTAAGATTAAAAAAATAAAAATAAGCCAATACGTGGTTGATGTTGTAACGACCGAGAATTTTGCGATGTAATTAAGTGAATAAAGTGTGATTTCTGTGCTGTGATTATAAATTATGTGATTAAGTGATGGTTAATTGTCTTTATTATATATTAGTATCCGGGAGCGTAGATTGATGCGTTCCAATTTGATGAGTCAGCTTAGGAGTTAAGCTGTGTTGTCGTGCTGTCAGGTAGAACAGAACCTGTCCTTTTTAAAGTGTTTAAAATGTGGAATATGTGAAATGAAATGTTTAAGTAAGTATTGCGTTCTAATGACGTGTCGGTGGGTAAAGGTAATTGAAACGCTGAGCGTCGGGCCGTCAGGCAGAACGTGACCAGGTACGCGAAAAGAGGAATAATGATAAAAAAGGGAAATTTTATGAACATATATGAGTCGTGATGTGTGAGTGAGTATATGTGCTTGCTTGTCTGTATGCATGATTACGTGATCTGTTAATTTTTTTAAGGGAATTTTTTGATTTAAATAAGGTTTATTGAACCTTTATACATTTTTATAAAATTATTCGAGTAAGGTTAAGGTATGAAATTTGTTTTGTTACCTTCGAGATAGTCCTAGAGACTTTCTAAAAATGATAGACGGATTTATATCGTGATCGTTGCATTTTTAAATGATTTTATGGAATTAAAATGCTATTTTCAGCATAAACTTGTAAAATCATATAAAATCAACCGTACCCTCAAAAGTTTATTATGGGTAATGGTTGGAAAGCTAATTTCGAGATCTACGTCTTAAAATTGTCATTCGCAATACTTTTCAACTTTCTGAGAGAGATATATTTAATATTTAAATTCGATTTTATTGGAGTAAAAAGGGAAAGGAAATCAAACTAAAAAGAGGATTAGTAATTTACTAAATTATCCATGCCCTCTATTATAAATACTAGCTCATTCCCCCCCCCTTTTCTTTCTTTTTCTTTTCGTGACACTCTCATCTCTCTCTCTCTCTCTCTCTCTCTCTCTCTCTCGATCACTCTCATCTCTCTCTCTCGGCTCTCTCTCCATCTCTCTTTTCTCTCTTACATGCAACAACAAAAACTAATCCAAATTCAAAGATCTTGTCATCTATAGCCTTCATTTTCGATATTCTACTCATGCACCACTTGCATATAAGTGTTTATGTAAGTTTCATAGTTCCATCTCCTTGGTTGTGTTCAAGAAAATGTAATTTCTTGATATATGATCATAAGAGAGTCTAAAGTGATTTTTTGTGGTTTAAAACTCAAGAGGAGACCCGTTATGGGCACTTTTAAGTTCGACCACCACCGGCCGTGATCCAAGGAGAGCCGGTGGAATTTTGGGAGTGTGATGTACTTAGTGAAATGATGTGGTTTTTGAACTCTATACACTTTAAAACCTATATTTAGCCTTTGCATGTCTTGATTTCTTGAAAAGTTCAAAAAGGGTTTTGTATTTCTTTTGAAAATTTAAGTGTATTGGTTGATAAAAGGGTTTTGATGATTGTTTTAAAAGTATTTGGACTTGTGTAATTGTTTAGGTGCTTGAGAAATCAAAATTTGATGTTGCATGTTAAGGTTTTGCTTCGGTTTTTGTACAAATAGAAGGGAATTGGATTTTGTAACTTGATTTTGGTGTAAACTAAGTTTAATTAGTAAGAAATGAGATTTGCGTGTTGATTTAAAAGAGGAATTAGTGATGCATGTATGTTTAATTGGAAAATTTGATAGGGTTTGAGTCACTAAGTGATGTTTTGTTGAGTAATTCGAAAATTATGATTTAAAATGAGTGTTTGATTTAATTAGGGAATGAATTTGAATTGCATGTAAGTATATATGTATAATTTGGTTCGAATTTTAATATTAAAAGAAAGGCAAATGATTCTTTCAAAGGTTTTGATTGAGCTATGTGTTTATGTGAGTTAAAGTGGAAATTGATTGATTTTGTGGTTGGTATTTGTAATATGGCCGAATAGGCCATATAAATTTAGAATCAAAACTTGATTTTTGGTAATCAAAGAATAATGGGGTGTATATAGATGAATATCTTTGGATTTGTGTGCTTGATTGTTGTTGTGGTTCGAATTAGGGAATAAAAGAAAAGGGAAACTAAGTTATTTGATTTTAAAGAACTATAAGTGATAGTTATGGTCGTAAAGATTTAGTTTCGAATGAATCGTGTACTCGTAAGAGTTATAATAGTTTGATTTGAGGAATAGTCGAGATAAAAGCGAATATAAGTTGATTATTGAGTATATAAAGATATAAAGGCTAGGAGTAAAAGATTGGTTATGTGCTATGTGCATGTGTGTATAAGCTATACTCGTATAGTTCGAGTCAAGAGTATAATCGAGCTATCGTATTGAGTAAACGTTCTGGGAACGTGAGTTGAGAAACTAATTAAGGTTTTGGTTTTGGATTGTAGATTCGGAGCGTGAGGGCATCCAGGCTAGGAAAGTGAAAAGTATACTAGGTGGCAGTAGTTCAACCTTTGTGAAATAGGAAAGCGAATTCAGGCAAGTAACTCTATTTACTTGTGTAAATGGTTATAAAGAGGATATTGTTCATGCCATGTAGAGTATTGAATTGTTAAAGTAATGTACCCCTGTTATTGATTCTTGAGATACCCTGTCATTGATCTTGTGAACTTCTTATTGATAAGCTTATTGATCCAACCCTTTGGTAACCCCTTTTTCCTATTCTGATTACTTGTTATACCATGAACTGTTATAAACCCTATAAGTACCTTTACGAACCCCTTGTAATGATGCTTCATTCCTTGTTTACCTTATACTCTACTGATCCTTGAAACGGTTTTGATTTCCCTAACTTGAGTACCTTGTTATCATTGATCAAGATCCCTAGAATTGAACTTTTCTTAACCTTGATTCATTTCCTTAACTTTGAATTCTTGAAATTGAACTTAAGAATGAGTTTCGACTTGAAAGAGTCCGAATGATTTCATATTCTTGGTAATGATAAAATGAATTTAGTAAACCATTCTTTTTCCAACTCAAGGTTTTCCAAACGAATTCCTGATGGATTGGATTGAGACCTAAGAGGCTAGTGGGACTAGTCCAGTCATATTAAGAGGCTAGCGGGGCTAGTCCAGTTTAAGGCTGAAATTACGCCGTTGGTACCTTAAAGACCGGATGGAGGCCGGTACGGGCTGATCACCCGTATTATTATGAAATGAAAGATAAAGTAGTCCAATCAAGGGTTCTATAACTATTTAAAAAGGAATTGAAATCTCCTACTCAGTAATTGATTCTTTGAAAATGAAAAAGGTTTATATCATTTTTGAAAAGAGTTGATTTTGATATTGTGAAGCTTACAGCCTGTGAACCCTGATATGATTCTGTTGATCATATAATTGATTCCCAGTGATGAAAAGATTATTGCTTTCCATTTGAAAGATCATTTGTGATCCTGTTAATGATTTGTGATGAATATCAGCTTTCACCCTATCTTGAGCCTTGTTCCTTGAAAGCCCAAAGCTTTTCTTCATAACCCTTTCATAGCCCCAAAAGATAGAAATCTGCCACCTAGAAATAGTAAAATAGAATGCCCTGAGATCAGTAATGGTATATTGTGGATTTTGTATCGTAAAACTGTTTTTAGTTACTTGCTGAGTTTTATACTCAGATGTTTTGTTTCAATCTAACCATGGCAGTTAAGCAAGAAGATGGCCAGGCTTAGGCGCACTACTCGTAAGAGCGTACCTGGTGGTCCCTACTATGTTGAGGGCTTCCAGTTGCCAGAGCAGGTAGTACAGGTTTTGAGTGAGCAAGCGCTTAGCCGAAAAAGTTGTTAAGATACAATGGGTTATCTGTCGGTTCCAAGCCGGGATCGACTATGAATATTTGGTTTTATTTTGGGTTGTAAATTATATTCTATGATTGGTAGTTGTAATCTTGTTTCATACTTTATCCTGTTTGATCCTGTTAGTAGCTAATCGGGCTTTATGCTTATTTAATTCATAGTTTAAAGGTGTGTGCGGGTCCTCATTTCCTAACCCCGAGATTGAGGGTATCACAAGTTGGTATCAGATCTACATGATCTAGTCCCCGAGACAAGTTAGGACTAAAAAGGGTATTTTGGGAATGTATATCTATATCGCGAGAGAGTTCGACTCATATAGAGTTGAGTTAGACTATTAGGTATAGTCTAAGGAAAGTGTATATTAGCTAAAGTGGTGACTAGAGTTAGGGTGTGAGTTAGCTAGAAGCTTTATTTAACCCTAACGCTGTCTCTTGGTTGCTGTTTTATGTTTTCTCTCAGGATCCCAGTAGTGGTAGTGATTCCGATTCAGAGATTAGTTTAACCGGTACCCCAGTGGACCCCATTCCACCCTCTTCAGAGGAGCCTGTGTATGTTAGTCCAGTTCCAGAGGAGGATCCATCTGAGAATAGTGAGATCCCTATGCAGATATCGCCCTTGAGGCCAGAGTTAGAGACCCCTGCCCCTGAGCCAGAGTCTGAGATGCCTAAGATTGTGCCTGTCAGTGTTGGTGGCAAGTTAGCCCAGGACCGAGACTTTGTTTTCTCCCGTATTCCTGAGTTGGGGGCTTTGGTGGATATGCTAGCTCGAGAGACTAGGTAGAGCACTTCAATTATGGATGATGAGTGGCGAGTCCGGATTAAGATGGTGGAACAGGTTGCCCGAAGGAGATTGGATGAGGGACCATCCACTAGTGATGCTGATGCTGAGGCCCGGAGGCTGCATTAGATCATTCGCTGGATGTTGGTTGTGTTGAGAGAGATTCTGGATGATTAGATGTTAGTGTTGATCAGGCCGGACTTTTGCTTGAGCCCGTAGTTGTTGTTTTTCAGCGCCAGTAGGCTTTGGGATACTTGGTCAGATGTCGGGATCCCTTTTTCCTTTGTTGTATCGTATCTCGGAACTTTGTAGTAGTAGTTGTTAGAAGTTAGGGGTAGATAGGGGATATTTTCCAGTTTTTCCTCTGTTTAACCCTGTTATATTATTGTACCTTATTCCTGAACTTGTGATAACCAGACTCTTATTTATGTACCCTTGGTTTGATGAATCCATTATATATCTAGTTTCTAATTGTGCACCCTAGAAATCTATATAAAATGTTCTGAATACCATATTTTCATACAATCGTGTTTAAAATTCCGTAATATCATACCCTGTGCCATGAGAAAATAACACTGATATGAGAATTATATAGTAATAGGATTGCACGTGCAAAATTGGGTAAAGCTTAAAACCCGCAAAAAGAGATTTCATAATAAATGTTGTTATATATGCCATGCTATCGTATTGCTAAATAATTGCTCAATCAGGTTTGTAAGAAATGGCCAACTCACCAGATCACCAAGAAGAAGTTATTCAAACCCAAGACCCAGAAGTGAATCCAGAAACCACCATGATGAGCAGACTTGCTCAGCTTTTGCAACAACCCGTAGCCCCTAAAGTTGGAAACTTCAAACACTTTCAAGACCCAGAAGTGAATCCAGAAACCACCATGATGAGCAGACTTGCTCAGCTTTTGCAACAACCCGTAGCCCCTAAAGTTGGAAACTTCAAACACTTTCAATCTGTTCATCCCCCAGAATTCTTAGGTTTGCCAGATCCGATAAAAGCACAGTCGTGGTTAAGAGAAATGGAAAAAGCGTTTGAGTTAGCAAAAGTTAAGGATGACAAGAATGCCCAGTATGCGAGTTATTACCTTAAAGATGAAGCGAGTTTCTGGTGGGAATCTTCGAAAGCGTTGCTGGAAGGAAAGGACTTATCATGGGAGAAGTTTACTGAAATGTTTCTGGAAAAATATTTGCCAAGTTATATGCAAGATCAATTGGAGATGAAGTTTTTGGACCTTAGACAAGAAGATATGTCGGTAGCGGAGTATGAAGTGAAATTTTCGGAGTTATCTAGATTCGTACCTGAGTATGTAAATACGGAGGCAAAGAAGGCAAAAGGTTCCAACAGGGACTTAGGCCATGGATTAGAAGTCACGTGGCGTTGTTGGAGACTAAGAATATTGCCGCCTTGGTGCAGAAGGCAATGATAGTAGAAAGAGAGCGTGAAGCCGCGAAAAGAGAAAATGAAGGAAGAAAAAGGAAGTTTGAAAGCTCGGAGCAAGAGGAAGGAAGTTCAAAGTTTAGAGATAAATTTGGTAAGAATGGTGGAGGTCAGAACCAAAAGTTTCAAAAGTTTAAACCCGGTAACGGAGCTCAGAAGAACCGTTTCCAGAAAGCAGAATAACCAGGAAAGGATAACAGACCTCAGATTCAAGAATGCAAGGTTTGTGGGAAGAGACACCCGGGAAGATGTAATAAGTTGGACGTGACCTGTTTCAAGTGTAACCAGAAAGGGCATTACCCATCAAAGTGTCCAAATGGAGCGAAGAAGCCTGACTTAGCTTGTTTCAAATGTGGAAAGGTGGGCCATATGGCCAGAAACTGCAAGGAGCCTGTTTAAAAGGCCAATGTTCTTAGGATTACTGGACCGCCATCTCTTCCAGCACCGTCAGCTCAACCCAGAGTTAGGACATTTAATATGACAATGAAAGATGCTGTGCAAGATGTAGATGTGGTGGCAGGTATGCTCGTTATTAACTCAGTAGAAGTAAAAGTATTGATGGATTCTGGAGCCACTGGATCTTTTATTTCTGAAAGTATTCTTGATATACTAAATTGTGTTGCGTACCCTCTGGAACCTAATTTGATTATAGAGGTAGCAAATTAAGAGAAAGTCATTGTTAATAAGGTTTGTCCCGATTGTGATGTGGTTATAGAAGGTCGGCACTTTTCTGCTGACTTAATTCCTTTTAAGTTAGGAGAATTCGGGGTTATATTAGGAATGAATTGGTTGTCAAACCACGAGGCGCAAGTAGAGTGTAAAAGTAAGAAGGTGAAGTTAAGAACCAAGGATGGTGATGAAGTGATATTCAAAGGGAAAAGACAAGAGAAGAAATTTCTAATGGCTATCGAGACAAGGAGATTATTACATCAAGGATGCAAAGTTTATTTGGCTCATGTTAAGGACGTGGAGAAAGAATCCGTGAGGATTGAAGATATTCCAGTAATAAGAGATTTTCCTGATGTGTTTCCGGATGAATTGCCTGGACTACCTCCAGATAGAGAGATCGAGTTTACGATTGATTTGGCTCTTGGAACGGAACCAATATCGAAAGCTCCCTATCATATGGCGCCAGTCGAAATGAAGGAATTGGGAGCGTAGTTGCAAGAATTGTTGGATAAAGGAGTAATTCGCCCGAGTGTATCCCCGTGGGGTGCACCGGTATTGTTTGTAAAGAAAAGGATGGAAGTATGAGGTTGTGCATTGATTATCGCGAATTAAATAAGTTGACGATTAAGAATAAGTACCCTCTACCGCGAATCGATGACTTGTTTGATTAGTTAAAAGGAGCTTCGTGTTTCTCCGCGATTGATTTAAGATCTGGGTATCATCAACTAAAGATTAAAGTGGAGGATATACCCAAGACAACGTTTTGAACGAGATATGGACACTAAGAGTTTTTGGTAATGGCGTTTAGTTTGACGAACGCGCCAGCCGCATTTATGGATCTTATGAACAGAGTGCTCAAGCAATATTTGGACAAGTTTGTTATAGTGTTTATCGATGATATAATGATTTATTCCAAGACGGAAGAAGATCACAAGGAGCATTTGAGGATTTTCTTGGAAATTCTGAGAAAAGAAAGGTTGTACGCCAAGTTTTCGAAGCGTGAGTTTTGGATAAAGGAAGTGTAATTTATTGGTCATGTAGTTAATAGAGAGGGAATCAAAGTAGACCCATCCAAGATAGAGGCTGTGATGAATTGGGAAAGACCCAAGACTCCTATGGAAGTCAGAAGTTTTCTGGGATTAGCCGGATACTATAGAAGGTTTGTGCAAGATTTCTCTAAGATTGTTGTTCCATTAACTAAGTTGACAAGGAAGAACGAGAAGTTTGTGTGGCCGGATAAGTGCGAGGAAAGCTTTCAAGAGTTAAAGAAGAGATTGATAACCGCCCCAGTATTGGTGTTACCTGATGAAAAAGGAGAATTTGTGATATTCAGCGATGCTTTGTATAAAGGACTTGGATGTGTGTTAATGCAACACGGAAAGGTAATAGCATATGCGTCAAGGCAACTCAAGCCGCATGAACAGAAGTATCCCACGCATGATTTGGAATTTGCAGCAATTGTGTTTGCCCTTAAGATTTGGAGGCATTATTTATACGGGGAAAAGTGCGAGATCTATACAGATCATAAGAGTTTAGAGTATATTTTCACTCAGAAGGAGTTGAATATAAGACAAAGAAGATGGTTAGAATTGATCAAAGATTACGATTGTGCAATAAACTATCATCCTGGAAAGGCAAATGTGGTAGCAGACGCTCTAAGTCGCAAGGAAAGATTGAATAAGTTAACGTCATCGGAGGAATTAATCAAGGATTTCGAAAGGATGGCAATAGAAGTGCAGACTCCAGAATTTGGAGGTGAAGCAATATATGCGATGTCATTTCAACCTGAAATTTTGGAAAATATCCGATGTTGTCAAGAGCAAGTGATGAATCACGAAAAGGATAAGTTATCAGGAGAAGAAATCAAAGCTCAAAAGGATGAAAGAGGAATATATCGTGTTAACTCACGTATTTGGATACCTAATGTTGTGGAGCTAAAGCACGAGATTTTGCATGAAGCGCATAACTCGAGATTCTCAATTCACCCTGGAAGTACGAAAATGTACAAGGATTTAAAAGAGAGTTATTGGTGGCCAAACATGAAAAAGGAAATTGCGGAATGGATAAGTAAATGTTATATGTGTCAAAGAGTAAAAGCGGAACATCAGAGACCAAGTGGATTGCTTTAGCCACTGGACATACCGGAATGGAAATGGGAACATATCGCGATGGATTTTATGGTAGGATTACCTAAAACCAAGTCTAATCATGATGCGATTTAGGTAGTAATCGATCGATTGACGAAATCAGCACATTTCTTGCCGATAAACGAAAGGTTTTCGTTAAAAAAATTGGTCAAATTGTACTTGGACGAGATTATAATGCGTCACGGAGTTCCTGTATCTATCGTGTCTGATAGAGATCCAAGGTTTAACTCGAGAGTTTGGCGACAATTTCATGATCATTTGGGAACTAAGCTGAAAATGAGTACGGCATATCATTCGCAGACTAACGGACAAAGTGAAAGGACAATACAGACGATCGAGGATATGTTGCAAACTTGTGCAATAGATTTCAAAGGAAATTGGGACGATCATTTGCCATTGATTGAGTTCTCCTACAACAACAGTTATCACGCGAGCATTGGCATGCCGCCTTATGAAGCGTTGTATGGAAGAAAGTGTAGATCCCCTACATATTGGATGAAGTGGGTGAGCGCAAATTAATTGGCCCAGAGCTAGTTCAACAAACAAAAGAAAAGGTGGAAATGATTCGAAAAAGATTAATTGTTGCTCAAGATCGACAAATGAAGTATGCAAATCGAGAACAAAAAGATATGCAATTCGAATCTGGAGACAAAATCTTGTTAAAGATATCTCATTGGAAAGGTTTAACCAGATTCGGAAAGAAAGGGAAGTTGAGTCCTAGGTATATTGGACCATTCGAAGTACTGCGACGAGTCGGAAATGTGGTATATGAATTAGCGCTACCTCCGTAAATGCGACATCTTCACAATGTATTTCATGTATCTCTTCTAAAGAAGTATAATGCTGATGCGACCCATGTGATCGAATTGGAACTAGTGGAAATCCGACCAGATTTGTCTTATGTGGAACAACCAGTTCGAATCCTAGATCGGAAGGAGAGGACACTTAGAAATAAAGTTGTACATCTAGTTAGAGTGTTGTGAAGAAATCCAATAGTGGAAGAATCAACTTGGGAAGTAGAAAGTGAAATGCAAGAAAAGTATCCCCATCTATTTGCTTAGATTAGATTCTAGGGACAGAATCCTTTTAAGGGGGATAGATTGTAACGGTTGAGAATTTTGCGACGTAATTAAGTGAATAAAGTGTGATTTCTGTGTTGTGATTATAAATTTTGTGATTAAGTGATGGTTAATTGTCTTTAATATATATTAGTATCTGAGAGCGTAGATAGATGCGTTCCAATTTGATGAGTCAGCTTAGGAGTTAAGCTGTGTTGTCGGGCCGTCAGGTAGAACGGAACTCGTCCTAAAAATGGATTAAAATGTTTAAAATATGGAATATGTGTTAATATGTGAAATGAAATGTTTAAGTAAGTATTGCGTTTTAATGACGTGTCGGTTGGTAAAGGTAATTGTGAAGCGTAATTGAAACGCTGAGCGTCGGGCCGTCAAGCAGAACGTGACCCGGTACACGTAAAGATGAATAATGATAAAAAGGGAAATTTTATGAACAGACATGAGTCGTGATGTGTGAGTATATGTGCTTGCTTGTCTGTATGCATGATTACGTGATCTGTTAATTTTTTTAAGGGAATTATTTGATTTAAATAAGGTTTATTGAACCTTTATACATTTTTATAAAATTATTCGAGTAAGGTTAAGGCATGAAATTTGTTTTGTTACCTTCGAGATAGTCCTAGAGACTTTCTAAATATGATAGAAGGATTTATCTCGTGATCGTTGCATTTTTAAATAATTTATGGAATTAAAAAGCTATTTTCAGCATAAACTTGTAAAATCATATAAAATCAACCGTACGCTCAAAAGTTTATTATGGGTAATGGTTGAAAAGCTAATTTTGAGATCTACGTCTTAAAATTGTCATTCACAATACTTTTCAACTTTCTGAGAGATATATTTAATATTTAAATTTGATTTTATTGGAGTAAAAAGAGAAAGGAAATCAAACTAAAAAGGGGATTAGTAATTTACTAAATTACCCATGCCCTCTATTATAAATACTAGCTCATCCCCCCCTTTTCTTTCTTTTTCTTTCCGTGACACTCTCATCTCTCTCTCTCTCTCTCTTTCTCTCGATCACTCTCATCTCTCTCTCTCTCGGCCCTCTCTCCATCTCTCTTCTCTCTCTTATATGCAATAACAAAAACTAATCCAAATTCAAAGATCTTGTCATCTATAGCCTTCATTTTCGATATTCTACTCATGCACCACTTGCATCTAAGTGTTTATGTAAGTTTCATAGTTCCATCTCCTTGGTTGTGTTCAAGAAAATGTAATATCTTGATATATGATCATAAGAGAGTCTAAAGTGATTTTTTGTGGTTTAAAACTCAAGAGGAGACCCGTTATGGGCACTTTTAAGTTCGACCACCACCGGCCGTGATCCAAGGAGAGCCGGTGGAATTTTAGGAGTGTGATGTACTTAGTGAAATGATGTGGTTTTTGAGCTCTATACACTTTAAAACCTATATTTAGCCTTTGCATATCTTGATTTCTTGAAAAGTTCAAAAAGGGTTTTGTATTTCTTTTGAAAATTTAAGTGTATTGGTTGATAAAAGGGTTTTGATGATTGTTTTAAAAGTATTTGGACTTGTGTAATTGTTTAGGTGCTTGAAAAATCAAAATTTGATGTTGCATGTTAATGTTTTGCTTCGGTTTTTGTACAAATAGAAGGGAATTAGATTTTGTAACTTGATTTTGGTGTAAACTAAGTTTAATTAGTAAGAAATGAGATTTGCGTGTTGATTTAAAAGAGGAATTACTGATGCATGTATGTTTAATTGGAAAATTCGATAGGGTTTGAGTCACTAAGTGATGTTTTGTTGAGTAATTCGAAAATTATGATTTAAAATGACTGTTTGATTTAATTAGGGAATGAATTTGAATTGCATGTAAGTATATATGTATAATTTGGTTCGAATTTTAATGTTAAAAGAAAGGCAAATGATTCTTTTAAAGGTTTTGATTGAGCTATGTGTTTATGTGAGCTAAATTGGAAATTGATTGATTTTGTGGTTGGTATTTGCAATAAGGCCGAATAGGCCATATGAATTTAGAATCAAAACTTGATTTTTGGTAATCAAAGAACGATGGGGTGTATA
Organism: Apium graveolens; assembly: GCF_009905375.1. Classification (NCBI taxonomy): domain Eukaryota; kingdom Viridiplantae; phylum Streptophyta; class Magnoliopsida; order Apiales; family Apiaceae; genus Apium; species Apium graveolens. Next base: position 12,685,760 of record NC_133647.1, read on the forward strand.
TAGATGAATATCTTTGGATTTTTTTTCTTGATTGTTGTGGTTCGAATTAGGGAATAAAAGAAAAGGGAAACTAAGTTGTTTGATTTTAAAGAACTATAAGTGATAGTTATGGTCGTAAAGATTTAGTTGCGAATGAATCGTGTACTCGTAAGAGTTATAATAGTTTGATTTGAGGAATAGTCGAGATAAAAGCGAATATAAGTTGATTATTGAGTATATAAAGATATAAAGGCTAGGAGTAAAAGAATGTGTTATGTGCTATGTGCATGTGTGTATAACCTATACTCGTATAGTTCGAGTCAAGAGTATAATCGAGCTATCGTATTGAGTAAACGTTCTGGGAACGTGAGTTGAGAAACTAATTAGGGTTTTGGTTTTGGATTGTAGATTCAGAGCGTGAGGGCATTCAGGCTAGGAAAGGGAAAAGTATACTAGGTGGCAGTAGTTCAACCTTTGTGAAACAGGAAAGCGAATTTAAGAAAGTAACTCTATTTACTTGTGTAAATGGTTACAAAGAGGATATTGTTCATGCCATGTAGAGTATTGAACTGTTAAAGTATGTACCCCTGTTATTGATTCTTGAGATACCCTGTCATTGATCTTGTGAACTTCTTATTGATAAGCTTATTGATCCAACCCTTTGGTAACCCCTTTTTCCTATTCTGATTACTTGTTATACCATGAACTGTTATAAACCCTATAAGTACCTTTACGAACCCCTTGTAATGATGCTTCATTCCTTGTTTACCTTATACTCTATTGATCCTTGAAACGGTTTTGATTTCCCTAACTTGAGTACCTTGTTATCATTGATCAAGATCCCTAGAATTGAACTTTTCTTAACCTTGATTCATTTCCTTAACTTTGAATTCTTGAAATTGAACTTAAGAATGAGTTTCGACTTGAAAGAGTCCGAATGATTTCATATTCTTGGTAATGATAAATTGAATTTAGTAAACCATTCTTTTTCCAACTCAAGGTTTTCCAAACGAATTCCTGATGGATTGGATTGAGACCTAAGAGGCTAGTGGGAATAGTCCAGTCATATTAAGAGGCTAGCGGGGCTAGTCCAGTTTAAGGCTGAAATTACGCCGTTGGTACCTTAAAGACCGGATGGAGGCCGGTACGGGCTGATCACCCGTATTATTATGAAATGAAAGATAAAGTAGTCCAATCAAGGGTTCTATAACTATTTAAAAAGGAATTGAAATCTCCTACTCAGTAATTGATTCTTTGAAAATGAAAAAGGTTTATATCGTTTGTGAAAAGAGTTGATTGTGATATTGTGAAGCTTACAGCCTGTGAACCCTGATATGATTCTGTTGATCATATAATTGATTCCCAGTGATGAAAAGATTATTGCTTTCCATTTGAAAGATCATTTGTGATCCTGTTAATGATTTGTGATGAATATCAGCTTTCACCCTATCTTGAGCCTTGTTCCTTGAAAGCCCAAAGCTTTTCTTCATAACCCTTTCATAGCCCCAAAAGATAGAAATCTGCCACCTAGAAATAGTAAAATAGAATGCCCTGAGATCAGTAATGGTATATTGTGGATTTTGTATCGTAAAACTGTTTTTAGTTACTTGCTGAGTTTTATACTCAGATGTTTTGTTTTAATCTAACCATGGCAGTTAAGCAAGAAGATGGCCAGGCTTAGGCGTACTACTCGTAAGAGCGTACCTGGTGGTCCCTACTATGTTGAGGGCTTCCAGTTGCCAGAGCAGGTAGTACAGGTTTTGAGTGAGCAAGCGCTTAGCCGAAAAAGTTGTTAAGATACAATGGGTTATCTGTCGGTTCCAAGCCGGGATCGACTATGAATATTTGGTTTTATTTTGGGCTGTAAATTATATTCTATGATTGGTAGTTGTAATCTTGTCTCATACTTTATCCTGTTTGATTCTGTTAGTAGCTAATCGGGGTTTATGCTTATTTAATTCATAGTTTAAAGGTGTGTGTGGGTCCTCATTTCCTAACCCCGAGATTGAGGGCGTCTCACATGTGTAGGGAGGCACAAAGGTCAAAAAAACGGACTGATCGATCCGGATCGGACCGGAACAAAGACAGGATTTTGTCAAAATTATGAATTAAGAACCGGATCAATTATATCCAGTCTTGGGATCGGACCGGACCGGTATAGACCGGTTTAATTAATAGTTATATAAAATCTTAATTTATATAATTAAATTTTAATTTTTCTCTCAAACTTGTATTGTATACATAAAAAAAGTTCTATTACTTCGTATAATAATAAAAATTTGAAAATAAGCACATATCTTGCTATTTTAAAGTAAATATTAATTTTAAATTTAGAAATATCAATGCTTTATGCATGAAATACGAAATTTAGTAATTTAAAGTGTAATGTTGATATACTTTACTATATTAATTCATTACCTATTAATGTGGATCATTAAAATATGATATTTATAAATGTTTACCTTTTATATATGATCTTTTAAGATTTAAATATACATGAATTCAGGACTATTCGGGTCTGGATCAGATTTTTTCAGGTCTTGGACCAGACCAGACAGAAGACCGAAATTTTTTATATCAAAGATCGGGGCCCAGACTGGTTATATGTAATAACCCCAATTTTTGAGAAATTTTGAAACCCTTATGAATAGTGTTTTTGCTGAACGAGAAAACTTTTCATGCCACGCTATGTAGGGGTTCTGTTATTGATCTTATGGGATATTATTAGTACTCTATGTGGTATATAAGTGTATGTAAAGATCGTCAGAATCCAATTCCGAACACTTTGATTTTTCCCGGAAATCCACAAGATACGGAGAGAATTGAGTATAAGGTAACAGGATAAAAAGGATTTAAATTAAAGGATTATAAGAGAGGATCATAGAAGGAATATAATATATTGAGAAAGTTTAAGGGAACCTAAGTAATAAGATCCCGGGTATGATCCCTCAAACGATAAACGAGAACGAAAGTTAAGCGAACCGTATAACAGATCAGCGGTCATTAGGCAATCAATTAAAAGCTAATCAAAGGGATTAGTGGGGATGATGTCATCCAACCAATAGAAAGAGGACAAAGGAGGGGTGATGACATCACAAAGTGATGTAGGCATGACATGGGAAGGAAGGAGGTGTGGTTGAATGAGAACCACACAAATTCAAGGGCAACAAGGTAATTGACTAAATCAAACAAAACAAAAACCTAGCAACCAAGCAAAACAAATCACAAAACACCAAATCCTCCATTTCTTCATGAAGCTCTCGGCTTCTTTCTTAAGAAATGGGAAGTCCAAGCTCCTCCACTTGCTATTTTACAAGGTAATTATCCTAGCTTCTCCTAGTTAAGTTACATACTTCCTAGAAATCTTAGCTTCAAAATCCTTTCCTAGCATTTCCTATAAATCATTCAAGAAGATGGTGAATAGTACTTTCTTGAAATTAATTTTTGTGTTCTTGATTTCTTTGAAAGAACAAGCTTGTAGGAGGTTAGATTAAGGCTTCCATGGGAATTCCAAGGACCTTTCATGGATTAAAAGCTTCAAGGAAGGTATAACTCTTCATGGTCTTAGTTTTAAGTTTTGTTGTTTAGATTTCCTAATGTTTAGATGATGGGTTAGTGTAATGGGTGTGTAATCATGTTTAGAGCTTGTTATGAGTAGTTTAGTTGGTGAGAGGCATGATTATTGTGTGTTTAGAGATTGGTTGATTTTGTGATATTTTTGGAGTTGGAAATCTTGGTTATTAGTTAATGAACTTAAGTAAACTCTTAGTTCATAATTGAGAAATAAGTATGAATTGGAAATATTGAATTGTTGGGGCTGTTGTAGTATGGTATGGATGGATGTTGGTTGTATGAATGATATGAGGTTGAATTGTGGTTGTTTTGAATTGGTTTAAAATTGGGAAATCGCGTAAACATAGCCGTCGTAATGTCCGATTTACTTTAGACTGCTTTTGTTCATAACATTAGGACCCGAGAACCCCCTGCTAGTTTATGACCACTGCCATGTTTAGATAGCTCATGTTACGAGCTTCGTTTTGATATGTAGTTCGTTCGATTCTGATGCACGGTTTAGGAGAAACGACCGTTTCAAGTAACGGCGTTTCGCGAACGAAACTTTTGCCCTCGCCTTACTTTGAAACATAGGTTAAAGACCAAAAAGGGTTAATTAATGTATGAAACATTTATGGTAAGTGTGTTAGGCAGTTGGTAAGACACTCGCGAAGGAATCGCTTTAAAACTCGTAAAGGTTAAATTATTAAAAATGGTGGAGCCGAGGGTACCCGAGTGACTTAAGCGAATCAGTGAGCGCAAAACAAGCGTTAGAGTCTAAGTTAGTTAAAGTATAGATTTACAAGTGACTTTGGTTTAATTCCAACTTACTTGTTGTTTATAGGTTACCAGACTCGTCCCGAGCCATTCGTAACCCCAGTCGCTCAGGCAAGTTTTCTACCCGTTATACTGTTGTTGTGATGTAAATATATGTATATGCATTATCTTGTGATATTGCATGATTGTTATTAGCAAATTTTGCGATATATTGGAGCATGCTAATATGGTATATATGCATGTCTGTTTCGTAATCTGGTTATCTATCTGTTGATTTCAATGCTTATAGTTGCATAATACCTATGCTAGAAATAAGCAAGTAGTTGCGTATACCCTTAGTATAGGGGATAAAAGGTGAACATATTTCTAAACCGGGAGTCGATGTTCCCGAGTATATTATGTATATATATATTTATTTATATATATATGGATATAGTTTTTAAAACTATTAATCGAATAAGGTTTATTCGATAACTTTAACTTTATTTTATTATTGAATATTATTTTGAATATTCATTCGAGGACTTATGACTCCTTTTACTTTATTAATGAATATTATTTTGAATATTATTCGAAGGCGTATGACACCTTTTATTTATTTATCTGAATATTATTTGAATATTCATTCGAGGGCTTATGACTCAGTTTATATTATTTAATGAATATTATTTGAATATTCATTTGAGGATCTATGACTCCGATTATTTGCTGAGGTATATTCTTTATTTTATTAAAGAATAAGGTGTCAATAATCAAACTTATTTTCGATTATTCAAATAAAGATAATACTTTCATATAAGTATATCTTTGGTTATTTAATACTCGTTTCAAGTATAAGTTTTAATACTTCTACTTCAATTATTTTTATAAAGATTATTCTTTATGGGAATATTATTTAAATAATAATATTCAGTCATTTTCTAAATATTCTGGGGACTGATTTACTTCATTAAATCAGCTTTACTCCAAACACTCTTTAAAGTGTTTTCGAGTCTTCAAAATGATTTTTAAAGTCAGAGCGGATCTCAAAACTCATTTTTATATTTAAGATCTTCCTTTTTAAGGGGATTTAAATACTCGCTCAAAACCTGGGGAATCCGGCTCTGTGGTGTATTTTATATTCGCAACGAGGTTGCAGTTTTGGTAAATGAATTGATTACTTGCCCAACGTTCGGGAAGTAAGCCCATCTAATTGAGTCGGCATAAGCGACAGGCCGGGGTACGGTCTATGAATGTGTAAGTGGCTGGGTGGCAGTCCATCAACGCGTGAGGGGCCGGGTAACGGTCTAGCGCGAGGTCCTAATGCGGCCAGGGTGATGACCGGTGAGGAATTCATCCATCTACAGTAGAAAAGGTTACTTATTGGTATCTTTGCCTGATCAGCAAGATATCTGGTTTATGCCAAAATTCTTTTCCTTCCAAATTTATTGGATATTGCAACTCTGTTCATACTTTACATGACAGAGGTTTTCAGGAAATGTATAAAGAAGATGTATATGTGGATATATATATATATATATATATATCAGAACTTAATGAAGTATATCCTAACTTCATTTCCTTTAATAATATTTCAAAGATTGAATCTATTCAAGTCTTATCTTGTGGTCTCATCAGTGGGATGAACTTTTGAAACTAATTATAACTTGAACGGTGGTAGTTCAAGTAGTATTTGGGAAAAATATAAGTATATTGGGGTATCTTGTAACTTCATCTTTTAAACTTATATCTAATTAATAATTGTCTTATGAATGACAAAGATTTTCAGAAAAACGTTGAGACAAGGTTAGATATATGAGATCACCTTGCAACGATATTTTTTTTATATACAGTTATACACTGGGACTTTGTGTATATTGTGCATGGAAGAGGACTTCCAATATTTTGAAAAGTATATATGTATATATATATATACTGAATATTTTGCGACTTCATCGCATTAAGATATCAACTTGGTTCATTTCTTTTGACCAAGACTTTTATGAGTACTATGAGAAGGCTCATATATTGTTAATCATTATACATATTATTTTGGTGGGCTTGCTGCTCACCCTTGCTTTCTTCTTTCATCACACAACATCAGATAGACAAGATGAACCGGACCAAGCTCCCGATTCGCAAGAGATTAGGAGACGTTCCGCAGTTTTCTAGAAGCACTGATGCCGCCATAGCTGAGGTAGGAACTACCAATAGGCTAGGCTTTCAACTTTTGATGTATTAGATTATGTATATTTATGAATTGTAATAATGGCAAAGAAATGTAAATTTATTCAGAAACCTGTTTAAGGTGTATTGGCATATAATTGTGGAATAAAACGACTTGTGATTATTTTTGGATATTCATCTCTGAGACTATAACTTGTGGTGTGTGTGTTTATTGTGGGGTCACAGTACAGAGTAGTTGATCATTTATTAAGATTGGGTGTTGTTAAGGGAAATGGAACTCGTGACAACCCGGATCCCCGACCCCGGATTTGGGGGTGTTACAGAAATGGTATCAGAGCTAAGCGTTATAAACCTCAGAGATGATGGGACGTTAAGATAATAAGTTCACTAAGATAATAAGAACTCTTGCCAAGTTCATAGTCGGACTACCTAACGTAGTACTGACAGTTAAAACCCTTATGGGAACCCTTATAAATGTAGCAATAGAAGCGTAGTTCGTTATCGTATATGGTAGCGGGACTCCGAACCCTGAAGTTGAGGAACATCAACGCGATGATGTTTTATTATTTATTGGGGATCAGATTATGGATCCGATAGAGCGTCCTAACGCGGGACCGGATGATGTTGATATTGAGGATGTAGCGGTTGAGGATGTTGTCCTAGAAGGGATAGTTGCTGAGAAGGATCCCATGGAGGATCCTGACAAGAATGAATAAAGGACCACTGATGAATTGATGACCATGGTTAGGTCGACTACCAGAGGTAGGATTGGTCGGTCACTATCGGAGGTTCGTTCAAGTTGTAAAGATAGTAGCCCCTTTAACGCGGCTTACTCGTAAGACTGAGAAGTTCGAATGGACAGAGAAATACGAGAACAGCTTTCAAGAACTGAAGCAGAGGTTGGTGATGGCCCCTATGCTGGCGTTGCCGGATGGAAAAGGAGATTTTGTGAAGTGTAGTGACGCTTCGTACAAGGGCTTAGGGTGCGTGCTTATGCAGCACGGTAAGGTAATCGCGTACATGTCAAGACAATTAAGGTAATATGAAATTCGATATCCCCGCTCATGAGCTTAGGCTCGTGGCAATAGTTTACCCTAAAGATTGGAGGCACTACTTGTATGGAGAGAAGTGCGAGAATTACCTAAGCCATAAGTGCTCTAGTACATTTTCACGTAGAAAGAGCTCAACATATGCCAGAGGAGGCAGTTAGAGCTAATCAAGAATTATAATTGGGAGATTCTTTATCATTCGGGGAAAGCCAATATGGTGGCTGATGCCCTTAGTAAAAAGGAGAGACTCAAGATGATAATGTCTTTTGGAGAGTTTATAAGAGATTTTGAGAAAATGGAAATAGAAGTGAAGGTAACTGGAGCCGATACTAAAAAGCTGTTTGAGATTGCAATACAGCCCGAATTATTGGAAAAGATCATATTGTGCCAGAAAAAGTTATGAATGAAGGCAGAGAGCCAACAATTAGATAAAAGATTAATATCGAGAAAAATGATAAGGGGATAATGAGGTATTCCTATAGAATTTGGGTTTCGAAAGTTCAAGAGCGTAAGGATGAGAACTTAGATGAGAGCCATAGTTTGAGGAATAAGATTTAGAGCAAACCCTGAACGTGATAGTCAGGGAGGTCGCCATCAAGATAGAAGGAACCCATGACATAATGAAGTGGAAAATGAGGATTTTAAATTAAAAGATGACCCCAATTATGGGGAGTAGGATGAAACATTTCATACTAAGGAAACAGAAAGTCGAGTAAGGAAAAGAGACCCGAGACGGTACTCCTATACGACAATTCATGGACCTGTCTAAAAAGAACTTAGACTATTATCCCCAACCACCACCTTGAGGAAACAATGCGGTAGGAAATTCTTTCATGACCTTTAAGTCGCTAAGCTCTCAGAGTTCCAAGGAACAAGCTGACCCAGCTGAGGCAAGAGCCTGGCTAAAGGAAATATAGGAATCATTTAAGATTCTAAATGATTGACGAATCTCAAAAGGACTGTTTTTGTCACTTACCCTCCCAAGAGAGAGACCACCCGTTGGTGAAAGACCAAGAAAGGCACGGAGCCAGAGGTTAGAATAAACTGATTTAAGTCCAGTCAATTGTTTTCGGGAAAGTAATTCCCAAAGATAAGGAGATAGTGTAAAAGCTTTAGAGCCAGAACAAAGGCAAACAAGTATGATAAATTATGAATCTAAGTTGTAAAAGTTGTCAAGATTCGTTCTGAGGACACGAATCCAGAATGACGGGATGTTTGAAATCAATGCTTATATTGTGATTGGTTTGTGAAATAATGATAAGAGAAAGGAAAATAAAAAGAAACTGAAGTGGAAAGGAATATAAAGGCAATAGAGTTTGAGGAATGATAAGGGAGTTGGGTATGAGGAAACCCTAAAGACTCATAGCAATAGAAATAGAAAAGTATGTAATCGTCAGGATGATGATGATCCACCATGAGTTAAAATTGATGGTTGAAGGCATAAGAGATACATATATTGTACCCCCTTTAAGTTGGGAGGATTCGAGGAAACCTTGAGATAGTTCGAAGGATAAATATCGAGACACGGATAGACTGAGGAGACAAGAAAGTAAGAAATCAGGAAAAATTGGATGAAGGAAGTGACCTTCAATAATGTGAAATGTAAGACCGGTGGCTTGATACCCAGAAAGGGAGACGCCAGGTATGAAAGATATCCCAACATTGAGTTGACTGTTGAGATAAACAACAAAAGTAAATAAGGAATTATTAAGAAGAAGTTCACGTTGAACACGACCAATATCTTCCAGAACATCCTTGTTATCGTTACCAAATTAGACAAGAAAAGCGGATAACCGTTGTTATCTTTTGGAGGCCATATTGATTGACCTCATTTTGAATACAGATGTTATTGTGAAACTAGGCATATATTATCGAGGTGGGAATGATTGAATAAGACACCCTTATCAGGGATATATGACTTAATTTATCCATGGAAGGATGCATGTACCTTTTAAAGGTGGAATTAAGGATAGAACATCGGTAACTTAAAATGAATTTTAAGGGGAATGCATAAAGGTTGGCATTTCACCCTTAGTAGGGATAGTATGAGTTTGACGGTATGAATTGGGAAGGATTAAGGTAATAATAACCTTTAAGGATCAGTGGAGAAATTTTTCAGAAGTATATAGACAATGGTTCTAGTATTAGTAAATGGTATTTTGATATGCCCTGTATATAGGGAATACAGGAGGAACGATTGAACGATAACCTTAGAGGTTTTACAAGGAGAAAGGAAATATTCGAAGTTCTCAAGAATTAAAATGTTGATAAAGGAAATATGACATAATTATAATGTTGCCAAGTGAGGCACGTGCTAAACCACGAGAAAGTATGGATCGAACCAGTAATGGTCGAAATTGTTCAGGGCAATTAGGACTTAAGATAAAAGATGTTCTAATTATGATTGAGCGTCAGTCATGACAGTGATTAACCTCTAAAGACTGAGGCAACAACTTATGGAAAAATGGTGATTTTTTTTTTACTTATCAGATATTAAGGAAAACATCTTCACATAAGCTGTGATTGAAATGAGGTAGAAAATTTAGTTGAAGGTGGTTAAAAGACATTGATTATAAGGAACTATTAGTATCAGGGAAGGCCAAAGAGGTGGCCAACACTTTAAAGGTAAGAGGATAATTATAGGCGCTTGTGCCAAAGGAATACAGTAATGATGGTTAAAACTGTGAAGGTTGTATTGTGGTTTGGAAGATTGACATTCCTTCTGATGACTGTGCAATACCCAACTGTAATAGTAGTTCGGTAAAGGTTTAATTCGTGTAATCGCCAGGAGCGGGCTATCTATCTTAGAAGGTACCATCTTGAGAATGAGCCAGGACTATATTTCAAAAAGGACTAAACAAACCTTTGAGTTAAGTCTTCTATTTGAAGGTATATGATTAAGAATGGTATTAACCTGCTATCGTTGCTTTGAGCAAAACTCTTCTGCAAATTTTATCTGCTTCATGTCATGTATGTATGTCAGAATCAGGAGTGTACTCCATGAATCATGAATGGTGATTATGTTATCTCCTTAGAAGGATTTGATACGACATGTATGGACTCCGTATGGTTAGCTATTAAGACTTCATGGAAAATGAATGACTACAGTAGGTCAGTGATGGACCATAGTAAGGCAGCAATGATTCTGCGAGTATTGAGCTGAATACAACCGTGAGAGTTGTATTGGAATGGGTGTTGAGATTGTGTACCACTAATCGGGTCGTGGTAGTGTATAAGTTATCATTGATAGACTAATTAAGTAGAGTATCTACCTATTGAATATTTATTCCCTCTTATGAAAAGAGAGTCGTATTACTATATGAGGAAGGTTGCGGTGCAAGCATAGAACTCTAGTAACGGTGATGTCTAAAATGAGATCCCAGGTTCGATTTTCGAAATCGGGGGAGTTTCAAAGGTGATTGTGTATAAGCTCGAGGAAGAGCATGGGTCCATAGAATGATGGACGGAATAGAAATATTTAGGCATGGGAAATACGATGCTATAATACTTGATACTGATATAAATACGTATATGTTTTGTTCTCCTATGACAAACCTCTATAGTTCAGAGGTAGGTTCCAAGCCAGATATTTTGTGGCAGTATATTTTTTTATATATACAATTCTCTTCAGTTCGTTCTTTTCTCTTCTTTTCATTTCATGTAAGTTGAGAAGAACAACCCTTCCAGAAGGGGAGGTATTGCCGAATGACTGTCTATCTGTGTGATAGAAGCCTAGTAGGATACCAACTATTGTTTAATTGCTTGTCAAGTACTAAAGGCTGGCCACCTTCTGTACTAACTATGCGATATAACAAGTGTTCATGATCATAGTGATCTCTCAACAAATTCCTTTACTTCTATTTGATTGATCAAATTTTGGAAAATAGAAACAACTGAAAAAGGAGTAATAAAGTGGTGGTAGTATGTGGAATGGGAACACATTCGTGATACTAAGGTTGACGTGGTTATTAAAAGGTTATAGAACGCTAACGAGCAAAAGTATAACCAGTATAATATTAGGAACGGAAGGTAGTAGTGATTACGAGCTGGAAAAGAATAGGTATTAAGAAGCAAAAGCTCTAATGCTAAAAGCTATAATAAGAGTCTGTGCAATAGACTTGAAAGAATTTGGAATGATCACTTAACACGGATTAAGTTTTCTTACGACAATAGATCATATGTCATTATCGAGATGTCGCCTTATGAGATCCTTGAGGGAAGACAATGTCGATCTCCCTTATGTTAGGATGAAGTTGTAGAGCGCAAGATGCTCGGACCCGCAGTAGCCCAAAGGGCCATGGATATAATAGATCTAACCAGAGGACGGCTGGTAGTAACCCAAGATGGACATAAGGGGTATGCTGATTTGACTCGAAAGGACAAAGAGTATGAAATAGGGGACCTAGAAATGTTATAGGTATCCCTTGGAAAGGATTGATGAGGTTCGGAAAGAAAGGAAAGCTAAGTCCACAAATTGTTGGACCCTTGGATATATTAAGACGTTTTGGGAAGTTAGCATATGAGCTAGCCCTACCCCCGAACATGTAGTAAGTTCATAGTGTGTTCCACATATCAATGTTAAGGAAGTGTAATTCGGATGCCAGACAAATAGGGGCATATGAGTGCATAGACATGCAACCAGACGTAACCTATATGGAGCAACCAGGAAGGGTTATAGAGTGAAAAGGAACAAGTGCTTAGGAGAAGGATTATCAAACTAGGCAGAGTTTGGTGGTAGGACCACAATGTGGGAAAATTTACTCGAGAGTTAGAAAGTGCAATGCTAAGAGAGTATCCCTATTCATTTTCTATCTGATTCCGGGACGGAATCCTTTTAAGGAGGGGAGACTGTAATAACCCCAATTTTTGAGAAATTTTGAAACCCTTATGAATAGTGTTTTTGCTGAACGAGAAAACTTTTCATGCCACGCTATGTAGGGGTTCTGTTATTGATCTTATGGGATATTATTAGTACTCTATGTGGTATATAAGTGTATGTAAAGATCGTCAGAATCCAATTCCGAACACTTTGATTTTTCCCGGAAATCCATAAGATACGGAGAGAATTGAGTATAAGGTAACAGGATAAAAAGGATTTAAATTAAAGGATTATAAGAGAGGATCATAGAAGGAATATAATATATTGAGAAAGGTTAAGGGAACCTAAGTAATAAGATCCCGGGTATGATCCCTCAAACGATAAACGAGAACGAAAGTTAAGCGAACCGTATAACAGATCAGCGGTCATTAGGCAATCAATTAAAAGCTAATCAAAGGGATTAGTGGGGATGATGTCATCCAACCAATAGAAAGAGGACAAAGGAGGGGTGATGACATCACAAAGTGATGTAGGCATGACATGGGAAGGAAGGAGGTGTGGTTGAATGAGAACCACACAAATTCAAGGGCAACAAGGTAATTGACTAAATCAAACAAAACAAAAACCTAGCAACCAAGCAAAACAAATCACAAAACACCAAATCCTCCATTTCTTCATGAAGCTCTCGGCTTCTTTCTTAAGAAATGGGAAGTCCAAGCTCCTCCACTTGCTATTTTACAAGGTAATTATCCTAGCTTCTCCTAGTTAAGTTACATACTTCCTAGAAATCTTAGCTTCAAAATCCTTTCCTAGCATTTCCTATAAATCATTCAAGAAGATGGTGAATAGTACTTTCTTGAAATTAATTTTTGTGTTCTTGATTTCTTTGAAAGAACAAGCTTGTAGGAGGTTAGATTAAGGCTTCCATGGGAATTCCAAGGACCTTTCATGGATTAAAAGCTTCAAGGAAGGTATAACTCTTCATGGTCTTAGTTTTAAGTTTTGTTGTTTAGATTTCCTAATGTTTAGATGATGGGTTAGTGTAATGGGTGTGTAATCATGTTTAGAGCTTGTTATGAGTAGTTTAGTTGGTGAGAGGCATGATTATTGTGTGTTTAGAGATTGGTTGATTTTGTGATATTTTTGGAGTTGAAAATCTTGGTTATTAGTTAATGAACTTAAGTAAACTCTTAGTTCATAATTGAGAAATAAGTATGAATTGGAAATATTGAATTGTTGGGGCTGTTGTAGTATGGTATGGATGGATGTTGGTTGTATGAATGATATGAGGTTGAATTGTGGTTGTTTTGAATTGGTTTAAAATTGGGAAATCGCGTAAACATAGCCGTCGTAATGTCCGATTTACTTTAGACTGCTTTTGTTCATAACATTAGGACCCGAGAACCCCCTGCTAGTTTATGACCACTGCCATGTTTAGATAGCTCATGTTACGAGCTTCATTTTGATATGTAGTTCGTTCGATTCCGATGCACGGTTTAGGAGAAACGACCGTTTCAAGTAACGGCGTTTCGCGAACGAAACTTTTCCCCTCGCCTTACTTTGAAACATAGGTTAAAGACCAAAAAGGGTTAATTAATGTATGAAACATTTATGGTAAGTGTGTTAGGCAGTTGGTAAGACACTCGCGAAGGAATCGCTTTAAAACTCATAAAGGTTAAATTATTAAAAATGGTGGAGCCGAGGGTACCCGAGTGACTTAAGCGAATCAGTGAGCGCAAAACAAGCGTTAGAGTCTAAGTTAGTTAAAGTATAGATTTACAAGTGACTTTGGTTTAATTCCAACTTACTTGTTGTTTATAGGTTACCAGACTCGTCCCGAGCCATTCGTAACCCCAGTCGCTCAGGCAAGTTTTCTACCCGTTATACTGTTGTTGTGATGTAAATATATGTATATGCATTATCTTGTGATATTGCATGATTGTTATTAGCAAATTTTGCGATATATTGGAGCATGCTAATATGGTATATATGCATGTCTGTTTCGTAATCTGGTTATCTATCTGTTGATTTCAATGCTTATAGTTGCATAATACCTATGCTAGAAATAAGCAAGTAGTTGCGTATACCCTTAGTATAGGGGATAAAAGGTGAACATATTTCTAAACCGGGAGTCGATGTTCCCGAGTATATTATGTATATATATATTTATTTATATATATATGGATATAGTTTTTAAAACTATTAATCGAATAAGGTTTATTCGATAACTTTAACTTTATTTTATTATTGAATATTATTTTGAATATTCATTCGAGGACTTATGACTCCTTTTACTTTATTAATGAATATTATTTTGAATATTATTCGAAGGCGTATGACTCCTTTTATTTATTTATCTGAATATTATTTGAATATTCATTCGAGGGCTTATGACTCAGTTTATATTATTTAATGAATATTATTTGAATATTCATTTGAGGATCTATGACTCCGATTATTTGCTGAGGTATATTCTTTATTTTATTAAAGAATAAGGTGTCAATAATCAAACTTATTTTCGATTATTCAAATAAAGATAATACTTTCATATAAGTATATCTTTGGTTATTTAATACTCGTTTCAAGTATAAGTTTTAATACTTCTACTTCAATTATTTTTATAAAGATTATTCTTTATGGGAATATTATTTAAATAATAATATTCAGTCATTTTCTAAATATTCTGGGGACTGATTTACTTCATTAAATCAGCTTTACTCCAAACACTCTTTAAAGTGTTTTCGAGTCTTCAAAATGATTTTTAAAGTCAGAGCGGATCCCAAAACTCATTTTAATATTTAAGATCTTCCTTTTTAAGGGGATTTAAATACTCGCTCAAAACCTGGGGAATCCGGCTCTGTGGTGTATTTTATATTCGCAACGAGGTTGCAGTTTTGGTAAATGAATTGATTACTTGCCCAACGTTCGGGAAGTAAGCCCATCTAATTGAGTCGGCATAAGCGACAGGCCGGGGTACGGTCTATGAATGTGTAAGTGGCTGGGTGGCAGTCCATCAACGCGTGAGGGGCCGGGTAACGGTCTAGCGCGAGGTCCTAATGCGGCCAGGGTGATGACCGGTGAGGAATTCATCCATCTACAGTAGAAAAGGTTACTTATTGGTATCTTTGCCTGATCAGCAAGATATCTGGTTTATGCCAAAATTCTTTTCCTTCCAAATTTATTGGATATTGCAACTCTGTTCATACTTTACATGACAGAGGTTTTCAGGAAATGTATAAAGAAGATGTATATGTGGATATATATATATATATATATATATATATATATATATATATATATCAGAACTTAATGAAGTATATCCTAACTTCATTTCCTTTAATAATATTTCAAAGATTGAATCTATTCATGTCTTATCTTGTGGTCTCATCAGTGGGATGAACTTTTGAAACTAATTATAACTTGAACGGTGGTAGTTCAAGTAGTATTTGGGAAAAATATAAGTATATTGGGGTATCTTGTAACTTCATCTTTTAAACTTATATCTAATTAATAATTGTCTTATGAATGACAAAGATTTTCAGAAAAACGTTGAGACAAGGTTAGATATATGAGATCACCTTGCAATGATATTTTTTTTATATACAGTTATACACTGGGACTTTGTGTATATTGTGCATGGAAGAGGACTTCCAATATTTTGAAAAGTATATATGTATATATATATATATACTGAATATTTTGCGACTTCATCGCATTAAGATATCAACTTGGTTCATTTCTTTTGACCAAGACTTTTATGAGTACTATGAGAAGGCTCATATATTGTTAATCATTATACATATTATTTTGGTGGGCTTGCTGCTCACCCTTGCTTTCTTCTTTCATCACACAACATCAGATAGACAAGATGAACCAGACCAAGCTCCCGATTCGCAAGAGGTTAGGAGACGTTCCGCAGTTTTCTAGAAGCACTGATGCCGCCATAGCTGAGGTAGGAACTACCAATAGGCTAGGCTTTCAACTTTTGATGTATCAGATTATGTATATTTATGAATTGTAATAATGGCAAAGAAATGTAAATTTATTCAGAAACCTGTTTAAGGTGTATTGGCATATAATTGTGGAATAAAACGACTTGTGATTATTTTTGGATATTCATCTCTGAGACTATAACTTGTGGTGTGTGTGTTTATTGTGGGGTCACAGTACAGAGTAGTTGATCATTTATTAAGATTGGGTGTTGTTAAGGCAAATGGAACTCGTGACAACCCGGATCCCCGACCCCGGATTTGGGGGTGTTACATTATAACTGGTCCGGTCCGGATCTTGGATCAATAAAACCGATCCGGTCCAACTTACAGGTCCACCTGCTCATGTGTAGTGTTATTGGAGCAAGTTGAGTGAATGCTGTCGCTATAATATATATTTAAGCAAGAAAATTAATTTCAGTGAGATACTAAATTTTGATATAAAATAGTAAAATATTATATTTGGTGCTAAATATAGAATCAAACAACCAAATATACTTGATGTTATAATTGTTACATAAGCATGTAAGTGATAAAATGAATTAATAATATAATAATAATAGATTTACATGGATATTTTAATGTTTGATAATTAAAATATATCTTCACTTATATATATTTGGTACTATTTTATATCTAAGTATAAAAATATGAGTTCTTTTTTTGGCACTAAATTATTTTTAATTTTAAATTATAATAATAACTATACGGCTAATATGATAATATTGTTATAAACCTTTGTTATAAACCTTGACTGAAAATATTAGTTATGTTTAATGTAGAGGAAGTATAGGAGAATAGAAGATGGAGAGAAAGTTGTGTTAGATATATTTGATAATGTCATGTCTAATATGATTTGTGGTTAGTTTTCAGATCTTACTTAAACATGACAAATCAGTACTTAACTGAAATCAGCAATTATACTGAAGTCATAACTTAAGTTATCAGTACTTAAGGTTCAGGAAATATTTATCAGGAGATAATATCAGGACTTAAAGGAAACTTTCAGATAAGGAAGGCGGCTGATTGAAAGGAAAGAAGATCAAGACAAACGTAAGAAGAGATATGCATGAAGAAGGAATTATATGAAGAATGGAATACTTGGAAGAAAAGATAACTGATTGATATATTTTATGAAGCAGAATTATATTTCATATCAATTAGCGATTATCTTGTAACTGTGTAGTATATAAACACATACATAAGGTTTACACTAGAAGTGTTATCATTATCGAGAATATTATTCATTATAACCCTAGCAGCTCTCGTGATATTTGTTCATCACTGAGAGAGGATAGTTCTATATTGTAACACAGTTTAATAAAGTTTGTTTTCTGTTACTTGTGTTCTTTGAATTCGATTTGATTGTGTTATACACTGTATTCAACCCCCTTCTACAGTGTGTGTGACCTAACAAGTGGTATCAGAGCCTATCTGTTAACACACAAACAGTTTAAGATCCAAAAACAATCATGTCTGAAGCAGAAACTCCAACCAAGCCCACCAAAACTGAAGAACCCCCCAAAGAATCAAATCCATAGTCGATATGAGGCTATTAGAGTTCCCATACTGAAACCATCTGAATATCCCATATGGAAGGTGATCATGACTATGTTTCTGGAAGCTACAGATCCAGAATATCTTGACAGAATCAATGAAGGACCTCACAAGCCAACAAAACTCGCTGTTGTAGTTGCAGGTGAAGCAGCAAAGTCTGTACCAAAGGAGAAGAGTGATTACACTGCTGAAGATATCGCATCAATTGTTAAGGATGCTAAGGTACGACACTTGCTGCATAGTGCCATTGATAATGTAATGTCAAATAGGGTAATTAACTGCAAGACTGCAAAGGAGATATGGGATGCCTTGGAGACAAGATGCCAGGGAAGTGATTCGATTAAGAAGAACAGGAAGACTATACTCACTCAAGAGTATGAACACTTTGACTCAAAGCCTAATGAGTCATTGACTGATTTATATGCCAGATTTGTCAAACTCTTGAATGATTTGTCACTAGTTGATAAGGAGTATGATCTTGAAGATTCAAATCTTAAATTCCTGTTAGCTCTTCCTGAAAGTTGGGATTTAAAGGCCACAATTATAAGAGACAACTATAATCTTGATGGAATTTATGGGATGCTTAAGACTCATGAACTTGAGATGGAACAAAGAAGCAAGAGGAAAGGAGGAAAGTCAAGGACAATTGCTCTTAAGGCTGAAGAAGAATCCCCCAAGGCAGCTACCTCAAGGAAAGGCAAGGGAAAAGCGCTCATCACAAAGTCTGATACTGAGTCATCAAGTTCTGATAGTGATGATGACTCAAAAACTGAAAGCTTGCCTGAGATGGATGCTGATGAAGAGATGATGAAGTTGTGTGCTCTTATGGTGAAAGGAATCACAAGGATTGCATACATAAATTTCAGGAAGGGAAAGAAGTTTTCCAGGATAGGTGCAAGTTCTGATAAGAAGAATTTCAGAAAATCTGAAGGCAGAGGAGGGAAGTCTGAAAGAGGAGATTACACAAATGTCAAATGCTATAACTGTGGTGAGAAATGCCACATATCTCCTGATTGCAAGAAAGTGAAGAGTAACAAAGGCAAGGCTCTTGTCACAAAGAAGAAAAGCTGGACAGACACTTCAGATTCTGAAAGTGAGGTGAACTATGCCTTGATGGCAAATGCTGATAGCAGTTCTGAAGCTGCTGAGTTAAAGGTACCTCAAACTACTTATGCCTTTCATATGGATGACATTAATGAGTTGAGAAGATATCTTAAAACCATGTTCATTAGTTATAGAGATCAAACTTTAACATGTGAAAGATTAGCTCTGAAAATCTTGCTTGTAAAAAGAGGAATGATTATTTAGAAAAAGAGTTAGTCATGTTCCATCAAACTCAGAAAGATAGAGATGATGCTCTCTATGTTAGGGATGAAGTACTTAAAATGAATGAATCTTTAAAAACTGAGTTAGAAAAAGAAAGAGAGATTATCAGGACTTGGACTAACTCTGGCAGAAGAACTCAGAATTTGTTAAGTAGTGGAAACTGGAAAGAGGGCTTAGGTTATGGAGATGATAAGAATGATAAAGAAACTGTAGAAATTAAGCCTATAGTTGTTAAACAAAAGCCAAAGTTAAAACCTGTTAAGTTTGTAGCTGTAAAGTCTGATACTGAGAAATCAGAAGTTAAAGAGGAATTAACTTCTGACAAACTAAAACATGAAAATACAACTGAAGTTAACGTAGGCTTAATGACAAAGAAGCAGCTTAAGCATAAGCTAAAAGATGTTAAGAACGTAAACAAGGTAAAGTCACCTAGGCAAAATAAGAATGGAAAGGAAGGTGTGAATAAAAGCAATGATTATAAGCCTGTTCCTAATGCTCCTAGAAAAACATGTCATAACTTTGGAAGTTCTAACCATCTGGCTTTTTTTTGCAGGAAGAATAAGAACATAAACTCCTTACCTTCAAAGTCAGGAGTTAAGAGTCATTCTGTTAGATATAGGCCACAAAATCCTTGTTTTCATTGTGGTAGTTTATGGCATTCCATTTATACTTGTAAGGAATATCATAGTTTGTACTATGATTATTATCAAATAAAACCTTCTTTAAAGAAAGTTAGCATTGTTCCTTCTAGTGTAAGTTCTGATACAAAGTCTGATAGTGTAAATGCTGATAAGAAAAATGTTAACATAAACTCTGATGCTAAATCCACTACAAATGTTAACAAATTAATAAGGCCAAAGGATCCAATCAAGTATGGGTCCTTAAAACTAATCATTAGTGGTCTTTGTGATTGCAGGGTAACAAGAAAAACATCCTAGTTCTAGACAGTGGATGTTCAGGATATATGACTGGAAATAAAGTCCTGCTATCAGACTTTGTGGAGAAAGCTGGCCCAAGTGTTTCTTATGGAGATGGCAATATTGGAAAAACACTGGGATATGGAAATATCAATCTTGGGAATGTCATCATTAAAGAAGTAGCTCTGGTCTCAGGACTTAAACACAATCTGCTGAGTGTTAGTCAAATCTGTGACAGAGGTTATCATGTGGATTTCTTTGAAGAATACTGTGAAGTTGTAAGCATATCTACAGGTAAAGTTGTTCTGAAAGGATACAGGCATGGTAACATTTATGAAGCCAAGCTTTCAACAAGTACTGATGGTTCTGCAATCTGTCTGTTAAGTAGAGCATCAATTGAAGAAAGCTAGAATTGGCACAAGAAACTCTCTTATTTAAATTTCAACAATATAAATGAATTAGTCAAGAAAGATCTTGTGAGAGAACTGCCAAAATCAGTATTTGCTCCTGATGGCCTTTGTGATTCATGTCAGAAGGCAAAACAAAGAAAATCTTCATTCAAGAGCAAGACTGAATCATCAATTCTTGAGCCTTATCACCTACTATATGTAGATCTATTTGGTCCAGTGAATGTCATGTCTATTGCAAAGAAGAAATATACTATGGTCATAGTGGATGAGTTCACCAGATACACATGGGTGTATTTCTTGCACACAAAAAGTGAAACTGCATCTATCTTGATTGATCATGTCAAGCAATTGGATAAATTGGTCAAAGATTCTGTAAAAATCATAAGAAGTGATAATGGCACCGAGTTCAAGAATTTGATCATGGAAGAATTCTGCAAAGACCATGGAATAAAGCAGGAATTTTCTGCTCCTGGAACTCCACAGCAAAATGGAGTTGTTGAAAGAAAAAATAGAACTCTTATTGAAGCTGCACGAACTATGCTTGATGAAGCAAAGCTACCAACCTATTTTTGGGCTGAAGCTGTCATACTGCTTTTTTTACTCAGAATGCAACACTCATTAACAAGCATGGAAAGACACCATATGAGATGGTGAAGAAAAAGAAGCCTAATCTGAAGTATTTTCATGTATTTGGATGCAAGTGTTTTGTTCTTAAGACTCACCCTGAATAGCTATCCAAATTTGATTTAAAAGCTAATGAAGGAATTTTTGTTGGATATCCACTTTCCACAAAAGCCTTCAGAGTCTACAATTTAAGAACAATGGTTGTCATGGAATCTATCAATGTCTCCTTTGATGATAAGAAGATTACCGAACTTGAAGATTTCAATGATCATGATCAGCTGAGATTTGAAAATGAAGACTTAAATTCTGATACTGAAAATCCTGACAGTCTAAATCCTGATACTGCAAACTCTGATGGATTAAACTATGATGTTATTGAAACTGTGGTGACTACGCCAAAGGAAGATGCACCTGTGCAGGGGGAGCATACTGAAGAAACAACCACATCTCAAGAAGCATCAGAACATACAACTGGCTCTTCAAGTTCTGATTCATCAAGTTCTGATAAGCCAAGATCTGATAGTTCAGATAACTTAAATTCTGAAGGATCCAACTCAGAGAGCACAATTTCAGGGGGAGCATCAGAAAATGTTGATGAAGATAGCATGGATCATGGGGGAGCATCCAGTTCTAGAGAAAACCTTCCATCTGCAAGGAAGTGGACTAAATTACATACACCTGACTTAATTATTGGAAATCCTGATGCAGGTGTCAGAACTAGAATAGCTACTTCAAGTGAATGTCTCTATAATTCTTTTCTTTCTCAGACTGAAGCAAAGAAAGTGGAAGAAGCTCTTCAAGATGCTGATTGGGTGCAAGAATGCATGAAAAGTTAGATGAATTTGAAAGAAACAAAGTCTGGACCCTATTGCCAAGACCAAAGAACAGATTAGTTGTTGGTACAAAGTGGGTGTTCAGAAACAAAACTGATAGTGATGGCATAATTACAAGGAATAAAGCAAGGCTGGTTGCAAAAGGATATTCTCAATAGGAGGGAATTGATTATGATGTAACATTTGCACCAGTTGCTAGATTGGAAGCCATAAGGATATTTTTGGCTTATGCTGCTCACAAAAAGTTTACTGTCTTTCAAATGGATGTGAAAAGTGCTTTTCTCAATGGAGAATTGGAAGAGGAAGTATATGTTGAACAACCTCCAGGCTTTGTAGATTCTAAATTTCCAAATCATGTCTACAGGCTTGATAAAGCACTTTATGGCCTTAAGCAAGCTCCAAGAGCATGGTATGAGACTTTAGCTCAGTTTCTTCTGGAAAGTGGATTTAACAGAGGAACTATTAACAAAACACTGTTCTACCTCAACCATGGAAAGGACTTACTTTTGGTGCAGATATATGTTGATGATATCATTTTTGGTTCTACAAATGACAGACTTTGCAAGAAGTTTGCCAAACTGATGCACTCAAGATATCAAATGAGTATGATGGGGGAACTTAGCTATTTTCTGGGACTTCAAGTCAAGCAGAATGAAGAAGGCACTTTTATTTGTCAAACCAAGTACACCAGAAATTTGCTGAAGAAATTTGGAATGCAAGATTGTTCAAGTGCATCCACTCCCATGGCCACTACAAAAAAATTGGATAAGGATACTAGTAAATCAGTAGATATTACTGATTACAGAGGTATGATTGGCTCTCTACTCTATCTAACTGCTAGTAGACCTGATATCATGTATTCTACCTGTCTTCGTGCAAGATTTCAAGAGATCCAAGAGAACCTCACTTAACAGCTGTGAAAAGAATTTTCAAGTATCTTAAGGGAACAGCTGATCTGGGATTGTGGTATTCTAGAGAATCAGACTTTAAACTAATAGGTTACTCAGATGCAGATTTTGCAGGTTACAAAATTGACAGGAAAAGCACAAGTGGAAGCTGCCAATTTCTTGGAGGCAGATTGGTTTCTTGGTTTAGAAAGAAACAAAAGTCAATTTCCACATCAACTGCAGGAACAGAGTACATTGCTGCAGGAAGCTGTTGTGCACATATTCTTTGGATGAAAAATCAGTTACTGGATTATGGGTTAACATATTTTAAAATCCCTATTTACTGTGATAATCAAAGTGCTATTGCTATGACAGGTAATCCAGTTCAACACTCAATGACAAAGCACATCAGCATTAGGTACCACTTCATAAGGGAACATGTGGATGAAGGTACAGTGGAATTGCACTTTGTTCCAACAGATCAACAACTAGCAGATATCTTCACAAAACCACTGTGTGAAGCTACTTTTACAAGATTGGTAAATGAACTTGGAATGGTTTCAGGTTCTTTCTCTAAATCTGCTTAGTTTTTGTTCTGATGCATCAGACTTTATGATCAGTATTTACATATATTACTATCTTTGTGTATTCTGTGCTTAATTGAAAATTGCTTAAGTACTGATTGTTGTCTGATGTGAATTTCTAAACTCTGATAGTGATATGAATGTTTCTGTGATTATTCAATCCAATGAGGATAACTATGTTAGATGTTGACCAAGTAGTCTTTAATATACTAAAGATCCCATGTTTGAAGTAATTGTTTATGTGGAAATCTCTCAACACAAGCAAATTCTGATACTGAGCTTAGTTGAAGTTTACTTTGTGTATCTCATTACTAAGTCACAAACTGGAATAGTGCTTCTTATCTGTTAAGTTCTGATGTTAGTAAATCTGATGGATGTACTAAGTGCTGATAAACCTCACTAATCAAAAGAAAAAGAAAAAGAAATTGAAATTAGGTACTCCTTTGAGATCTAGAGTAAAAACTGTGGAAGGGAAGACCCAAGTGCATTGTTGGTATTAAGTAATATGCATTAGAAAAGCAAAATAAATATTTTTCTTGGTGACTTTTCACACTCTATGATTACTGAGAAATACTCTGATAATGGCATAAATTCTGATAAGCAGTCGTGACTCACTTACACTGAGAAGCCACTGTAAAATGGAATTTTAAAAGATGCATAAAATGAGCCCAAAATAGTTGAGGTGGACTCATGCATGAACTCATTCTAAAGTAGACTTCAGAATCATAACAGATTTTGAGCAAAGTTCTTAGTTATGCCTTATTTCTAAGATGTACTGAAGTGAATCAGACTTTAATCTTTATCTGATATTTAGCTTACTGCACACACATACACTCCATATGAATGATGAAAATTACTGTGGTGATAAATGTTCTTTTCGATGAACAGTTTAAGTGTCAGTTACATAAATTATGAGGACAAGTTCTGATGGAAGTTCTGATGATTAAGTTCTGAATAAACGAAATCAATATTTGTGTGAAGAATTACAGAAATAGGCATTCACTTTTCGAGTTAAGAAATCATGTTCTGATGACTGTTAAGTTCTGATATAAGTCTAAGTTCTGATATTAAACTCTGATTCTTTACTTGACTTATTTGTGGTTAAAATCTGAAACAGTCTTATTTAAAATCAGAATATGTTTGGGTGAGATATTAACAGTCAACATAATTTGGGTTAGTGGTACACGTCTATGTACAAATATTTTTTACTTGTTTCATGTGCGCATTAAATCCTGTTTTAAACTTCCAATGGCTGTTATTATTCTCAACAGTCTAGGGAGACGAGGTAGAATTATTTCTACCTATAACCATTCAATTTTCCTTGCGTCTCTTGACATTCTATTGGCTATATAAACCAACACCACATTCCAGCAAACACATCTCTCGTTTTCTCTCAAATTCTCAAACTCATTTCTTTTTCACTCATCACAAACATGGTTCACTTTAACTTAGTTTTGAACTATGACACTTTCACTATCAATTTGAGATGTCCTGATTGGCAGCAGGAATGGCATGTCACTGCCATTCCTGATGTTGATAGAGCCCGTAATAAAAACAAAACAAGTCTTTTATTAAAATCAATGAAATCAAAAACAGATTATATAAAAAGTTATTCCTAAATCCTAATACATGGTTGGACTTAGGACATATTCCTTTCAATGTCTAGGACTCAGTTCCCCAAGAGGTCCTCACAGACCTCTTGTTCTTCTACATGGACTACCATCGCCATCTTGAGCGTCTGGAAGAGGAACGGAGAGAAGCTCTCCGACAACAGGAGCGAATCATTCGTCTCGCTGTTCTTTTTGTTGAGAGTAGGAAGAAGAAATAATTTCTGCCATTTGTTTCTCTTCACCGTGAGCTTTGTCTGGCTTTTTAGCTTAGGACTAAAGCTGTTGATGTTAGGATTTGTAGCTTAGGATAATCTTGTACTTTTAAGCTTGTAATTTAAATTTCATGAAATGTATTTGCTCAATATATTAATGAAATTTTATATTTATGCAAGATTTTGTCTCTGAGTCATTTGATATTCTGATAACATTTTAAATCCTGATACTAACCATATTCTGATGACCTTTTTAGCTCTAATACAAATCAAGTTCTGATTCTGACGTGGAAGTATTCGTTTACTTGGTTTATTAATGGTCATTCTCTCATTGGTCATTTTTTTTCTTCAGAATATTGGTAAAGCAGTAATAATAATTTATTAAGTGGGAACAGTTTTAAAATTTAAAATAAAACTGAACAACCTTGATTAATGGGGTTACTTGGTAAGTGGAACGATTTTTCCTTGAAAAACTGCTTGTGATAAGTAATGATTACTGAATACCCGTGCCCATTAATTATCTTTTACTGCTGCATGTCTGACAGGTGTCTCAACAGTTACTTTTTCTACCGTGTATAAGTAAAAGAGAGAAAAGATTGTAATATCTTTTATTTACTTTCATATTTTATCTCTCTCTTTTTACTTTTATTCTCTCTCATCTACTGACGATTTTTCATATAGACATTTTCTCAAACACCTTACAGGCAATTTTCTTTCTCACGAATTCTCATGGCACCCAAGGACATAATTTTTGATGGAGCTACGTTTGTTCCTAATAACTTCTCTGCTATTCTTAGCAAGTCAGAAGCACCCTCTGAACTTCACTTCATTCAGGACTTTCTTGCTAGTTCTGATATTGGGTATGCTCTGACTGAACCCGAAGCAGTTTCTGGTACTCAAGGACTGGAGTTCTGGAGAAGCGGTGTGTATGATAATGGTGGTGCTCAAGGGTCCCCAATCATTATTTTTTCATCAGGGGAGGATGAGTATGTTGTGACATTGTCTACGGTTCGCCAAGCACTGCAGCTACCTGAGAACTGTGTTTATTCTACTGTTGACGAGCCAGTTCTTCAAAACATGATGGCCAGTCTGGGATATATAAGGACATTGGCAAAGCTGGGCCAGTTGAAGAGATCTTTCATAAGGAGGGAATGGAGTTTCTTCTTTGATTGCATAACTAAAGCTTTTGCAAACAAATATTCCAATTTTGATGCAATTCTCATATTCAGCCAACAAATCGGGTATGCTCTTATAAATCGAACTGATTTTGACTATGCAAGTGCTGTTTTAGATTTTATTGGGGACAAAATGCATGAAGATAGATCTACTATTTATTTTGCTAGATTCTGTCAGCTTATTTATAGTTTCTGTTGTGATAATAAGCCCCAAGGTTATGGTGAATTAATTTTATCATTCAGAATAGCTAAAAGAGCTTTTACTGACTTATTATCTACTGATAATAAGAAGGCTGTGTTAAGACCCCTCTTAATTCCTTTATCTGTCAAACAAACCTTAATAACCTATGATCATGTTAAGTACACTGCATTATATCCTGATGTTCAACCATCTGAACCTCATCCATCAACACCTACCACCTCTACTCAACCACCATAAACTTCTCAACCTCAACCTTCAGAACCTACAGTGCAGCCTTCATCTTCCAAACCTAAGAGGACTAAGAAATTACCTCAGACACAACAGAAGAGAAGGAGATTCATTCTGCGAGATGAATCAGATGCTGAGGAACAGGTTCCTGTATCAGAACCTGTTGTTCAAGAAGCGGAGAAGGTCTCTTCTCAGAAGGATGTTGATATTGGGAATTCTAGGCCTCTAAAAAGGCTTAAAAAGCATAATTCTGATGATACAGCTCCTAAAGTCACCTTAAAAGCTAAAAGATTCAAAACATTGGCAAAAAGGTCTGAAGATTCTGGTAAAGGAATGGAAGCAACGGCTAAGGAAGGAGATGAGGAATCTCTGATCTCACAATACCCTGTTGAAGCTCACAATTATCCTAGTGCTGATTCAGACCCTCATGCTACTCATCACTCACCACTACATGAGCCAGAATCTACTCACATTCCTACACCTCCAGTATCTCCAGTAAATGCTGATACTCAGGGGCCAAGTGATGAAATTAACATTCATAACTTGGAAGTGCCTCAGGTTTTATATCTAGAAGCTCCACTAACTCAAGTCACTGCAACAACAACACTAATTCCTGATGCTGATTTTAATCCAGAATTTCCTACAACACCTTCTCTGCATCTAGATACTGAAGAACAGATTTTAGGTGAGCATCAGAATATGGATGTTGATCAGAACTTAGTTGGAGATCAGCCCTTAGAGGATGATGTTGAAGCCTCCATAGCTTCTCATACTGTTCTTCTATCAGAAGATGCTGAAGCTGTTGACTCTGTAAGTTCTGATGCTGCAAATGTTGATGCTACTGGTAATGCTGCTACAAATTTAGATGCTGATGCAGCTGGTCCTTCTGGACATGCACCTCTACAAGCTCCTTCAAAAGCTGAGATAGTCAAAAAGTTTGTTACAGGGGAAGCACCTGTACCTTGGAGTGAAACTCCTAGAGGACAGGAGTGAACTAAGGAGTGGAACACAGTTACCTTTGTTCCAACTGAAAGAATTCTTGCTGAGCACTTGGCAAAAGCTAATGAGATGCTAGTTAATGATGATTTCAAGACACAACTGCGAGTTACTGCATTGAGTACTAGACACCTTCAAGGTCAACACTCAACAACTCATGCCGAGGTGCATAAAATTCAAGAAGCTTTACTCAAGCAAGAAATGACTATGAAACTTGAAAAGAAAAACTTTTTCAAACCTTCCTTTGACAGAATTGCCAACAATGAGAAGACTCAAGAGAAGCAACAGGCTCAGATTGCTGATATTATTAAGAATCAAGCGACTCAGCAATCTCAACTCAATAAAATCCAATCCTCAGTGGAATTGCTTGTCTCTTTTCTTTTACCTGCTGATGCCAAAAAGGGGGAGAAAGTAATTAAGTCCAAATGCAAACCTGATAAGACACTGAAGAAAAAGAATGATGGTAATGACCCGGGAAACTCAGGAATGGGTGAAGGTCGTGGTCAAGGTGGAGGTCTCTCATCAAGTAGAGCTGGAACTACAAGTCATAGAACAAGTTCTGATAGTGGGAGAATAATAGCTTCTGATACTGGTAAAAGGATAAGTTCTGATGAATTTTTGGAACTTGATGAAGAAATTTCAAGACAGTTATTTCTGAAAGAAAATCCGGGAATGGACTTTGAGAGTCTAATGGAAGAAGAAGCTAGACTTAAGTTAGAAAAAGTCAACTCCAAATCTGAAGCTTCTGTTGTTAGAAAGAAACTTCCTACGGCTAAAGGCATTGTGATAAAAGAAAGGACAAATCCTATGGCAATCAAGGCCAAATCACAATTACAGATAGATCCAAGGTCCAAGGGCAAAGAAAAAGTTGGTGAACCTGTAAAGGTTTATGTGCCTCCTATGGATGAAGAAATTTCTGATGAAGATGCTGATCTTACTCTGACTTCAAGGAAGATTTCTAAGACAACTTCTGACATGGCTCAAGTTGTTCAGAGTCAAGATATAGTTTGTTCTGATATAACAATGAAGCAAGCAACCTCTGACATAGCTCAAGTTGGCTTGATATCAGAAGATAAGTCAAAGGAAACCTCTGACATTGCTCATGTTAAATCCTCAAAGTTACTCCTACCAGGATTCACTAAAGCCAAACATACTCAACCTTTGAAGACTGCAGCAAGTGGTTTTGAAGCAAGAGTGGTTACTGGAAAGGAAGCAAGAGATAAATCTGGATTGGGTAATGCTGATGAAAGAAGAGTTTAAAACACAACCAATGATCCAACTTCCTTAAGTGAACCAGGTATTGGAGCAACTCCTGAAAGATTGAATCAACTAGAATCTGTACAGATGGTCTACCATACCTTCTTGAAAGAACACATCTTGTTATATTTCATAACAAATGGAAGGGTTTACCATATAAGGGAAAATGTTATACCACTGAAGTATTTTGAGGAACTAGAACATGTTTTATTCTTACTTCAAGTGAATGACAGAATAACAGAAAGTGCTGCAAATTATTTGAAGACTCAAATTCAGAGACAGAAGAAGCTTTATTCTGTAAAGTCTGACAGTATATACTATCCAAAGTACAGAGATCACAAGGGTGATGTTGTTGATATGAAGCCTAATACTGCAAAGATCAGAACATATCTTGGTATTAAGGGACTTGAATTCAATCTAGAGTCTGACAAAGCCTATGTCATAAGACTAGATCAGGAGTTGAGAAAAGCAAAAATTAATGATCTCAGATATGCTATCTTCCAAACTGGTGAATATACTGCAGAGCTTAAAGATGCTAAAAGGAGAATGATTGATGAACTCAGATATGCTAAGAGATGTTTGTTAAAGAACTATCTCAGAACAACTCCTAACATCGAAGAGATCAGAAAGTGAAGCCAAGTCAAGATCTACAACTGCTCAAATTCTGATATGTATACAGACTGAAGTTGTTATCATAAGTTAAAGTTGGTAAAACTTTAAGGACCGTAAGTTGTAGTTATCTAGTCAAATTCTCATGCGTTTGTACTTAATGTTTTTGACATCATCAAATATCTGTTAAACTTGTATATTATGCTAATTTACAAGTTGGGGAGATTGTTAGATATATTTGATAATGTCATGTCTAATATGATTTGTGGTTAGTTTTCAGATCTTACTTAAACATGACAAATCAGTACTTAACTGAAATCAGCACTTATACTGAAGTCAGAACTTAAGTTATCAGTACTTAAGGTTCAGGAGATATTTATCAGGAGATAATATCAGGACTTAAAGAAAACTTTCAGATAAGGAAGGCGGCTGATTGAAAGAAAAGAAGATCAAGAAAAACGTAAGAAGAGATATGCATGAAGAAGGAATTATATGAAGAATGGAATACTTGGAAGAAAAGATAACTGATTGATATATTTTAGGAAGTAGAATTATATTTCATATCAATTAGCGATTATCTTGTAACTGTGTAGTATATAAACACAGACATAGGGTTTACACTAGAAGTGTTATCATTATCGAGAATATTATTCATTGTAACCCTAACAGCTCTCGTGATATTTGTTCATCACTGAGAGAGGACAGTTCTAAATTGTAACACAGTTTAATAAAGTTTGTTTTCTGTTACTTGTGTTCTTTGAATTCGAATTGATTGTGCTATACACTGTATTCAACCCCCTTCTACAGTGTGTGTGACCTGACAAGTTGTGTTTCATTTCATTAGCTAAATGAGCTATTTATAGTAGTTGGTTTACAAGGCTTACTAAGTAAGCTATTCAAATCTTCTTGATTAAGTATTACAAAAATTTCTCAATAAGCTTTACAAGTCTTCCTTGATAAGCTTTACAAGTCTTCCTCGATAAGCTTTACAAGTCTTCCTCGGTAAGATTTGAGAGACTTCCTCGATACACTTTGACAATCACTTTATTTTTATTCAAATATTTTAACACTCCCCCTTGATTGTCAAATGGGAGTTATTGCAAAGATTGACTGCCTCGTTAAAACCTTGCAAGAAAAAACCCAGTGGGATAAAAACCTTGACGAAGGAAAAAGAGTACAGCCTCCCCCTGAATAAAATGTCTCACATTTTGACATTTTGATGTAGCAAAATTTTTAACCTCCGCATACCCATATTATTTCTCAGCTTCTCAAATGTTGATGTAGGTAGTGACTTTGTAAGTATATCCTCCAGATTATCGCATGAGCGAATTTGTTGAATATCAATATCACCATTTTCTTGAAGTTCATGAGTGTAGAGGAATTTTGGCAATATGTGTTTTGTTCGATCCCCTATAATATATCCTTCTTTAAGTTGTTTGATGCAGGCCGAGTTATCCTCGAATAAAACTGTAGGATTGTCTGAAATACTTGATAATCCACATGATTCTCGAATATGTTGAATGACCGACCTTAGCCAAATACATTCTCTGCTTGCTTCATGAATTGCTAGTAACTCTGCGTGGTTTGATGAAGTTGCAGCCATATTCTGTTTTGTAGACTTCCAAGAGATAGTAGTATCACAATATGTAAATAGGTAACCTGTTTGTGATCGCCCAAAATGAGGATCTGACATGTATCCAGCATCAGCATATCCAACTAGTCGTGATCTTGAATTGTTTGGGAAGAATAGTCCAAGATCGATTGTCCCTCGAAGATATCTCAATATATGTTTTATTCCATCCCAATGCCTTTTAGTAGGGTCAGAACTAAATCTTGCCAACAGGTTCACTGCAAATGCAATATCAGGTCGTGTGTTGTTTGCAAGATACATGAGAGCGCCAATTGCACTGAGATATGGAACTTCAGGTCCAAGAGTCTCTTCATCTTGTTTTCTAGGACGGAAATGATCCTTTTCAACCTCGAGTGATCGAACAACCATTGGTTTGGTTAGTGGATGAGCTTTGTCCATGTAGAACCGATCAAGAATCTTTTCAGTGTAGTTTGATTGATGAACAAATATTCCTGAAGATAAGTGCTCCACCTATATACCTAAACAAAATCTTGTCCTTCCAAGATCTTTCATTTCAAACTCATTTTTCAAATAGTTAGCGGCATTAGTAATATCTTCAGTAGTACCGATAATATTCAAATCATCCACATATACGACAATAATAACAAAATCAGTTGATGATCGTTTAATAAAAATTCAAGGACACACTTGATTATTAACATATCCATCATTCAATAAGTATTCACTAAGCCTTTTATACCATATACGACCAGATTGTTTCAAACCATACAATGATCGTTGTAATTTAATAGAATATAAATGCCGAGGCTTAGTGTCCTCAATATTTAACCCTTCAGGAATTTTCATATAAATATCACTATCAAGTGATCCATATTGGTATGTTGTCACAACGTCCATCAAACGTGTTTCCAGTTTTTCCATACAAGTCATACCCATTAGAAAACGAAAAGTAACTCCATCCATCACAGGAGAGTATGTTTCCTGGTAATCAAAACCAGGTCTTTGAGAGAATCCCTGGGCTACTAGTCGGGCCTTATATCTCACAATTTCATTTCTCTCATTTCATTTTTGTACAAACACCCATCTATTCCCGACAGGGACTACACAAGATGGTGTTTGGAATGCAGGTCCAAATACATTTCTCTTGCGCAAGGATTGCAATTCTTCTTGAATCGCAATTTTCCATTTTGGCCAATCATCTCGGTGTCGACACTCTTCAACACTTTGTGGTTCAGGATCGGAGTTCATAATAATATCAGATGCCACGGAAAAACCATATACATCATCAACCTCAATACTCCCACGATCCAGTAATTTCGCGTTATGAACATAATTTATTGAGATCTCATAATTTCAGGTACCTTTGCTTCTGTGGAAGCATTTGCCACTTCTGGGGCATGTGCCACTTCTGGGGCAACATTCTCTTCTGGAGGAATTCCCACGTCTAGGAGTTTTGTTACAGCTACTTCAGGGGCTTGAACCTCTTCAGGAGGAAATATCATTTCTGGGGTATTTTCTGAAACTTTTGCCACTTCTGGGGCAATTCCAATCAATTTCCATTTTCGTGGTACAATATCTTTTGCACCAATAGGTCTACCACGCTTCTGGCATGGCTTTGAATCACCAATCAATTCTTCAGAAATTGATTTCTTAATAGGGATTTCAACTCGTGCCGGAGCATTAACAGCGGGTATATGTGACCTTATAATATGTCTAGAGTCACTAAAGGCATCCGGCATTTGATTATCAATATTTTGCATATGAATAACTCTTTGAACTTCAGATTCACATTGATTAGTATGTGAATCAATAGAATTTAATCCTGATACATTCCATGATATTTCAGAATTTAATTTATGCAAATCATTATCTCCCCCTAATTTAGGGAACATGGATTCATCAAAATGACAATCAGCATAGCGAGCAGTAAAAACATCAACAGTTAATGGTTCCAGATATCTTATAATAGATGGAGAATCAAAACCAACATATATACCAATTCTTCTTTGAGGTCCCATTTATTTCTTTGTGGCGGTGATATAGGAACATACACAGCACAACCAAATACTTTTAAATGAGATATATTAGGTACTTGACCAAGAACTAATTCTTGAGGGGATTGTTTGTGGTAAGCAGAAGGCCTTATTCTAATTATATTTACATCATGAAGTATTGCATGACCCCAAACAGATATAGGTAACTTTGCCCTTAGGAGTAAGGGACGAGCAATAAGTTGAAGTCTTTTAATTAAGGATTCTACTAAACCATTTTGTGTATGTACGTGAGCCACCGGGTATTCGACTGAGATTTCTACTGACATACAATATTCATTAAAAGTTGTAGATGTAAATTCAGCAGCATTATCTAGTCGGATTGATTTAATGAGATGGTCAGGAAATTGAGCTCGGAGTTTAATTATTTGGGCAAGTAATTTGGCAAAGGCTGTATTTCGGGTTGTAAGTAGACATACATGAGACCATCGAGTTGACGGATCAATTAAAACCATAAAGTACCTAAATGGGCCAGAAGATGGATGAATAGGACCACAAATGTCACCTTGAATTCTTTCTAAGAATTTCGGGGACTCGGTTTGAAGCTTAACTAGGGATATTAACTTTTGAGTTTTAAGAGGATGTCCCACAAAATTTTCAACGATACGACGCATCATAGATACTCCTGGATGACCGAGTCTTTCGTGCCAAAGGGAAAGTAGTTTTGGATCTATGACTTTGGGGATGTTGACACTATGAGATTCAAGAACTCGTATACTCGTAACAAATAATCCTGAAAAAATCGAGTGGAATTTTTCTAGGACCCTTTTATTGTCAACGGTGTTTGAGGTGATGAGAAGGTATTCTTTTTCATTCTCATTAGTAGTTTCAACATGAAACTCGTTAAGACGGATATTTTTAAAACTCAGTAGGTTTCTAGTTGACTTGCTATAGTATAGAGCCACTTGTATGTGTATGTGTGTCTTATTTGGTAGAAGAAACTAGCTTTCCCAAAACCTTCTATTATATTTGATGTACCCGATACCGTCCAGACATGTGAGTTGGTTTTAGTCAACTGTGAGAAGTATTTCTGACACTGTAGAATAGTGTGTGTGGTTGCGCAGTCATTTTATACGGACCTTCCCAGTTAGGCATGAGTTTTCTGAGTCGATCTGGCTTAGAAGTTGCCGTTTCTCGCAAAACTAGGTCCCCCACACGAAATAAGCATTTCTATACTCCTTAATCAAATTACCGCGCTACCTTTTGTTGATAAGCTGCGATATGCAAGACATCATCATCCCTTTACTCTTCAACCAAGACCAAGTTTGCTCTCAATCCTTCCTCATTCTTTTCTAAATGAAATCAAGGTTTCTAAATGAAGGTAGTCCAACTTCAACCTTAACAAGAGCATCAGTACCATATACCAACATAAAAGGAGTTTCACCCGTGGTAGTCCAAGGTGTAGTCTCGTATGCCCTTAATACATGCAATAACTTATCGATCCACAAACCTTTAGCCTTGTCGAGACTTTATCAATTCCCTTAAAGATTTCCTTATTGGTGACTTCCACTTGTCCATTTCCTTGAGGGTATCCCACCGAACTAGTGCGATGCTCAATTCTATAATTGTTGATAAAGATTGAAAATATTCCACCTTAAACTGAGATCCATTATCTGACACATTAATCTTGGGAAATCCGTAACGAAAAATGATACATTCCTTGACAAACTTAATGGTTGCATCTTCGATTATGTGTTTAACTGCTCTAGCTTCCACCCATTTAGTCATATAGTCGACGGTAATGATGCAGTACGATGCCTGACCTTTTCCTTTAGGCAGCTTTCCTACAATAACAACCCCCCACATAACACATGAAATGGGAAATATCATTGGTGTTAAGTCAGTGGGAGGCCATTTAGAACATTAGCATGAATCTGACACTGATGACACTTCTGATATAATCCATTGCATCTTTTCTTAAAGTTGGCCAAAATATCCTTATCTTAAGATTTTAAGTGCCAAGGCCTTTCCCACCAAGTGATCTGCACAGACACCCTCATGAACCTCTTCGAGCGTCAATCTTGCTTCTCTGGGAGTTACACACCGCATAAGTGGTTGAGTCACTGATTTCTTATAGAGTATAGCGCCAATAATGACATGATTAGCGACTTTGTATCTAATCTTTTAAGATTCATTTGTTTTAGTTCGTAGAATTCCATTCTCAAGATAGTCTCTGATTGGTGTCATCCAGTTTTTTATCTGCCCAATGAAGTTGACGAACTCCCTATGGACATATGGTTTTTCAACAACTGTGATGTAGATTGCTCCCTCCAACCTCTTAGAATCTGCCGTAGCCAAACGAGAGAGTGCATCTTCCCGAATATTGTCATCCCTGGAAATTCCCACAAGTTCAAATATCTAGAAATTTGAAGTCATGTTTCTCACTTCTGCTGCATAAAACCTCAACCGTTCCTCTTTTTGAGCATACTCTCCAGAAATTTTTTTGACAAAAAGTTGTGAGTCAGTATAAGCATGTAGTGACTTAACATCAAGGCTCTTAGATAATCTCATTTTAGCCAATAATGCCTCATATTCTGCCTCATTATTTGTCACTTTCAAACCAAATAAAATAGCTTGACGAATAATGAAATTTTTAGGACTAATCAAGATCATACCCCCGCCATATTTTCCTTGTGCAACCGAATCATCGGCAAACAAAGACCAAATATTTGGCGGTTGAGTTGTGACATTATCAAGAATAATTTCCATTGGAGTATTAAAGGAGAATTCAGTTACAAAATCCGCCAGTGGTTGTACCTTGACGGCAGTTCTAGGCTTGAAGACAATATCATGCTCCCCAAGCTCAATCGCCCAAGATGCCAATCATCCAGCAACATTAATTTTTGAAGAACTTTTTTTAGTGCTTGATCAGTGATGACCTCGATAGTTCGACCTTGAAAGTAGTGTCAGAGATTTCTTGCAGTGGTTACCAACCCCAATGTTAACTTTTCGATGTTGGGTACCTTGTTTCAGCATTTTTCAAGGCATGACTTACATAAAATACCAGCGTCTGAATTCCAGCGTCATCCTTGATTAAAATAGAACCTACAGAACAATCAATAGCTGTAAGGTACAACTGCAAAGTCTCTTGAGGATCAGGCTTCACAAGCAAATGTGGAGATGACAAGTAATCCTTGACTTTTTCGAAAGCTGCATCACACTCAGGCGTCCAATAAAATTCTTTGACTCCACAAAGTGTGTCAAAGAATGGCAAAGACTTCCTTGCGCTTCGAGAGATGAAGCGTCGAAGTACTTCCAACCTGCCTGTTAATTTTTGAACTTCTTTCTTAGTCAATAGGGCTTTCATATCTAGGATTGCTTGAATTTTATCTGGATTAGATTCTATTGCTCGCTTACTTACCAAATAACCAAGAAAATTATCCGAACTTACCCCTAAAGTGCATTTAGAAGGATTGACCCTCATTTTCTTATCACGGAGTGTCTGAAAACATTCTCGCAAGTCACCGAAATGACTTCAGTCACTACTCTTTACGATCAAGTCATCAATATAACATTCCATATTCCTTCCAATCTTCCTTTCAAATATCTTGTTGATCATTCTATGATATGTGGCACCTGCATTAAGCAACCCAAAAGGCACCATAATATATGCATATGTTCCTTTGTGAGTAATGAAGACTGTCTTCAAAATATCATCTTCGGCCATTATAATTTGATGGTACCCCGAGAAAGCATCAAGGAAGCTAAATATTGAATATCCCGCTGTAGCATCGATGAGTTGATCAATATTAGGCAACATATAATGATCTTTTGGACAAGCTTTATTAAGATAGCTGTAATCGACACACATGCGCCACTACCTATTAGCTTTTTTCACAACCACCACATTTTCCAACCACTCAAGAAATTGAACCTCTTTGATAAAAACCGCGTTTAACAACTTTTGGACCTCCTCCTCGATCACTTTTTGTCGCTCAAGTGCGAAGTTCTTTTTTTTTCCGTTTTAGAGGCTTATAGAATGAACTGACATTCAACAGATGGACAAAGATATCTTTGCTTATTCCAGGCATATACTCAGCTCCCCAATCACATATGTCCTTGTATTCCCTAAGCAAAGAAATTAATTCGTCCTTGATTGTGCTAGGAAAATCATTACCAATAGTCACGAAATGAGTTTCCACCCTTGGATCAAGATCGATTTGCTCTACTTTAAATGTTTCCTCAGCGATACGCTTTGTGAGATCGACATCAAAATGCTCTAATTCAATATTGTACGTGGCCTTCTTTTACCTCGAGTTTGAGCGTCTGCTCCAGAATTTCTCTTACCAGTATTCTGTTCATCAAACTCATCATTTCGCTGATTACTGACCTTTGAGTAATGTTCATTCATCTCTTCAAGAGCAAGAACCCTAGCAGTCACTTCATCTCCTCTTATTTCAACAATCCTGTTTTGAGTAGGAAATATTATTTTGAGATGATTTAATGAACAAATTGCTTGAAATTTTGCTAACATTGGTCTACCCAAAATCAGATTATATTGAGAATCAACATCAACCGCATAAAATTTCATGTCATGGTTAACAATTCTCGGTTATAGATCAGTTTGGAGATTAAGAGTAATGTGTCCTTTAAAAGTCACTGGTTGATTATTAAATGCATGGAGCGGCGGTTCTTTGCAAGGCTCCATTTGTTCTCCAAACAACTTTAATTTATTATAAGCATTTTTGAATAACACATTCACCGAAATACCATTGTCCACCATTACCCTTCTAACACGGTGTTCCTATAACACACAAGAAAATATGAAAGGATTTTCGTGAGGCCAATTAACACCTTCATAGTCGTCATAAATAAACATGATAAGATCTTGGTGAGAAGGTCGACCACTCTGCTCGTAAAGTTTATAAACTTCTCTTGCATAATTTTTCTTGGCCATCTTGGTTGATTTTTCCAAGACACTTTTACCCGAAATGGTGTTGATTTCTCACCGAATTTCAACTTTCTTGTCCTTGGAATCTCTCCCTTGTTCTTTGTCCTTGGAAATGAACTTCTTCAGCTCTCCATCCTTGATCAGCTTCTCAATCAATCTTTTAAGGTTGAAACAATCCTCGATGGTGTGCCTTGTGTCTTCATTATACTCACAATATTTTTTGGTATTTTTCCTCGAATCAGGGACATTCATCATTGAGGGCCTCACAAAACTAGGCTTCTTCTTAATTTCATTAAGGATTCGATACCTCGAGGTGTTAAGAAGAGTTAAAATAGTTTGATCTTTTTCCTTTTTCCGAAATTCTTTTTTTTCTCTTTGCTCTTGGCTAACCAACCTTTAGATGGCTCTAGAGACTTATCCCTCATCGCATCTGGTGATCTTCCCCGTTTCTTTCCCTTTTTTTCTTTTTTGGAGTATCTTCGACATCTCCAAGTGCTTCCTCTTTCATCCAAATATTCTCAGCCCTCGCATACATCTCATTCAAACTGGTAGGAGGCATAACATTGAATGATTTCAGTAGTTTTCAACTTTTCACAAGATCTAAAATGCTACGAAAAAACCCATAGCTCGAGTTTCATCCAGAGCAACAACCTTCTCACACTCTTGTTCAAACCTTCTAAAAAAGGCTACCATTGACTCATTAAAATGTTGCCTTGCATTTATCAGCGCCACCGTATGTTGTCCCGTCCTTCTATTCTAAGCAAGGTGTCGAAGAAATTTACCTCTCAGTTGCTCATAGGACCAGATAGAGTCAAGCTTCAAAGTTCTGTACTATCCCTGCATGCTATCCTTCAAATATACCTCGAAGAGCTGACACATAACCGACTCATCATGGCCTACACACTTCATCTGTCTTTCATATTGCGTTATGTATTCAAGAGGATCCCCCTTCCCATAATAATTGGATATCTTTGGGATGGTATAGGCCAGCGTAGGCTTTTTTTTCCCTCGCCAGTAGGGATTCTGTCGAATAACTGTCAACACCACCTCCCATGAAAGCCTTTTCCACCTTCTCTAGTATTTTCTTCAATGATATATTCTCATCTTGGTAACAGTAATATTTATTGTCATAATATCTTCGATCGCGGTGGCCATCTCGATGACCTCGACCATCATTATGATAACCTTGACCTCCATCGTCTTGATAATCACCTTCATCATCATAATTTCCTCCGTCATCTCCACCACCACCATTATTGTTTCCTCCTTTGTTGTTATTTCGTTCTCCATCATAGTATGGAGGGGTTCGACTTCTTTGTTGACGATGGTCCTCATGACGACCTTGATCACCATTGTGATGATCCTGGCCTCCATCATTTTGATTTCCATATCTATCGTTATTTCGAGGCGAATTCCTTGCCATATCCAATCTTAAACGTCGATGTTCCTCCTCAAGTTCCTGCTTTTGGAGTTCTAAGGCCCTGATGCATTTCATCCTCTCCTCTTCAGTGCTTGGAAGATGTAACGACCAAGAAAATTACGCTTGTATTATATTCTAATAAAGATAATTTATGTGTATTATTATGTGATTAAATGTGTTGAGTCATAAAACCCTAACTGCTATGTGCTACGTGTTGTCTGTTTTGATCAGAATATGTTTCGGATATTTATTGAGTGTTTAATTATAAGTTATAGGTTTTATATCAAAACCCGTACAACCCAAACAGTGTTTTAAAAGCTCATATTTCAAACAAAATTATTGGCCCTATTTTGCCAAGAATGACCTATGCCATATCGTTATTCTGAACCCCTAGACATTTTACAAATTTACCTTTTTCGCGAAAAACGACTTTTCCGGACCCCTTCGGGAGTCAAAAACCCCACAAAAATCATATTTTTATTTCTATATGATCATGAAATTATCAAACATCATTTTTCTTTGCATTTTTTTAATATTCATAATTTTTGGGAATTTTTGACATTTATTTTGTATTTATTGGATATTTAAAAATTTATTATTGATACCCAAAAATTATAAAAATTGGGGCCAAATATTTTTATTAGATGTGTAATTAGCCACTTAATTTCATTTAGGGGTATTATTTTAGTAGAAATATAAATAGCTGATTATTTGTTAATTATTCATTAACTAAATTATTAAAAATCAGAAAAATCAAAAAATTAGTTTGTTGGTGAAGAACAACTGCAGAATTAAACCACAAATTTGAAGGTGATTCTGTTATCCGATTTGATCATGTGAGTAACCAAAATGATCCTCTTGATCTCTACTTTCTATTCATATCAACAATTTCATGTTTTGTAGCTTCGATTTTCAATTCATTTTTTTAGGGTTTATGCTCGAATTTGGGATTTATGATTCAGGAATTGTTTGACTGTTTTGATGATTCAATTAGCTTTATATTGAGTTGAGGAATGATTTGGCATGATTAATTGGTTCGTATAACCCCGGGAAGATAGTTCCCGAGTTCTTGGTTTTTAGCAAAATTTTGAATTCATTTTTGATGAATTTATGGATGTTTTGATTGTTGTTGATTGTTGGAATAGATTAAAGAACACTGTAGCTTTGATTTGGCATCAGTTTTGTAAAATATGGTTAACGTTTTGATGAGGCTCGTGTTTTCGCCGGAGTTTCACCGGTGTTACTCTGTTTGCGCCGGAGAAGGTGGATGAATGGCCGATGGTTGCAAGGGACGGGATGGTTGTGCTGTGAAGGGAGATTGGAGTAATTTTGCAGCGAAAACGGAACGAAATTGTGTTGTTTTAGCCGCGTTTTTGCCTCGTCGGAAACAGCCCACCGATGTCGGATTTTGGGCAGCCGGACGGCTGTTCTTCATCGACCCGAGTCGACCCTATTTCGACCCTGGAAACGACCCGGGTTTGATCCCCCAAAATCTGAATCCATTTCCTGTTTTGTGTTTCTGGAATTTTTATTATTTATTTATATTTTATTAAATCAAAATCAGTTTTATAAATTCTAAAAATCTATTAAAAATTAGTTTAAAATTCTGAAAAATATTATAATTAATTTCTAAATTATTTTATTAATTTAGAAATTCGAAATTAATTATTTATTTAATTATTTACTTATTTATCTATTATTTAATAATTAATTAATTAATAAGGTTAAAAATATATCGAATAATATGAATAATAATTCGATGATTGGGCGAATAATGCGAGTAACTCATAGTTATACGAGTAGTTGATCGATGAGTTGGATTATTATTCGAGCGTTAGTTTATTTATTCGAAGAGTGTCGTAATAGTTATTCGTATCGAATAATTATTCGTAAATAGCCGGTTAATCATATAATTCGTAATTAATTGTAATAATTTGTAATAAATTCTAATAATTAAGGACTAATTATTTTAAAATACAATAAATATTAAATAATTATTTAAAAATATAATTAAAGTTTATTTAATTATGTTTAATTATTTATAATTGATTGTTAATTAATTAAATCTTGTTTATTGCGTAGTAATTAAACCGTTAGTCCGATTTAAGTGAAACGAAGACCCTTAGACTTATAAAAATGACCCGATTCCATTAAAAATAATTATAAATCATAATTTCTTTCGGAAGCGAGTTGTCTTGGAGTAGTTAATTGTTTATAGGCCCTAATAGGGGTAGAATCGAGTCAAATAAATCCCGAAAAATTGTAAATCGAACCTGATAGTGTTTGTTAGTGCAAATATAAGTCTAGTATCGATTCTAAAAATAATTAAGAGTCTAAAATCAATTATGTGCCTTATGGGCTATGTGCTTTACGGGATTATGTGAAACTTATGTGCTATATAATTATATATGCGAGTCAGATAGAATCGTATGAGTAGACGATTAGGGTTACGTGGTATCAATTCAAGATACACGTATGAAGTAAGTTATCTAAACGAATATCTTTCCATGATAGATTCAGTATCAACAAGGCGAATCAAGCAGGAGACGGAAGGCGGTGAGTAATACGAGGTTAAGTACGCGTCAGGCAGGTTTTTCCCCTATTCTAAGTTCAAAATAGTGAAATATACCTCACTTTCCGTATCAATTGCACCTTGATAATTCTTGTTTACATATACTGATACACAATTATGGATTCTTGTTCTATTTCATTTCGATTCTTGATTTCTCCCAATTTATTGAATCCTCTATTCATATTCCAATATTGATACCCTTAGTTATATATACTCTGATATATTCCGATGTTGGGATACATCAAAAGTATACCGATTGTTCCGAATGCTAAGTATGGTCTGGATGGTTATGATATGGGTCGGGTATTAACCGGACCCTTGATTATTAGGCCATAGTTGCCTGGGTACCTGTTAGGAATATATGTGCATTAGTTTGATGATATGTTTAACAAAACACTTAAGTAGAAATTTAGTGTCTGTAGCCTCAACGGATAAGACCACTTTGGCTATCCGTTGAT
Source organism: Apium graveolens (assembly GCF_009905375.1). Lineage (NCBI taxonomy): Eukaryota > Viridiplantae > Streptophyta > Magnoliopsida > Apiales > Apiaceae > Apium > Apium graveolens. Next base: position 12,728,501 of record NC_133647.1, read on the forward strand.
GGTGTAGCTTTACTTAGAAATAAGTCTAGTATTGTAGCATATTTCAGTCTCTGTATTTAAAATTGTAATTCTTAGAAGTTGAGAGAAACTATGAGTCATGTTGACTACTAGATGATATGCAGATAGGAAGGCCAATTGTAAATATTTCATGCCTTGTAATTTTGTATAAATGAAGTGGTATCAACGGATGACTTAAAAGACCTTCAACGGATGAGAAGCTAAGCTTCAACGGATGTCTCTAAAGCTTCAACGGATAACATCCTTCAACGGATGAGAGCATCAACGGATGAAAGCTTCAACGGATAACATCCTTCAACGGATGAGAGCATCAACGGATGAAAGCTTCAACGGATAACATCCTTCAACGGATGAGAGCATCAACGGATGAAAGCTTCAACGGATAACATCCTTCAACGGATGAAGTCATCAACGGATGAAAGCTTCAACGGATGTTCTGCTAATCAGCCGTTGATAAGTGGTAGTTGTACCTACAAGCAGAGGCACGTGGGTTGACAGAGAAAACTGAGATGTGGTAGCCGAATTTCAGGATCAACAGAAAAAGCAGCCGTTCTTCTTTTGTACAAAGTTGCAATAGTCAACAAAGTACTTGAGTGAACAGGAAAAGAAGCAAGTGAAGAACTTATTTTACTATTGTAATTTTATATTGTTTTTCACTTGTACACTTGGTAATATATATGAACCAAGAAGAAGCTAGTAATTAGAGAGATTTTTCCAGAGCTGTTAAGAAATATCTTGAGAGAAAATTCATCTAGTTTGTACTAGGATGCAGCTGTGATCAACATTGTTGAACACAGATTTTCTAATATACCATCTCTGGTGGAACAACAAATCCACCAGAAAAGTTTTTAAGGTCTGTTGTGTTCTTTACATTTGTGCTTGAATATATATCTGTCTGTATTAGCTTAAAGCAATTCACACACTTGTTCTTCTTGAACACACAACTTTATAAACTGCTCAAAACTTGAAAAAGTTTTGAGATTTACATTCAACCCCCCTTCTGTAAATCTCATTGTTAGTCTTCTAGGAATAACAGTACCCCTTATGTTGGTGGGGTCTATGTAGTTGGGTATAGATCTGCACTGTATCCTGATTGATCAGCAGGTTATATTGCATATGTTGGTTCTTGTTTCCAGTCTTGTTCATTTGACACACGCTAGTAATGGAAAATTATTATTCTTTATAGAAACAAATGGTTATTCAAACCAGCAAGTTACCGGTTCATTTATTCTTTCTCTTTATACTGTATATATTATTGCAGGCTTGTTGAGCAATTTTGGCTCATTTCCTTTTATTGTTGTTCACCTTGTTTTTCAGTTAAGGTAGAGAATGAAACTCATCAGAACCCGAGTAGTCAAGAAGCGGGTCAAGCAGCGGGACCCTCTAATACCAAGGGTGTTTATCCCTATTCCCGAAGAGAGCTTTGAGATGCCAGATCAGGTGTAGCAGGATAAGTAGTAATAGTGATGGTTTGAATAAAAGTTGTTTAGTGTGAAATGTAGATATAATAAAGTTTTGTAACCAAGAGAGTTCTTGAGATAGATTGTTTAAACTGGTTTGTAATAAAGTTGGTTTGTTGTTCTTGTTTTCAATCCTTAATCTTGAAAAGATCCTGAGTAGTAGTAGCTCGGGGTAATTATGTTATTGATATTATGCTTGTACAGGTTTAGTAAGTAGTTTAGTGTTAATAATGCCCCAAATCTATACTCCGGATTCGGAGGGTGTTATAGAAGAACTCTGGCTGATGGGGATCTTGGTCTCCTGTCATCGCCACAATAGGCTTGGTTAAAATTCTCCTCCAAGTTCCTACCCTGTATTAAATTTCTCCTACCCTCACGAGTTTGGGTCGCCTCAAAACTTCTCCTCCCTTCAACATAGTAATGATATTCATGCCCGCTCGGAACCTCGCGGTTCGGACCATCCTCTTCACGGTGATGGCCCTCACTGCACTCTCCCCGTGTGGACTGTGCTCTTTGAAGACAGATCTGATTTCCTTCATTGTCGATCAAGACGCGGGTGATAATGCTTTCAGTTGCACCCACCGCGATAGATGATCGAGGGATGACGACGAGTCTAGAGGGTGTTGCATTACGGATTATGGGTGTTCTCATCTTACGAGAATATGTCATAAGTTTTGAAGATTGAGACATGGTTCAAAGATTTAATGAAGTTTTTTTAATAATCTATACGCCCCCTTCCAGGCGCGCCAAATGTTGATGCCTTTTTTCGTCGGAGACTAGGCGTCAATGATTTGTTAATGGTGTGCGTGCAGAGCTTGAGCTTCAATGGTGAAAATAGGGTTTTAGGTTTATATGACTGCTCTTGAGAGTTCGTCAGGTGTAAAATATTGTGTAACCCCTCACAATGCCTACCATATATATACGGACCAAGTTAACGTAGTTCTAGTTAATCTCTAATTCATCTCCGACTCTTTCGGAGCAAGTTATTATGTTTATATCAACGTCTACCTTACGGTTGTAGAGTCTTAATAGAAGTGAATGTTAGGTTGATATATTATGAAGATTTTTAGTTTATTATTTAGTATCAATTATATTGATCGTTGATTGTATTTAATGGAACCAATGTCAATTTGATTATCAATTGATACAATCAACGATCGTTGATTGTTGAGATCAAAACAGTTGATAAAATCAACGGTCGTTGATTGTTTGTGTAATGAAACAACTCATTATTGACAAGTGCGTACAACGATATATCAATGTGGCTCGATTGTGTCAAACATCTTAATTAGTCTACAATCATTGATTATAGATTATCATTGACTTAGTATAATCAACAATGGTATAAGTGAACCGAACAGAGCGAAAACACTAAAATCTCCCAAAAAGTTAAACAAAATTTACACGAAAATCTGTTGTTAAGATATTGATCAGATGACATGGCTTGCAAGAGAGAGAGCAAGCAATGAAGATTGTGAACTTCTATCGCCAGCAACTAGCTTTAATTGTATGAAGTATGATTAGGTGAGTTCAAACTATAGGCAACTTATTGAACTATCATGTTATAGTTACATTTAGGAAGATTGAACGGCTCGATGATTTCATTCAACCAACCAATTACTGGTAAGGAGGTTAGAATCTTGTTAATACGATTATACTCAATATATATATATATATATTAACTGTTTGATATAAAGCTGAGAAAAATAAGCACACAAAGTTTGCTTGTCAAAAATAACTTCTCCTTCTGATAATGATATTACATAATAAATAGAATGACTTGAAAACAGAAAAACAGAAAGCTAAAAACTAGGACTCCACTAAACTGACTACATCACAACGTTAACAACGTTTATTCAACATGATCCTACTAAGACGGAACTACTTGCACGACCTTGCACGACCGAGTCGTGTAAACACAAAACACACACACACACCTACGCCTAAAACAAACAGAACACTAAGACAGGTTTCAGATTATTTTGCAACAATTTCCCCCTTAAGCTGAAACTTGTCTGGTCAAGCCTTTCACTCCTAACAGAGTTCTCATCTTCTCGAACCTTGCTATTGCCAGAGGTTTAGTTAAACAATCTGCCCGCTGTAACTCTCCACTTACATGTCTTAATACGATTTCCCCACGGTCCACGCATTCTCTGATAAAGTGGTAACGCACATCAATGTGCTTACTTCTTCCATGAAAAACAGCATTTTTTGCAAGATCAATTGCAGACCTGTTGTCCAAATACAGAATTATTGGGCTTAGCTTTTCACCCGTCAGTTGGCTTAATAAATTCCTAAGCCATATGCCTTGGAATGCTGCTGCCGTTGCAGCCATGAATTCGGCCTCACAAGACGACAAGGCAACGCATTTTTGCTTTTGAGAAACCCAGGTGACCAAACTATCATTTAGATAATAAACCATTCCACCTGTACAGCGTCTGTCATCGAGGTTCCCTGCTATGTCACTATCCGAGTACCCTGTCAAGAGATTGTTTCCACTTTCATCAGAATATACCAACCCAAAATGCAATGTCCCTTTTACGTACCTGAGGACCCTCTTTGCTGCATTTAAGTGCATCACAGTTGGGCGCTCCATATGTCTACTTATGATACGACATATGCTATATCTGGTCGTGTATGGACCAAGTATCGAAGCCCACCGATTATACTCTTATATTTAGTGGAATCAACTAGTTGTCCTCCCTCATCTTTGGTTATCTTTTCTTTAGGATCCATAGGGTGTTTGGTGGGGTTGCATTCTCCCATTCCAGCCTTCTCGAGAATTTTCTTTGCGTAACCTGCTTGTTTAAGCTTGATAAACCCATTACCCTGTTCGACCTCCATACCCAGGTAGTAGCTCAGCTTCCCTAGATCACTCATTTCAAACTTAATATTCATGTGGTTCTTGAACTGTTTTATCATGTCTTTACTTGAGCCTGTAACTAACAGATCATCAACGTAAACAACTACAATCAAGCTTTCATTACCTTCTTTCTTTGTGTATACAACATGTTCAAAAGGGCATCTCACAAAGCCAAGACTTTCAAGGCACGAATTCAGCTTGGCGTGCCAGGCTCTAGGCGCCTGACGTAAACCATATAGAGCCTTCAACAATTTGTAAACCATGTGTTCTTGACCCGCAATTTCGAACCCCTCGGGTTGAACAACATAAACATCCTCGCTGATCTCTCCATTAAGGAATGCCGTTTTCACGTCTAAATGATGAACTTCCCACTTTTCTTTAGCAGCCAGCGCTAACAGCAGCCTTACAGTTTCAATTCTTGTGACGGGTGTGAATAATTCATCAAAGTCAACCCCGTGTTCCTGGACATATCCTTTGGCCACCAACCTCGCCTTGTAGTTGACTATTTTCCCATCTGCATCCTTCTTTAATTTAAAAATCCCCTTTAAGCCAATTATTTTCTTATCAACAGGAGGAGTCGTTAGCTTCCAGGTACCATTTTTATTGATCGACTCGATTTCCCTTTCCATTGCCAACCTCCAATTCTTGTCTGTCATAGCCTGCTTGTAGTTGTTAGGCTCTTCAGCTCCTGCAAATAATAACTCCTCATCTGCTTCAATTTCCTCCGTGTTTTCATAAATTTCAGCAATTGACCTGATTCGTTTTGGCTCTGCACTATCATCATAGTCGTCTGGATTGAGTCGTGGCACAGGTGGTGTTGCAACAGGCGTAGCACTTCGAGAATCTACATCTGCATCAACTTGCTCAATTTCAGTTGTCGTTTGCTGACCATTCTCTTCCCAATCTGTATCATGAACATCAAACAAGGATTGTAGTTCCTCTGTCTCATCTGTTACTTTCTCCCATTCCCAAGGTTTTGTCTCCTCAAAAATCACATCCCTACTGACGTGAACCTTGTTATTTTCAGGATCATAAAGTCTGTAACCCTTCGTCCCTGGTTCCTTTCCCAAATTGATCATTCTCCTACTTCGATCATCAAGCTTCGTGATTAAATTCCCTGGTACTTTTACATGAGCCAAGCAACCGAAAACCTTTATGTGACCCACTTCTGGTTTCTTTCGCGACCAAGCTTCATAAGGCGTGATGCCAGACAAGGCACGTGTAGGGAGTCTATTCAATAAGTAAATTGAGTGCCTGACTGCCTCTCCCCATAACCTTGCAGGTAGCTTCATTTCTTTTAGACAACTCCTAGCCATCTCGATGATTGTTCTGTTGCGTCGTTCAACTACGCCATTTTGTTGTGGAGTATAAGGCGTAGTGAGGTGCCTTTCTATACCTTCAGCTTCACAGTACCTCTTGAATTCATTAGAGTTAAACTCCCCACCCCTATCGGTACGAAAAACTTTCACTTTTTTCTCTGGACCACTTTCGACAAGAGCTCTAAATTTTTTAAAAGCACTCAATACTTCGTCTTTAGTTTTCAGAAAATATACCCACATTACTCTACTGTAATCATCCACTAATAAAAAGAAATACTTCTTACCTGTAGCTGTCTCGGGAGTGATGGGGCCACACAGGTCTCCATGAACTAATTCCAACACCTTGCTCGCGTGGTACTTGGTCTGAGAGGGAAACGGTTTTCGCGTTTGTTTTGACAATAAACAGCCAATGCACACATCTTTAGGCTGTGTAATTCTTGGCATACCAGTCACCATCTCATGTTTGCACATCAATTCTAATGCCTGATAGTTAACATGTCCGAATCGAGAGTGCCACAATTTTGCATCCTCTACAGCTTTCGTCATCAGACACGACCCTTTGCTAGACTCAATAATCAGTTTATACAATCTATTTGGAGATCTTTTCACCTTCATGAGAAGCATGTCATGTCTGTCATATACCCACAAGAACTGACCTCGTAGGATTACCTTATTTTCTTCTTCAGACATTTGGCCAAGGCTTATAATGTTATTTCGAAGGGTTGGGATATAATAAACATCCTTGAGTATGCGTTCCTCTCCTGTTTTACACTTGAGAGCAATTGATCCCTTACCTTCGATTTTGACCGTAGACCCATCTCCAAAGCGTACCAATCCTGATATCCCTTCATCAATTTCAACAAATTTTGACTTAAAACCCGTCATGTGATTACTCGCACCATTGTCAAGATACCACAAATTAGTTTCACTTCCTTGTTCAGTATTCTTGGACAACTGTAGTGACATCACCCCTGTTTCATTGAGCATCATTTGGCCTGATTCCTCCTTGTCATGTTTGGCCAGAAGTAATGCTGGCTCGTCGTCTTCCACTTGAGCTATATTTGCCTCCTGTCTTGGTTCCTTAGTTCGCTTTGGTTTTCTGCAATCAGCAGCATAGTGGCCATATATCTGACAGTTGTAACATCGAACCTTACTCTTATCTCGTCCTCGAAAACCACCCTTGTTCTGTCGTTTCAGCCATTCCTCACGAGTAAACAGTAGCTGTCCATCATCATTTTCCCTTTTCTTCCATTCTTCTTCCGTTAACAACAGTTGGCCTTCATTCGTTTCCCTTTTACCCTTTCTTCGTGTGCCTTGAGTGAGCCAACAGCCTCTTCAACTGTCATTGTTTCAAGGTCACTAAATTGCTCGAGGGTGGAGGTGATCTGCAGAAATTTTGTGGGCACAGCTCGCAATAGTTTTTTCACGACATATGCTTCATTCATGCTCTCTCCTAGTGCCTTAATGTTTGTCACCAAGCCATTTAGTTTCATGCTGAAATCATCAATGGACTCGTTCTCTTTCATAGTCATGGATTCAAATTCAGTTTTCAGAGTTTGAATCTTCGCTTGTTTAACACGATCAGCTCCTTGACACAAAGTCTTAATGGCTTCCCAAGCCTCCTTGGCGGTTTTCTTGTCAGCAAGAGATAAAAGAATATCCTCCGATATCCCTTGATAAATCATAGCCAATGCCACCTTGTCCGATTTCTCGTCAACTGGTGTCTTAGCATCACTGGGTTCAATAGCAGTCCACACACCCTGGGCTTGTATAAACACTTTCATCTTTAAAGCCCAGGCAGTGTAATTACTCCTGGTTAACATTGGATAACACAGGCCTATCGACCCTACCTTGTTCTTGTTCGAATCCATCGTCGCCCGAGTCTTTGACATTCACGAATTCCAAGCTCTGATACCAATTCTTGTTAATACGATTATACTCAATATATATATATTAACTGTTTGATATAAAGCTGAGAAAAATAAGCACACAAAATTTGCTTGTCAAAAATAACTTCTCCTTCTGATAATGATATTACATAATAAATAGAATGACTTGAAAACAGAAAAACAGAAAGCTAAAAACTAGGACTCCACTAAACTGACTACATCACAACGTTAACAACGTTTATTCAGCATGATCCTACTAAGACGGAACTACTTGCACGACCTTGCACGACCGAGTCGTGTAAACATAAAACACACACACACCTACGCCTAAAACAAACAGAACACTAAGACAGGTTTCAGATTATTTTGCAACATAGAACATTATAGATCATACATCTGGTATTTGACATATGGGAGAAAACTATAATGTAATAATAAGTAAAAAGCAAAACTAACAGGGATATAATTTAAGTGATTATGCCAAGAAGCAGAATTTTGTTCCTAGAAGCACTTTAAAAGCTATTACAGAGCTTTTTACCACTTTAACTTGTGAGGTTTTGTAGTTCATTAGTTTATCGAAACATCAAGCAAGCTTTGGATTCGGTTTACAGTCCTGGTTTTCATCAAACAAGAAAATCAACGAACTCAAGTGTTATTAGCTCAGGAAAAATAATCTTGCAGGCACCACTAACTTTTCTGCAAGTTAAGATTACACAATGGCTGTGCACATCTAACTTGTGGTGTGTGTAGTGAGCCTAGTTGTATCCAAGGCTGAGTAAACTACACAGTTAGCATTAGACCTCCAACTTGCTATTGAAGACTTTGCAACAAGTAGCCCATTACAATGACAGGTTCAATTATGACTGGAAAAATTAGCTGTACTAAGTTTATCTTTTAGTTTTTGGTTTACTAATGAATAATTTTGTGATGTAGGCAAGTCACTAATTTCAACTGATATTAATTAATATGGAATGGAAGATTATACTTGACAAGATATGATGACTACTATTTTCTTGTATCGTCTCAGATCAAATTATAAATAATTTACTTTTGAAAAATTAAAATTATGTGTCAAACACCGATACCAAATACCCAGGCTGTTCTTCGATATTTGACCTCCCTTTACGATCATTTTTTTCCTTTCGGATACGCCGTAACAATAAAAAAACTAATATTTTGGGACCCAGAGAACACCGAAGGTAAGACATGTTCAAGAAAGTACTGTACTGCTCGTATAACACTGAATCTTACTTGATCTTGTTATATAAGAAAGAAAGAAAAAGATGTGTTAGAACTTATCATGTTAGTCGTGTCACAACCAAAATCACAAAAAAAAGTAAACATTTTGCAACATCATGAAAAAAGATTTTATATGTTTAACAAAAGTTTCTAGAAATATATAGTGCCACACTTTAGACTAACTCCCCGGATACATAAATTTAGTAATAAATGATTGCTGAATATATCTACTATAAATAATTAAATATCTGATCACGTTGAGACTAAGTGGTCCCAGGACTTGAACTATGAGACATGAGAGCTAGTTAGGAATTGGGACTAGACCTGTCAATTCGTTCGTGTCGTATATTTTCGTATCGTGTATTTTCGTATTTCGTGTACTTGAATGCCAAACACAAAACTAACATGTCTAGTGTTCGTGTACATTCGTGTTCGTGTACTTTCGTTTCGTGTCGTTTCGTGTCGTGTATGTCCTGTATGTCGTGTTAATTAAATATTAATATATATTAAATTTAATATTAATATAAATTAAACTATAAGATTTTTACGTAAAAAAATTATAAAATATATGAAAAATATATATTTAGATCTCAATTCTATACAATATAATGAAATCAAATAATATTTTAAAAATAAATATGCATACATTTATTATAATTCTACATATATTTATAAAAAATATTAAAATTTAAATATAATATTTATTTATGTCGTATACTTCGTGTCGTGTCGTGTACTCGAAGATTAAACACAAAATCGACAGATTTAAATCTTGACCGTGTACTTTCGTGTTCGTATACTTTTGTGTCGTGTACTAAAAATGCAAACACAAATACTAAATTTTCGTGTCATTTCATGTCGTATTCAAAATTCTCAGGTCTACTTGGGACTAATCTAAATCCACTAATATATAACCGAAGGTTGGATAAGTGTTGAATGCCAAAGGGGTTATGAGTTATCGGATGTACTGAGTTCAATTCTCGCTCATTTTAAATTTTGTTTGAAATAAATATTCATTTACAAGATTATAAGTCTTATTTAAAAAACATAAAATAGACGCAATTTTATTTTTATTTAATAAATAAGCGTATGTTTTTAGAATATCCTCATGTGTGAGTGTGTTTAACATTTAATAACAACGGGTCGGAAATTTTTTAACACGCTCGAGCCGAGCATTTGGCATGATCTGCCCAAGTTCGGCTCGAAATAGGCTTGAGCTCGAGTCGAAAAAAATTCAAAAATATGATTTTATATATTGGATTATTACGAACATTTTTGACTAAAATCTTCTCTTAATTGTTGCATTTGCAATTATTAGAATCACAGACAATTTTACCAACATATAAACTCTTCACTATCTTATTATCTTTCAACCATCTTTTGAACGAGATCAATAATATCCTTCAAATTTTGAAAATCAACTTTGATTCTCATGTCAACTGTATAGTTAGAAAGCTAACCTTGACCTTCAAGTGATTAGAAGACGGATTTGATCAAATTCTGAAGGATAAAATTTTCTAAGTTGAACCAATTTTAGCTTATCAAAATATGATAAAGAATTATATGGATTAAGGCATGATAGACATAAGATCAAATTCATACTAATTCCAGGACTGTCAAAAAATTTGAAAAATCCGATATTCGGCCGAAAAATCCGCATTCATATCCGAAATAAAGCGGATATTATCTGTATCCGAAACAAAACGGATATTATCCGTATTCGAATCCGACGATTGCGGATACGGATACAGATATAAGTATATTTGTATTCGGTAATATCCGTATCCGAATAAAATATATTTAAATATTTAAATAATTTAAAAATATATTATATGAAATTTATAGTGTGTTTATGTGTTATATATATAGATATATTATGTTTATAAAATTTTATAGACATATAGGAAAAAATCATTCGAGTTCAACAATTTAAAGATAACGATTATAATAAAAAGATAAATAAAATTAATTTTTTGAAAAATTAAATATGATTAAATCACTTTATCTCTTATTTTAATTTTTTAAAATGAATTTTTAATTTTTACTATTTTTTTAATAATTTTTCATTTTTTTAATTTTTAATATAAAATAAAAAAATATGATTGAAAATCAGATTCGGATCCGGATATTATCCGTATCCGGATAGTATCCGTCGGATCCGGATTCAGATATTATTCTTTATATATTTCCGGATTCGGATACGGATACAGATATGGATATGAATATGGATTTTCGGATTCGGATCCGGATATAGGCAGATCTGTATCCGAATTATCCGTTTGACAGCCCTAACTAACTCTATCAAAATCAAAAACCAATGGTGTTAAAGTGAATTAACTAAAAATACTATAGTTAAACCTCTGCAAAGTAATATGATTGGAACCAAAAAAAATATTACTTTATCGAGAGTAAATATACTTTGTGTCCATTATGTTGGTACCAGAAAAAAAAATTATTTTAGCTAGTTTATTACTTTATTGATTATTATTTCAATTTGGTTGTAGTTCGATATTTATTTTTATTTTTTTGTCATCAATTCTTAACTTCTATTTCATTTGTAACCCATAACTTTTTAAAACAAAAAAAATATAACTTTCATTCATAAAATTTTTGCCGCAATGAAATTTTTTGAAATAGGGGCAACTTTTTTTGCAAAATTTAAGTGGTGTCATTTTTAATTTTTATATAATTTAAATATATATATTTAACTAAATTAAAAATTTAAGAGGATCGAATGACCCTTCCCCGCTTATAGGATCCGCCCACGCTAACGCTTTATTGGGCATAAAAATAAATTGGTCATACACAATTTACAATTTATTTTCAATACAGTTCTTTACCAAAATTTTCTGATCCAGAATAATCCCATTGATATCAATAATTTATATGGCCGTCCTAGGCCCCTCAAAACTGAACCTTTTCAAACTGTCAACTTGAAAACACGTTAATTCATAAAGTGGGAGCTGACTTGGTCTTTCTCCGATCTGTTTAACTAGTCAAAATTCTAAAACACAAAAACACTTCATTTTATAAAATGACAACTTTGATACCTTCCTTCACTAACGGCTGCCCTTTTTCCCATTTGTTTTATCTCCACTTTCTTTATTGCCTTTAAAGTTGTTTTCAAATATCATTTTCTACGCACATCATATAAAATAAATACACAAGATTTGTGTACAAGAATCTTAGTTCAATTATAAATTGGTGTTGGCAATGATGAAATATTAGGGAGGAATATAAAAAATGAGAGAAAATTATAACTCAGCTTTCCTGCCTGATATTCTATCAAGTAATTGGTCGATATTATGGTGTTAGAATAAATTTAATTAACTGTTAAATCGATAAATTACTGGGAATTTATAAAAATACCCATATTTTCGAATTTATTTATAAAAATACGGTTAATATTGCATATGAGGTTGCAGAGAAAATTGCTCGAAATTGCATATCAGATTACAATGTTGCATTTCATGTTGCATATAAGGTTGTAAATGTTGAATACATATTTTTGAAAATAATTTATGCAATATGGGTATTTTTGAAAAAACCCCTAAATTATTTTGTAAGATCATTGATGATCTGATCCAAAATATTATAATTATCTGAGCAAAAGATTTATATTGAAGTAAAATTTCCTATCCCAATACTAATTTTAACTATGCAATTATTGGAATTTTCAAATTATATTTTCAAATATGTTCTAATTTTAGTTGGAGCCTAATATAATATATACCTTGTGTTTTACGTTTGAAGTAAGATGACAAAAGAGTAGACCCATGAAATAAGTTTCTGATTTTACCAAGTCATCCTATTTTATTATCTTCTTCAGACAGCACATTTCAGGCTCATCAGTTCTTCTTAAATATGAATACATAACTCATTTCATTTCACTTGTTTACTTGACAAAGTTTATAAATAAACATATATGTTGTAACTTATTGGTGCTATATTATGAAGACAACTGACTCCAATATGTTAGCAGAATCAGATTGCAAGAGTTTATGTGACCTGGTTTTGGAGCTACAAGCATCTGCTGATGAGGTTTCTTCGTTGGCGAAAGAGTCAGTGATTTCGTCTGATTTCTCAGTCATGATAGAGAAACTACCTCCAGTTCTTATGGATATTAAGGAAAACAAACTAATGGACATACCACCTATTCTTAAGGCCTTGGAAGCATTAGAGAGCGAGCTGAAACGTGCCAAAGCCTTGATCAGAAGCCCAAAGTGTGAATCGTTGCACGTTAAGCAAATTCAGGAAGTTACTCAGAATCTTGGAAGATCATTAGGCCTTGTTCTGTTTGCAGGACATGATATTTTGATTGATGGGAAAGATAACATCAGGTCTTTGCAGAAGGAAATGATGAATGCAAGGTTTGGCAGTGATGCTGTCAGCTCTTTTGACTCGAAATCTGAGGAGATTGTGGAAGAGTTTGGTACTGAGGAGGATACGGAGGATGAAATATTGCAGGAGACTGAAAGTTGTGTGAGCATCGAGGATGTTGTGATGCAGGTTAAGTACGGTGATGATGATGAATTTAGATATGCAATTCTGGGATTGTATTCGTTGATTAGTGATAATAAGGTTAGTGATGAATGGATTAATGATGAAGGGATCATTCCAGTTCTGTTTAATCGGTTAGGTTCGAGTAAGCCTTACAATCGATTGACCATAATTCGGATATTAAGAACACTGGTAGCATACAATGATCAAAACAAGGTATGTGCTGATTGCTGATTCTACTCTCCAACTTTGTGCCAGTAAAATCTAGTACTCTGTGATAACACTTTAAATACTTAACTGTAGCGTATTTGTTGGTCAATTTACTTATTAGTGAAAATTGGTTTAAAATTTCACGAAAACTTTCAGGAGAAGATGGTAGACATTGCGCATTTGTCAACGCTAGTGAAATCATTGACGCGAGATCTGGAGGAGCAGAAGGAGGCCGTGGGGTTGTTGTCCACGCTTTCTGATGTATCTGCGGTTAGGAGAAGGATTGGAAGAATCCAGGGGTGCATTGTTATGCTGGTTGCTATATTTAACGGAGAAGATCAAGTAGCTTCACATGATGCAGGGAAACTGCTAAATACTTTGTCTAACAATACTCAAAATGCTCTGCATATGGCAGAGGCTGGTTACTTTAAGCCACTAGTTCAGTACCTAAAGGAAGGTAAGTAATGAACCTAAATTGTTTTCTAGTACTAATTTACTACAATCTCATTTAGGCTTCAAAACAGTTTATTTAATAATCTAATGGAGTCTATTCAGGTTCGGACATGAGCAAGATCCTTATGGCAACTGCGCTTTCAAGAATGGATCTAAGAGATCAAACAAGAGCTTCAATAGGAGAAAATGGGGCAATTGAACCGCTTGCCAAAATGTTTAAAGAGGGGAAGTTGGAAGCTAAATTGTCTGCTTTGAGTGCACTCAAGAATTTGTCAAGCTTGAAAGAGAACACGAGCCGTTTGATCACTTCAGGTATTGTAGCATCCCTCCTCCAGCTCCTGTTCTCGGTGACATCTGTCCTAATGACTTTACGCGAACCAGCATCAGCTATTCTTGCACGAATTGCCAAGTCAGAATCGGTCCTTGTAAACAAGGATATCGCTCTTCAAATGCTCTCGCTTCTAAATCTATGTAGCCCAAGTATTCAGTTTCATCTGTTAAAAGCACTAAACAGCATTTCCGGACACCCTAGTGCATCAAAAGTCAGAAGGAAAATGAAGGAAAATGGCGCTTTTCAACTTCTGCTGCCTTTTCTTGTTGAAACAGACACTAAAATCAGGACTGCTGCCTTGAAATTTATGTATACTCTTTCTAAAGATTCATCCCAGGAATTTTCAGAGCAGGTGGGAGAAACTCATCTCAATACTATAATAAATATTATCTCTTCATCAAAGTCTGAAAAAGAAAAATGTGCAGCAATTGGCATAATCAGTAATTTGCCTGTTAGCGAAAAGAAAGCGACAGATACACTTAAAAGAGCAAATTTACTACCAATTCTAGTTACGATAGTGGACTCGAGCCAGGGAATATTAACAAATGCAATGTCGAGGTTATTTGAAAGCATATCAGCTATACTGATTCGCTTCACTATTTCTTCTGACAAAAAGCTACAACATTACTCTGCTGAAAATGGAATCATTCCGGTGCTAGTGAAATTACTGTCAACTGGATCAATACTCACCAAATGTAATGCTGCAACAGCTCTAGCTCAGTTATCACAGAACACAGTATCCTTGAGAAAAACAAGAAAGCCAAGTTGGTTATGTGGCTCACATACGGGAACTGCATTTTGTGAAGTCCATAATGGTAACTGTTTTGTCAAAAGTACTTTCTGCATGGTTAAAGCAGACGCAATTCGTCCACTTATCCGAATATTGGAAGGTAAAGAAAGGGAAGCTGATGAAGCAGTTCTTATTGCACTCTCCACACTTCTACAAGATGAAATATCGGAATCAGGAAGCAATTATATTGCAAAACTATCCGGTGTCCAAGCCATTATAAAAGTTTTGGAGTTTGGAACCGTAAAGGCTCAACAAAAAGGGTTATGGGCGTTGGACAGGATTTTTAAAACTGAGGTTCACAGAATAGAGTATGGAAACTCTGCTCAAGTGGTACTTATTGAGCTCGCCCAGAAGGGCGATCTTAAATTGAAACCTACAGTCGCTAAACTATTGGCCCAGCTCGAGCTATTGCAACCTCAGTCAAGTTACTTTTAAGAAATAGTGCATCAAGTCAGATGAAAAAATGATTCGTTGTTCGGTTTGTTTATACATGGGTTTCTAGATATTTATAGCTTACTTGTTTGGCTTGAGAACTTCTATCAAGTACTAGAAATGATCAATATCTTTTGTAAGTAAAGGAAGAGCGAAAGAAAGAAATGTTGATATGTTTTTTGGGTGCACACCTACTTGTTACTTTTTACGGCTTCTCAATTTTTTGCCTGTAGATCTCCAAGGATATTTGCACAGTTTCCGATTTTATTTCAACACATTGTAAGTTTTTAAGATCTAGATACTTTATCAGAGAGCCAAGGTGTAACCAGAAATGAGCTGGACATAGTGTGGAGTGTATTGAGTAATGTTTCATTGATGCACCATACATTCAACATGCTTGTGAGTGTCGATCACAGGTAGGGCAAGTTTAAGTATGCGCATAAATTTTGATTTACTAACCTGCTGATTTGATCAAGTGAAGATTACTCGGTCAAGTCCTTTCTGGTTCTTGGACTGCAGACCTTTATCAACATCGAACTAGTAATAAAAATTATCAGATTTAGAAACACAAGAGAAAAACAAAGAGCTAGAAAACAAAACTATATAATCAAATTCGTTCCCATAAAGCAAGCAAACAAAGCATACAGCAGAATTGCAATTCTCAGATGGCTTCTCATGTACATCAAAATGCTCCAATTGTTAATCTTTTTGTGTTCACTTGCTAATATTTGTTTGCATTCTGTAACAATTAGTACAAGGCTGTCACATTTTAATCATCTAAGAACTCTTTATAATACCAGGAGATCAATACATTCAAGTCAGAGGATACTAATGTGCTGTGCCAGAACTATTCAGAATTAATGAATCAAGTTCTATACATTACGATCAAATTTACCAAAAAAAGCACATCACTCATTTGCTATTTCAAATTATTCACTCGAGTGTGGATTAATTTACAACTCTGCTTTGGGGCAGACCAAAAATGTCAACAGTCAGATCTTAAACAAAGATAGAGTAATCTTTATGCAGTAGATGATCTTGCAACATTTGACAAGGTTTTCTTTATATAAAAAATTCATATACAACAGAGTTTCGCCATATGGAAATCATCTACTTGCACCATTGTCCAGAGTATTAGTATGGAGCAATTAAACATACCGTATACAAGCTTGGCATTACAACATACAAGTATCTACTTGGGTATCTCAAAATGTACTTTTATCGCAGGAGATTCAATAATAAGTGCCTGCATATCTTCATAATACGTTTCTAGGAGATTGTCATTTGAACCTGAGGCGTGCTCTTTTTCCTCGAGTGAAGTTGGCATGGGATGCTCCTTTTGTTTTTCAACACTGTTGGACATATCATCATGGAACAACTTCAGTGCATCAGATGTAGAAAGACCATTAACAGATTCTTGTAGGTGAATGAACTTATTTCTCTGTTCCTCGGATTCAACCAACCTCTTCTTAACCTCATCCGGAAGGCAGGCTAGTGCACTTCAACAACGTGAGACATGGAAAAACTAAGTTAAAAATTTCCGAATTCAATCAACTTGCAAAGTATAAGAGGAAGCATAGGCTTTGTTTCTAGCATTAGAAAAGAAAATGCCCATTTACCTACTAACACCTCTAACAAGACCCCACTTGTATCCAACAAAGACAGACTCACTAAAACCAGTATTGAACCCTTCTTGTGCAGAAGCTTCTTTCCCAGCCATGAGACCATCTCGGTATCCAATCTGTTTAAATATTCAGTTCAGATAGATTTTTGACAGCATTACAGGAAACTATCAAAGAATTCCATATAAATAAGATTCCACATATAAATATTCAGTTCAGATCGAGGATTAAGTGATCTGATGAATAAATCAGTGTGTAAAGTTACCGTGTGGAACTGATCTCGCCTCCTCTGCCATTCCCTATCCAAATCAGATTCTTTTTCTGATTCATTGTTTGAACCATTCCATGACAATCCATCTTCAATCCACAAGTCATCCTCATGGGAATCTATAGCAACAGAAATGTGTTCTTTTTTAATGAACTTGTAAAAAGAAGATAGATAAAAAAATCATGGATAATAAGGGCTGCTAGAACTTGTGAAAATGCTTTAAAAAATAGATATTCCTAAAAAACATCGGAAGAGGAAGACCCTAGGCACTAGACATTTGATTGCAAAATAACATGCGCTCAAGGGCCGGGCAGGAAAATATCAAAGCCCAGTGCTATACCAATAATCAATAACCTATAAAAAACAATCAAGAAAGAACATCTTTAAGAGTATATAATCCATACAGATTATAGGCAAATATATACAACATAATATATTTTCAAGAACTGGATACTGATTACACAACTGAGCATCAGAATAACTCAAGGTACATGATTAATTATCATATCTAAATGTTTTACTTTAAAACTATTTTAGGTACATTTCCAGATGTCTTTTTCCTGTTCAAGACTTACCATAACCATTCAAGATTTCACCTCATTAAGTAATGAAAGGAAATTTCATTGCGGCATAAGTAAAAAATCTGAATTACCGGGTACCTATTATTTTATATTGACCAGTAAGGATAAAACATCTAGTTAATCCTCAATCCTTAACAGACTATGTAATATACCACACATATAAATAAATTGATCATTTACTATGCTGAAGTAAATCAGATGAGAATACATACCACTTGAATTGAAATGATTTGCTAAGGAAGTCGATTTTGAATCCAGCTCACCATTCGACTGCTCTAATATCTCTGAATAGAGCTCATCAGCAATACTAGTTGTCATCTAAGCAATTATAACATAAAGGTCAAAATGTGTCTTACATATCTAAAAAATGTTTTTTTTCTGATAATAGAGCACACGCTAAATGGTGCTATAGACATTAGCAGAAAGATATTACGCTTTTCAATTTGCATGAACAATGGACATGTGAGTAGTAACACGTATTGATGAAAGTTAGAGGTGATCCTAAATCCAGGTCTTCTACTCTTTTATAAATATATACTCCCCTAATCAACGTCTAATCAACGTCTAATATTTTAATATTGCAGAGCAGGGCATACTTAAATTTAGCATTAGCAAATTTGTAGGGGTAGGCTAAGTTGACCTCATCATCCATAACCCGAAGCAGTAGCAAGGGTGGAAATTAATCTAGATCCAATTTGGATAAAGAACACGCAATCAGCCTAGACTAAATCAGATTAAGTGCCAATTTGTCATACACTCGCTTGACCAAACTTTAGATTGTAAGTATTAGAAGATGACAGATTTCGGAAGGATGATATGCCCACAAATTAGAGAATCAATACAAAATCTAACATAACCATGTATGACACACAAGCCGAGAATAGTTAAAAGAGTACAATCAATCTAATCGAATATCTTAAAAAAAATTGACTTGACTAAAAAGGGTACCGTCTTGCTGATCAAATAACGTAAAAAAAACAGTAAAAACAGCATGACTTCATCACAAAACTAAAGAGACAGCAAACACACAGAAGCTTCATTAACAAATAACCATATCACGAGTCATTTCGAGAACAAATTGTCCAGGTTGCATCCTATTTCCCATCTAAAAATTTACAATTAGTTCATATATGTACATTCCACAATATAAACATTAATAATTACAGCAAATAACAAGTATCTATATAGGAACAGGAGCTAACACTTCAGAGCGAACCTCGATAATTTATTAACAATATGTTTTTAACACTAGCAAAAATTCACTTAACAATCTAACTTTCCAGCTAAAACAATGAACCTAACAATACAAAGCCGGATATATCCCAACAGGGAAAAACGTCCCGGGTGGTAAAATGTACGCAGACCCGAAAACTAACTAATTATAGCTCTAAACTAAACAACCTCAACACAAAATAAAATACCCAATTCAATTTGTACCTATCTGAGATTATTTTAGTAACTAAAATACCAATCGAATGTAAACCCAAAATACTTACTTGCAATTAAAACATGTAACTAATAATTCATCATGGGTGTGTATATAGTATAAAGACTGTGAATATTCAAGGGAGACATACCCGTTACTGAATATTTTGATAGAGATTGGACACGAAATAGAGAGAGAGAGCTGGAGCTTGTTCTTCGTATATATAAGTAATGGATTGGGCACCTTGTAGTTCATTTGGGCCACATATTGCTATTGGGCCTGAAATCAATTTCTGAATCTTTCCTCATTTTTTTTCTAATTTTAAAACAAAAAGGGAAAGAGTATTTGATTCAATGACTCCTTCTGTCCCAAATTATTTGCTTCTTAACCGTATTTTAAGTTATATTGACAGTATACCTCCATTCATGTTCTATTGTGTTTCAATGAATTAAATACAATTTTAATATATTATTTTATTTATTATATTTAGGGAATTGTGTAGAAACATTTAAATTGGGATCTTAAGACTAGATACCAATTTATAAAGAATACAATCTCGAACTTAAACTTGAATATATCTTCTTTTTAATACATACTCGTTCATTGATCTACTTAAATTGGCATCTAATGAGAAATGCTGTCAAAGAAATAGAAACTTTACATAAAAATTAGACACGTAAAAGATGACAGAGTTATAATTGAACAGAGCCGTTCGTGAACAAAACTCCGGATTCGCTCGTTTAAGTGAACTTGGCTCAATTTATTTTCTTAAATGAGCCGACCGCGAACATAAAAATAAGCTCGGATAATAAAAAGAGCCGAGCCGAGTTTTTTGTATGATCGGCTCGGACTCGGCTCGTTTAGCTCGGATTCGGCTCGAATTTGGCTCTGCTCGGATAAATTCTTTTATATAAAACAAATAATAAATATTTACTAATCACTTGCATAAAGATTTTAAATTTTTTTAATTAAAATTTAATACTAATTTTAAAGTAAAATGATTAATTTAATAAAAAATTAATATATATTTTAATAATAAATAATTTAATTAATTTCTTACATATCACTATAACTTGATTACTTTAACAAACAATTTCTAATTAAACTTAACTCTAAATTTTACCTCATACTTTTATTAGAGGAGTGTATGATAAAATCGACCAAAATTACGATTTCAAATAAATTAAAATAGTGGATTCTTAAAATAAATTATATCATTATAATATTTTTAAGAAAAAAATAAAATAATTTTTAATAATTATATTTTCTCAACCACTTAAAGGGGCTTGCTTCCTTTATTTTATTTTATATGTGTTTTCTAATCTAAACCAATTTAACTGAAATATAAAAAATTATTAAATTTTTGACAATCGACATCAACAATTTAAAAGTAATGTACGATTTCTAAAGTTATGAATGTCTCAATAATTTAAAATAAAAATGATTTTGTTCTTAAAACTCAACTTGTGAAATAAATTGATAAAATTATATGGATTAAGAAATAAATGTAGAGTGTGAGTGTGAGTGTATAATTGTAAGATGAAATTATTATTTGATATCTATGTAACTTATAAATTTATATATTATACCTTAAGTTTGGTCGATTAAAAAATATATGCGAAATATTAGTGGACAACTCGAGTTCGGCTCAGTTGTTCGTGAGCAAACTTGTGTTCGGCTCGGCTCGACTCGTTTATAAACGAGCCGATCGTGAACATTTTTTTCGGCTCGGTTTTTAAAATCGGCTCAGCTTGTTTTAAAAAAATTATGCTCGGCTCGGACATAACTCGGCTCGGTTCTATTCGTTTGCAGCTCTAAAAGAGGATAATAGAAGCTCTTTTATGTTATAGTTACATATTTCTAAAATCGGAACAAATGATTTATCGGGTTATTTTTTTAAATATTGAATGATTTATCGATAATTTAATTAATTGATCACATATTTTTAATCGATTTAAAAAGCAATTTATCGATAATTTTTTAAAAATGGCAGATTTTTATAACATAGTATATCTAAAAATAACTAAAAATAAAGTAAAATAAGAATTTGATTGAACAATAAAGAAAGCTAAAGCTTGTTCTTCATATATGGATTGGATTACATTTGGGCCACATTTTGCAATTGAGCCTTAAATTATACATTTAGCTACAATTTGTTGAACTTGTGATCTGTTGTGTTTTAATGAATTATATAAAAAACTTTAAATTGAGATCATAAGACTATATATCAGTTTAGAAACAATACAATGTCCCACATAAACTTGAATACATTTTTTTATACATACTCAATGATTTACTTAAATTGGCATCTAATGAGAAATGTAGTCAAAAAAATTGAAATTTACATAAAAATTAGGGATGCACTAATAAAAAAAAGGACAATAAACGCTCATCTATATTATGATTATATATTTCAAAAATTGGAACAGATCAATTAAAATATTGATTTTGATTTATGAGGCAATTTCTGGATAATCGAATGATTTATCGATGATTTAATGAATTGGTCAAATATTTTTGACAGATTTAAAGGTGATTTACTGTCGATTATAGTATAACTAAAAATAAAGCAAAATAAGAATTTGATTGGACATCTTTGTATGCCACTTTCAAATAAGATGTCACTAGAAAGGGTCATGCGGCATCAATAAGCCGTTCCTCATCTATCAATCCACCTTCGCAACATTATTGCTTTTCGATTCTGTAACATAGACTTTCTGTCATCATCTCCCATTGGGATCACAATCTTAGGAGCAGCACCAACCCTTTCAATCTTAGTATTCAGCCTCGCATAACCCAAAAATGCCTCACAATTTCTACATAATGTTAAGCAAACCAGGTTTTATATTAGCATTCTATAAGGGAGGGCAAAAAATCCCACAATAACCACACATCAGCATAAGTAACTTTCCTTTATTTCTTAGTAACACTTTACAACACTATCATTCGGTCTGACGATGTCTAGGAAACACTTTTCCCTTCATCATCACAATCAGAATTGATTGTGTTCGCAATTCTGTACAAGGTCTTAGATGGTTCACCCCCCACTACACCATAGATTGCTTTTTGCAACATCAAAAATGTGTCTCTATAGATCCTATTTGATGTTGCTATAGGCAAAAAAGGTTTATAGCAACACATTTGCTATATTAAGTAACATGTCTAAGGTAACATAACTCCAGATATTGTAATAGATCCATATAGATGTTGTAATGACAAACTACAGTAACATAAAAACTACTTTGCAGCAGTTGTTTTGACTTTTTTTTTAAAAAGTGGCCCCCATATATGTGGGGCCTACCTAAATAGTTTTTAATAATCATATTAAATAGTTTATTTTTACTTATTTTTTCTTAAATTTTCACAAATATATTAACAAAAATGATGAATATTTTAATCCAAAATATAAATGAAAATATTTCAAAAATAATTAGACTAACTCAAATTAAATTAACAAATATAAAACTCATGGATTATTATAAATAGATGAATCAAAATTTGTAAAAACTACATTCTAACTTAATCAAGTTCTGTAAATGTAAACAATCAAGTATTGTCAATATGTACTATAATCTATATATGTGGTTGTTTAATCAAATACAATTCTCAACCTCTAGAGTTTCAATTGCGGTGTTCAAATATCTTATGCCTTGACTGCTCTCAAACTTGAGCCCGTTGACCAAATATCAAGCTCGACTGCAACTGCAAATTTTAATGGTATCTCACTAAAGAATACCTTAGATGCAGGTGATTCCTCAATATTTCGGATCCGCAAAAAATCATTTGAGAACATATTCATACCTTCTGTCTGGAACACTTAAATTATAGTCTTAACATGTATAATTACCTCTAATAAGAAAATAACAATGTTATTCACAATGAATGGTGTTGAGTGGCATTTATGAATTTTTATAATGCTCTAATAAGCTTTAAATTGATACATTTGTACTCAAGTTGTTAAGTATTTTAACGTGTTTTCGAGTGTTTTTGCATTTCAGGCATTATCTAGGTAATCAGGTAATTAGCATTGTTTTGGTGCTAATTTGGTGTCAAGGTGGTGTTGGAATAAAAGCTCGCGAAGAACGGCTCGAATCTGTAAATGAAAAAGAAAAGAAGTCAGTTTAGGCAGAAGCCCAGTGCGCCCGTGCTAATCAAGCGCGCGACCGCGCCGTGTCGGGTTTCAGAATTCCTGTTTTGAATAGAAGACTGATTTTCTGGAGTTCTATGCTGATCAGGGCTACTATATAAACAACTCTAGGTCGTTTTTAATAAGATGTCAAGCCAGAGACGAATCAAGGAGAGCCGTAAGAAGACTGTTTTAGCACGATTCAACGAAGACGAAGAAGATCTTGTTTTTACTTGTGAATCTTTGTTTTAAGTTGTATTTGGATGCTAGTTTTCTTACTTGTGAACCTTACTCTTGTTTTGTACTTGGTTTTTTTTAATTGTTATAAAGACTACGTTTGCTATACCATGTTTTCATCAGAACCCACGTTGATGATGAGTCCGATTATGGGCTAATCGTTATCGTGGGGTTCTAACGAATTTATTTATGGATTTCTTTAGTTAAATTGTTTCGATGCCTTAGTATGTGGTGATTGAATGATATCCTAGTATTGGTTGTGTGTATTCGTCTTATGAGTGTCGCAAACTTATAAGATAGTGTGCTAATTCTTAATGAAGCGACAATGAATTTAAGGATTTAGAACTTGCCATGCTAGCATAGGTTCATGTATTGTTATGCATGATTTGTAGGTGTAATATATAGTAGATGATGTCAAAGATTACTGGAGCTAACAATGCCATTAACATCTATGATCTGAGTAGAAGATTAATGAATAATTACTTTCAGTAATCAGTTAAGCTTGGGGCCAACCCTAAGTAAGTTGTATTGTTATCTAAATTTGTATTTTGTACTTGTAACACTTAAAGTATGTAAAAATGCAAAGGAGCAGACTAGAGTCTTTTTCCTAAAACAGTATCAAGCCTAGGGATTCTATTTGGAAGAAGATCAAGAAGATCATGCCTCAAAAGAATTTTGAAGAAGCTTGGAGTTGAATAAATATGTTTGGAGAAAAATGTTCTAAGTCAAGATTCGTACAAGTCACATATTTAATGTTATAGAGAAGTCATTCGAGAACTCCAGAATGACTTATCAAGAAGTCATTCAAACTCCAGAGAGTACCGACGGATATGCAATATCTACTCGACGGATAAACATTATCTACTCGACGGATGAGCTATATATCTACTCGATGGATGAACAACATCTACTCGACGGATGAGAAATATCTACTCGACAGATAAGCTATATATCTACTCGATGGATGAGCTATATATCTACTCAACGGATAAGCAATATCCACTGGGAGTAGAGAAGTCAGGAAAGCTACTCGAGAACTCAAAAAGATATCGACAAGTGATTCTTTCACTAGAGAACTCAGAGTTATCGACCAGTCTATATCCATTCGAGAACTCAGAGATATCTACAAGTCCAGTGAAGTTATGAAAACTAGAGATCTCGATGAGCTTAAGACCTCTACAAGCCAAACTCATTATGGAGTACTAGATATATCGATAAGCCTCTGTACTTATCGAGATATCAAATGTTCAAATGAATCAAACTGGAGATCTCGAAGTACAGTCTCAAAGTACAGAATTGTAGATAAGTTTAATATCTAAGATAAACAATCAACAAACAATCCAACAGCTGGTTTGACAAGTCTATAAAAAGCAGCTTGAAGTGTGCGCAAGATCAATGGCAAAGATTAACTGACAGAGGAAGATTAAAATAAACACGGGATGCTAAAGATATGCTAAGCCGGAAATGAAAGATTTGCTTTTATAAATATAAATGACAAGTGACAGTTTAGAAAAGCTAATAGCATGTTTATTATCCACTGTGTAAATATGGGAGAAGATTTAAATACTCTGTGAAGGAACTGAGGAAGTTAGATCTAATAAAAGAAGGATACTGATTTCACAGTTTGAGGGTTTCATGGCTAAGCCCAAGGAAAACATTACTGAAGTGTTTGAAAGATTTAATAAGATGATAAATGACTTGCAGCTTCATGACAAGTACTATGAAGCTGAAGAGGTGAATCTAAAGTTCTTGCTTACTCTTCCTGATCATTTGGAACAGAAAATCTCAACAATCAGGGAAGGGAGAGACTTGAGCAGGATAACTCTGGAAGTTCTATATGGAATTCTCAGAACCTATAAACTAGAGATGATTCAAAGGCAATCATTGAGATCTGGCAAAGGACATGTTGTAGATGGTTCAAGTGCTTTAATAGTAAATGAAGGCCAAACATCCAATCATGAACCCATATCTCATATCTCAGTTGCCTCAACAAGTGAGCAGAGAACAATTGATTCGCTGTAGCAAGTCATACTAGATTGGAAAAGGATGAGTTCTACACTCTTGAAAAACTGGATGAGCTAGATCAGTCAATGGCCTATCTGGCTAGAAAATTCTCTAACATTAGAGTAAGGAAGCCAAGATACTTCAAAAGTAAAAGACATTATTTCAACAAAGACAGCAGCTGGAAAGAGAAAGGGAAGTACAATTCTGATAGCAAAAGTGGTTACAAAACTGGATCTGTTGACAGATCTAATATAAGGTGCTTCAGCTGTGATAAACTAGGCCACTTTGCTACAGAATGCAGGAAACCCAAGAAGGTAAAGAAAGATAAGGCTTATCTTGAACTTGTAGCAAAGTATGAAGCTCTTCTGAAGAAACAGCAAAGCAAAACTTATATTGCAGAAGGTAAAAGTTGGGATGATTCTGAAAATGTGAAGATGAAGAACTTGGAAACTATGCACTCATGGCCTTGGAGCAAGGAGAATCATCCTCATCTAGATCACAGGTACTAACTCTTACCTCCAATGATTTAAATATAAATCAATATAAGGAAACTGTTGAAAAGATGAGCACAGAAATGTTTCACATTCATACAAGCATGGTTGCTGCTAATGAAGAAGTTAGCAGATTAACAAGGTTAAATGAGAAGCTTGAAAGTGAAAAACAAGAAGCTGAATTGTTGATAGTGGAGCTTGAAGCCTTGAAACAAGAAAATGGCTATCTGAAAAACAAGCTCAAGTGTGCAATTGAGATTGAGGCTGTGCTAAGAGAAAAACTGAAGAAAAGTGAAGTAAAGTTGAAGTCCTTCAAGAATGCATCTGAATTGGTTGGTCAATACCATGAGAAAAACAAACCATGTGCAAACATTGCCATTGGTCTTAATTATAATACCTTAAACAGCAAGAAGAAAAACACTGGTGACAGAGGAAAAACAACAAAGAGTGAAAATATTCCAGCAATGCTGAAAAATGTTTGGTCACCAGTATTTAAGACTTGTGAGGTAAATTTCAGTGAAGAAGAATTAATTATCAAGCAAGAAATTACAGATGAGGATAATGAGAAGAAGAATGCAGATTCAATTCAATCTTCCAAGGCTGAAGAAAATCTTATGGACAACCAAAGTACCAAGACTCTTGTCAAAGAAACCAAGATTGAAGATGCAAGTAAAAAGAAGAAAAATAGAAGTGGAAGAATGGGGAAAAACAAAAGCAATAGTCTGGACTATGTTGTAGATATTCCTGGCAAGAAGTGTGGAATATGTAGTTCTACAAATCATCTAACTCATCTTTGTAAAAAGGGTGTTAGTAAGCCAACTGAAGGAACTTGCAAATACAATGAAGCAGATTTAGATGATCCCTACTCATTCTATGATAAGTTTGATTGCATCCCTTGCAACTTGAAAGTGATGAAAAGTTGTCACAAACTGAGAGTAGACCTAAAGGAAACACAAATTGAGTCTACATCAGAAAGGGAAAATGCACAACAATCATTGAACTCTATTTTATCTGAAACAAATCACTCTACTTCTGCTAAACCAGTTAACAAGAAGAAAGTACCCAACACTGCTTGGGTTACTAAACACACCTGAATCTTATTGTGTACAGGGAAAAGTGAAGAAAGTTATATGGATCATTGACAATGGATGTTCCAGACATATGACAGGTGATAAGGCCCTGCTATCACAGTTCGAGGAGAAAGCTGGCCCATTGGTGACCTTTGGAGACAACAGCAAAGGATTCATAATGGGATATGGCAAGATTGTTTATAAAAATATTGTCATTGATGATGTAGCACTAGTAGCTGGTCTTGAGGTGAATCTTCTCAGTGTTATCCAATTTACAGACAAAGGCTTTGAAGTTTTATTCAATAAAGAAGAATGCACCTTTATCAACAAGAAAACTGGTGAAATTGCTCTGAAAGGAGCAAGGAAAGGAAGCTTGTTTGTTGCAGACTTGGACTCAACAAATAAGGATGGTATTTGCTGCTTCTACACTAAGGCATCAGAAGAACAAATCAAGCTATGACATGAGAAGTTGTCTCACTTGAATTTCAAGGCAATTAACAACTTAGTCAAAAAGGAGTTAGTAAGAGACATTCCTAAGATGGAGTTTGCTCAAGTTGAAGTATGTGAAGCTTGTCAGAAAGGAAAGATGAAAAAATCTAGTCACAAGTCAAAAACTGTGAATTCTATTAGTGCACCCTTGCAACTTATTCACATGGACTTGTTTGGACCAGTAAATGTCTTATCAATTTCAAGGAACAAATATGCACTTGTGATGGTGGATGATTTCTCAAGATACACTTGGGTAGAGTTCATGTACTCTACAGATGAAACTCCACATATCATAATTGAGCACATCAAGAAGATATAAAAGCAGGCTAAAGATTTCAATTGTGTGAAAAGACTGAGAAGTGACAATGGAACATAATTCATAAATGCTACATTAAGTGAATTCTGCAAAGGCAAAGGTATTTTTCAAGAATTCTCAGTTGCCAGGACACCTCAACAAAATGGAGTATTTGAAAGAAAGAACAGAACATTGGTTGAAGCTACTAGAACAATGCTGCAAGATGCCAAGTTGTCAACAAGTTTCTGGGAAGAGGCTGTCAACACTGCATGTTATACTCAAAACATATATCTCATTAACAAGGCACATGGCAAGTCAACCTACTCAATCATGTCCAAGAAAAAGCCTATTGTAAAGCATCTTCATGTGTTTGGAAGCATGTGTTACATTTTGAAAGACAATTCTGAATATGTGGGAAAATTTGACTCAAAGGTCTTTGAAGCAATTTTTCTGGGGTATTCACTAGAAAGAACAACCTACAAAGTCTATGTGATTAATTAAAAGAAGATTATGGAAAGCACATATGTGACCTTTGATGATGACAAGTGTCCAGGCTTGGAATGCCTTGATGATAAAGAAGCTGAAGCCCTTCCTGTAACGACCGGAAAATTTACGTTGTATTATATCATATTTATAATAAAATGTGTGTATTAATATGTCATTTATGTATGATTATTTGTTAAACCCTAATTGTTATGTGTTACATGTATTCTGTGTCATTTCTGTATTTTTAAGGTATTTTTCAGATGTTTTATTTCACATTCATAGCTTTCATTTCAAACGTTTTACGACCCAAACAATGATTTTAAAGCCAGTATTTCAAATAAAATAATGGGCCTTATTTTTCATCAAACGGCTTTTACAATCGCATTATTCTGAACATCTAGATATTTTATAAATTTTCTCGTTTTACGAAAAATGACTTTTCCGGGCCCCATTGGGTGTTAAAAACCCCACAAAAATCACATTTTCATTTTTATAAAATTATAGGACTTTATTTATACCATTTCTTTGTATTTTTGAACTATTCACAATTTTTGGGAATTTTTGGCATATATATTGTATATATAAAATATTTATAAATTAAATTTTAATACCCAAAAATTATGAAAATTAGGGCCAAATATTTTTATTAAATGTATAATTAGCCCCTTAATTTTATTTAGGAGTATTAATTTTGCAGCTATAAATACCCTAATTATTATTAATTTAATTAATTGAAAATCAGAAAATTCAGTAATTTTCCCCAAATTCCAGAATTAGGGTTCTTGAGTTCTTGACTTCAGGCAGGGATTTCATCGTATTTCTGATCTCCAAATCAAGCATGTAAGTAGTCGTTGCAAAGCTCTTGATCTCTACTTTCTAATTCTGTTATCAATTTTGTGTTTTGTTGCTTCGATTTTCAATTCGATTTTTAGGGTTTAAAGCCGAATTGGCTATTTGCAAATCGTTGTGTTTTGGTTGATGAAAGTTATATGAATCGATTGCCCAGGTTGTGTAGATGATTATACATATTTTTAATTAATTTTTCTATTCCCGGATTAGTGAATTGTGTTTTTGAGTTTCAACCCGTTTTGAATTCGAGTTTTTATTTTGGATTGTTGTTTGTTGATTTGATGATTACGAGCTTAAAGATCGTCGAATTCTGAGTCATTTGGCACCGGTTTCGCCGAGTTTGGTTCCGATTTTCGCGTCGCCGGAAAACCTCCGTTACCGGCGGTGTTCGTGAACTTTCCGACGTCGTTGTCGACGAAGGAGGAGGAGGATGGCGTTGGGCGTGTTGTCGAGTGAAGCTGCAGAAGAAAAACCGAAGCCAGGAATCGTTGTTTCGTTGTTCGAATCGCCGGTTTCGTTCATCGGAAAACCCACCGGTAACGACGCCGGTGGGGCTGTTCTTGGACAACCCGGGTTCGATCCGGTTTCAACCCGGTGTTCGACCCGGTTTCGATCTAAAATTCCCCAAATCAGTTATCTGAAACATGTTTCTGTGATTTAATTTATTTACTTTTATTTTTATAAAACATAATTTAATTTTTGTAAATTATAAAAATCAAATAAAAAAATCAAATTAAAAATCTGAAATGTTTTGTAAATAATTCCTAAATTATTTTCTTAATTTATACATTCGAATTTAATGATTTAAGTAAGTATTTAATTATTTATTTAATCATTTATCTATTTATTTATTTATTATTTAATAGTTAATAATTAATAATTAAGAACTATATTGATGGAATATTACGAGAAACGATTCCATAAATAAGGGAATAAAACGAATATCTCGTAAGTGTACGAGTAATTAAACGATAAGTTCGATTATTAATATGATTATTATTATTATTATTATTCAGACGATAGTTAATTATTCGTATAATATTGTAAAAATGATTCATAATAAATAATTAAATACAGATAATTGATTTAAATCGTATACGTGCAATAATAATAGTAATGCTTCGATAATTATATGAGAAATAACTCGTAGAAATACGAGTGGTGGATCGTTGAATTGAATTCTGATTCGGATAATAGTTTATTTATTCGATAGTTATTATATCAGTTGATTATATCGATTATTTATTTGTAAATAATCGATCTAATCGAATAGATAATGATACATTGTAAATAATTGTAATCAATTGTGATTAATCCTAATAATTAGGGATTAATTATTTTAAATTATTAAATAATTATTTATTAATTATTTATTAGTTATTTATTTATTAAGTATTTAAAAGTGATTAATTATTTCGATAATTGATCACATAATTTTCAATAAACCATAACTTATTCATTTTAACTCCAAAAAAATTATAAAAAAATTATTTTTGACTTTAATTTTTCTTAAATAATTAATTTTTTAAACAAAATATTTTAGGATTTAAAAATTTGTAATAATTATTTATATTTAATAATAAACTGAATTATCAGTGTTTAATTGATAATAATTTAACCGTTAGTCCGATTTGAGTGAAACGAAAGCCATTTTACTCAGAAAAATGATTTTTTTCATTAAAAATAATATGAA
Organism: Apium graveolens; assembly: GCF_009905375.1. NCBI lineage: Eukaryota > Viridiplantae > Streptophyta > Magnoliopsida > Apiales > Apiaceae > Apium > Apium graveolens. The sequence continues at coordinate 12,759,642 of NC_133647.1, forward strand.
GACCTAATTTCTTCTAGAAATTAGTTGGCTTTAGTACTTGCTTGATTATCAATCGAAATACGTGTAGAGACGAATCCGAAAAATCCCAGGAAAATGGGAAATGAAGCAGTTCGAACTATAAAAAGGATTATGTGCTTAAGTGCTTATATGTATTATGTGGTTAATCAAGTCTTACTTGCTTATATGTAATATACGAGTCGGTCATAAGCGTATGCGTAGATAATAGGAACGAAATGAAGTCGATTCAAGATGCAACTGATGTACAAAATGACTTAACCAGTCTATTTTGCTAACAGAAGCTAAGCCAGCAAGGCAGGTCGAGTAGGTGATAGACGAAAGTGATTTAATTGCAGTAAGTCGCGCAGAAGGTAAGTTTCTCCCCTATTCTATTTTTTAGAATAGTGATATACTCTTCAGATTCTTATTACATTTGCACTCTTTTAATTCTTTTGTTCATATTTCATTTCAATTCTTGATTTATTCTGTTCATTTGAATTCATTATTCGTATTCCATTTGTTACTCACAATTATTGATATATTCTGGTGATTAGAATATATTAAGGCATACCGATTGTTCCGGTTGCTATTCCAGGGACTGGATAATCATACTTTGGGGATTAAGTTTACTTAATCCTAAGGACCGGGACATAACCGGATCCTTGAGATGGGCCGTAGTGCCTGGATGCCCGACGGGATCTATACAGTGAGATATAGATCTGCACTGTATCCTGGCTGATCAGCAGGGTATAGCTGCGAACTTGAGTCCAATTTAGTTCATTTGTATTCTCCAGTAATGGCCTTCTTTCTATTCTCGAGAGGTTATATCTTTGCAGATATACCTGGGTGACGGATTCATTTAAATTGCTTTAACACTATTTATATTTTGTAGACTTGTTGAGCAAATTTTTGGCTCACCCCTTTTGTTGTTATTCACCTTATTGTTTTCAGTTAAGAAGGAATATGAAACCCATCTGGACACGAGTGGTAAAGAAGTGGGTCAAGCCTCGGGATCCTCTCATACCCAAGGTATTGATCCCAATCCAGGAAGAAAGCTTTGAGTTGCCCGAGCAGGTGGAGTGTTGATAGATAGTGTGTGTGTTTGAATAAAAGCTAAACTTAGTTTAAAATGAATTAGACAATGGTTTGTAATAAAGAGAGTTTGTGAGATTTTAAATGTTGGTTTGTAATAAAAGTACTTAGTGATTCTTGTTTTCATACTTCAACCTAAAAAGGTCCTTGTTAGTGTTAAAGGGGTTTAGTTTCATTTCTTTATTATTTATTAATAAGATTGTACAGGTTCGGTGATTAGCTCGTAACCCCCAGACTTATACCCCGGGTTTGGAGGGCGTTACAGTTTGGCATCAGAGCTGTAGGTTTGGTCCCTGAAAACAAGAACATTAGGATTAAGATAAGATAGGGAGATCACATAAGATAGGAATAGTCAAATAGGAAGAATAGTGTTAGGATTTAGGTCAGGTTAGAATAGGGAAATATAAATCTTAGGATTGTCTAGTGACCTTTTCTTTTCTTGGTATATTATCAGATGGCATCTTCTGGTTATTCTGCATCTTCCGAGAGGACAGTCACTGGGCCAGGAACACCAGTTATACCTCCAGTATCTGAGTATATGTTTCCTCCTCTACCACCTCCACCACCATTACCACAGGAGCCGGTACCACCAGTTTAGGGGATAGTTCATGACCCCATAGAGATGTTTGATCCTTTTGAGTTCTTCGAGCCGATGGTTCCTTTACCAGTTGAGCATCAGTTTATACCGGGTATTGAGCAGGAGTTACCACCACCACCATTGTTACCTCCTATACCTGTGCATGCCCCAGAGCTGGATGTGTTCCAGATGATTCCAGTCGAGGGGATGAGAGAGCATGATGTGAATCTACAGTTGGGTTTACCACAACAGGGTGCAGGTATTCCGAGGGTTCCTTCACAGGAGTTAGTAGGTCAGGTTGCTCAGCCGTACATGGTACCATACCATGAGTATAGAGTTATGAGGGATGATGTGGAGTATTGGCGGGCACAGTGTCGAGAGATTATGCATCTGTTTGACCAGAGGGACAGAGGACCGTTAGCGGCCCTACAGCCAGATTACTATATGAGACAGCGATTGCAGTCGGTGTTGATGAGCGCTAATTGGGAGTTTGATGATTTGACCCATGATGGACCTCCTTCTTTTGCAGAGTTCTATCAGATATTTCGCTTGGCACAGACTTTGGTCCAGGCACTTAGAGAGGAGCTTAGGCGTATTCCGCCTGGGTTCTGAGACAGGGACAGTTGAGACAGTGACTTTAGAGTACAAATGTATATAGAGGCAGCATAGTATAACCTAGTGAGTAGTGTGTACGTATGTACTAGTAGTTTAACCTGTATTAGGATTTTGACCTGTAGTGGTAGTATGACTTGTAGCCGCGGTGATTACCAGCAGAGCGAGACTTTTTGTATCAAGCATTTACACCTGAGGCTGGTGTCATATATATAAACTGAACTTTTCAAATTTCTTTTATTTAAATTTCAGTCTTTACAGTTTTACAACATTTATTTTCCCTTAATTATTTTACAGCTTTCCATATTATAATTCCTTAGGAAAAAAAAGAAAAAAAAACAGAAAAGAAAAGAATAAACATTTTATTTAACTGTTTACATTTTCAGTTTTTACATTCAGTAACTATTTTCTTTATATAAATCATGTTATTAATACAGGATAAATTGTTTTTCCTTACATACTGTCAATTATTTATTAAACTGTTAAAGAAATATCACTTGTTTTATTATCAAAAGAAGATGGCACCAAAAAGAAAGACTAGGACTGAGACTTCTAACAGCAATTCTGAAGGTCAGACTAATGAGACCATGAACCAAATGTTCCATCTAATGCAACAACAGATGGTAATGATGCAGCAGCAGATGCAACATCAACAACAACAAATGTTACAACAGCCACCTCGTTCTGAGCCTCAATTACCACCAGCATTACCTGTTGTTACTTTCAAGCAGTTTCAGTCAGTTAAACCTCCAGAATTTGATGGGTCTACTGATCCTATTAAAGCTACCACCTGGTTAAAAGAAATAGAGAAAGCGTTTATACTAGTGAAGATAGGTGAGGACCAGAAGACTGATTTTGCTAGTTACTTGTTGAAGGGACATGCAAATTATTGGTGGGAATCTAAAAAGGCTTTAGAGGGTGAAGATGTTATTGCTTGGAATAGGTTTAAAGAGTTGTTTTTAGAGAAGCATTTTCCTCGCTACGTAAGGAACCAGATGCAAATAAAGTTTTTGGAATTGAAGCAGAGAAGTATGTCTGTGATAGAGTATGAAACCAAATTTAATGAGTTGGCTAGGTTTGTTCCGGAACAAGTGGACACTGAAGAGAAACGAGTTCAGAGGTTTCAAGAGGGATTACGACCATGGATATGTGGTCAGGTTGCAGTTTTTGAATTAACAACATATACTGCTGTAGTCCAGAAAGCTTTGATCATCGAAGGGGAAAGTGAAAGATCTCAACGAGACAGAGGACAGGAAACTTTCCAAGACCGTTCCAACAGGAAGTCGGGATTTCAAGCCCGGACAAATTTGAATTTCAAAAAGATAGGACAGGGTACACAAAAAGCAGGTAATCGTTTCCAAGCCTCCAAACAACAGGGAATTGTTAAGGTGCCCGTGCCGTATTGCAAAACTTGTGGGCGCAAGCATACCGTCGTATGTATTAAAGCAGATGTGACATGTTTCAAATGCAAGCAGAAAGGGCACTACTCTAACGAATGTCCAACAGGAAAAATAGCAGAAATCACTTGTTATCAATGTGGAAATAAAGGGCATATCGCTAGGAATTGTAAAGGACCAACCATGGCAGCCAGTATTCCGAAAGTATTGGCATTACCTCCGCCACCGCCGCCGAATCAACCCAAAGCAAGGATTTTTAACATGACAATGAAAGAGGCAGTGCATAGTCGAAGTGTGATTGCAGGTACGCTTTTGGTGAACTCCGTAGATTCAAAAGTATTAATTGATTCTGGAGCTACCCGTTCATTTATTTCTGAAGAATTTCTTGATAAATTATATTGCAAAATTGAATGGTGGGGCGAGACGTTAATTATAAAATTAGCAAATGACGACCAAGTTCCAGTGGATCGAGTGTGTCTTGCATGTGATATAGAAATAACTGGACATCATTTTTATGTAGACTTAATGCCTTTTAAGCTAGGAGAATTCGATATTATTTTGGGAATGGATTGGTTAGCATGTCATAAGGCTCAGATAGATTGCGCGAATAAGAAAGTTAAATTGCGAACTGCGGAAAATGCAACGGTAATATTCAAGGGCGAAAAACAGCGAAATAAATTTCTCACCGTGATGCAGACTAAATGATTGCTACACCAAGGTTGTGAAGCGTATATAACTTACATGTTAGATACTGAAAAAGGAAGTCCTAAAATAGAAGACATTCCAGTTGTATGTGAATTTTCGGACGTCTTTCCAGACGGGCTTCCAGGGTTACCGCTAGATCGAGAAATCGAGTTCACGATTGATCTAGCACCAGGTACAGAACCAGTTTCGAAAGCTCCGTATCGAATGGCTCCAGTCGAGATGAAGGAATTGTCAACGCAACTACAAGATCTTCTAGACCGAGGCATCATACGACCTAGTGTATCCCCATGGGGTGCACCGGTGTTATTTGTGAAGAAGAAGGACGGCAGCATGCGATTATACATCGACTATCGAGAGTTGAATAAGCTCACTATTAAGAACAAGTATCTTTTACCGAGAATTGACAATTTGTTTGACCAGCTAAAAGGAGCTGCATGGTTTTCGAAGATAGATTTGCGATCAGGCTACCATCAATTGAAGATTAAAGCCGAAGATATTTCCAAGACTGCGTTTCGTACGAGATATGGACATTACGAGTTTCTTGTAATGGCATTCGGTTTGACAAACGCGCCAGCAACATTCAAGGATTTGATGAATAGGGTATTCAAGAGATATTTGGACAAATTCTTGATTGTATTTATTGATGACATCCTGATTTATTCCAAAACGGAAGAAGAGCATGCTGAACACTTGAGGATAACTTTGGAAATTCTAAGGAAAGAACAACTGTACGCAAAATTCTCAAAATGTGAATTCTGGTTAAGGGAAGTACAATTTCTAGGGCATATCATCAGTAGAGAAGGCATTCAAGTCGATCCAGCAAAGATTGAAGCTGTGTTGAATTGGGAACGACTAAAGACACCGACAAAAGTTCGAAGTTTCTTGGGGTTGGCAGGGTATTATAGAAGGTTTGTTAAAGATTTTGCTAAGATAGCAACGCCATTGACCAAGTTGACTCGAAAAAGTTAAAAGTTTGAATGGAATGATAAATGTGAAGAAAGTTTCCAAGAGTTGAAGAATCGGTTAGTAACCGCACCGGTACTTGTATTGCCAGACGAGCAAGGGAATTTCGTTATTTTTAGCGACGCTTCGTATCGCGGACTAGGATGTGTATTGATGCAACACGGTAACGTTATCGCATATGCTTCGAGACAACTCAAACCTCATGAGCAGAAGTATCCCACTCACTTCGTATCGCGGACTAGGATGTGTATTGATGCAGCACGGTAACGTTATCGCATATGCTTCGAGACAACTCAAACCTCATGAGCAGAAGTATCCCACTCATGATCTGGAATTGGCAGCGATCGTATTTGCATTGAAGCTTTGGAGACATTATCTCTACGGTGAAAAATGTGAAATCTACACGGATCATAAAAGTTTGAAGTATATCTTTACGCAAAAAGAGCTGAACATGTGACAACATCGATGGTTGGAATTGATAAAGGATTACGACATCACAATCAGTTATCATCCAGGAAAAGCAAATATTATAGCGGATGCGTTGAGCAGGAAAGAAAGATTGAATTGGTTAACTTCATGCGAAGAATTGGCCAAAGAATTTGACAAATTGGAAATTAAGATCCGCATTCCCAATGAATCTGCAGGAACTATCTATGCTATGACTTTCCAGCCGGAATTACTAGAGAAGATTTGCCGTTGTCAAGATGAAGTGATGAGTCAAGATTACAACTTAACGGGAGAAGAGATCACAACTCAGAAAAATAATGAAGGAATTTTACGCTTTGCATCGAGAATTTGGATCCCTAACGTGACAGAATTAAAAGAAGAAATAATGCGAGATGTGCACAATTCAAAGTATTCGATTCATCCAGGGAGCACAAAAATGTATCGTGATTTGAAGGAAAACTTTTGGTGGCCGAACATGAAGAAGGAAATAGCAGAATGGGTGAGTAAATGCTACACATGCCAGCGAGTTAAAGCGGAACATCAACGTCCGGATGGATTATTACAACCGTTAGACATTCCAGAATGGAAATGGGAACATCTAGCAATGGATTTTATGGTAGTACTACCGAGGATAAAGGAAAATCATGATGCGATATGGGTAATCATTGACAGACTCACAAAGTCGACACATTTTCTACCGATTAACGAAAGATTTTCGCTTGACAAGCTAGTGTATTTGTATCTCAAGGAAATTGTGATGCGACATGGAGTTCCAATATCTATTGTGTCTGATCGAGATCCTCGTTTCAACTCAAGATTTTGGAGACAATTTCAAGAATGCCTTGGAACAAAATTAAACATGAGTACCGCTTATCATCCGCAAACTGATGGGCAAAGTGAAAGAACTATCCAAATGATTGAAGACATGCTCCGAGTTTGTGCGATCGATTTCGAAGGCAGTTAGGATGAGCATTTACCTTTGGTGGAATTTTCTTATAATAACAGCTATCACGCAAGCATTGGAATTCCACCATACGAAGCACTATATGGGAGAAAATGCAGATCACCAGTACATTGGGATGAAGTTGGAGAACGCAAAATTTTGGGTCCAGAATTAATCCAACAGACTAAAGAAAAGATTGAACTTATTCGGAAACGCCTCGATGCAGCACAAAACAGACAACGCAAACATGCAGACCAAGCAAGAAAAGATATAGACTATCAGGAAGAAGAACACGTATTACTCAAAATATCCCATGGAAAGGATTGACCAGACTTAGTAATAAGGGTAAATTGAAGCCACGATACGTCGGACCATTTGAAATTTTGAAGAAAGTAGGAAAACTTGCATACGAATTAGCTTTACCGCCTCATATGCAACATATTTATAATGTGTTTCACGTATCGATGCTTAAGCGATATAATCCTGATTCTAGGCATGTAATAGAGTATGAACCGATAGATATCCAACCTGATTTGACTTTTGTAGAACGGTCAGTAAGAATTCTAGATCGGCGAGAGAAAGTGTTGAGAAATAAGTCTGTATATTTAGTGCGAGTGTTGTGGAGAAATCCTATGGTTGAAGAATCAACCTGGGAATTTGAAAGTGAGATGTTAAAAAAATATCCTCATTTGTTTTCATAAAAGATTCTGAGGACAGAATCCTATTAAGGGGGGAAGAATGTAACGACCGGGAAATTTATGTTGTATTATATCATATTTATAATAAAATGTGTGTATTAATATGTCATTTATGTGTGATTATTTGTTAAACCCTAATTGTTATGTGTTATGTGTATTTTGTGTCATTTCTGTATTTTTAAGGTATTTTTCAGATGTTTTATTTCACATTCATAGCTTTCATTTCAAACGTTTTACGACCCAAACAATGATTTTAAAGCCAGTATTTCAAATAAAATAATGGACCTTATTTTTCATCAAACGACTTTTATAATTGTATTATTCTGAACATCTAGATATTTTATAAATTTTCTCGTTTTACGAAAAATGACTTTTCCGGGCCCCATTGGGTGTTAAAAACCCCACAAAAAATCATATTTTCATTTTTATAAAATTATTGGACTTTTATTTATACCATTTCTTTGTATTTTTGCATTATTCACAATTTTTGGGAATTTTTGGCATATATATTGTATATATAAAATATTTATAAATTAAATTTTAATACCCAAAAATTATGAAAATTAGGGCCAAATATTTTTATTAAATGTATAATTAGCCCCTTAATTTTATTTAGGAGTATTAATTTTGCAGCTATAAATACCCTAATTATTATTAATTTAATTAAATAAAAATCAGAAAATTCAGTAATTTTCCCCAAATTCCAGAATTAGGGTTCTTGAGTTCTTGACTTCAGGCAGGGATTTCATCGTGTTTCTGATCTCCAAATCAAGCATGTAAGTAGTCGTTGCAAAGCTCTTGATCTCTACTTTATAATTCTGTTATCAATTTTGTGTTTTGTTACTTCGATTTTCAATTCGATTTTTAGGGTTTAAAGCCGAATTGGGTATTTGCAAATTGTTGTGTTTTGGTTGATGAAAGTTATATGAATCGATTGCCCAGGTTGTGTAGATGTTTATACATATTTTTAATTAATTTTTCTATTCCCGGATTAGTGAATTGTGTTTTTGAGTTTCAATCCGTTTTGAATTCGGGTTTTTATTTTGGATTGTTGTTTGTTGATTTGATGATTACGAGCTTAAAGATCGTCGAATTCTGAGTCGTTTGGCACCGGTTTCGTCGAGTTTGGTTCCGATTTTCGCGTCGCCGGAAAACCTCCGTTACCGGCGGTGTTCGTGAACTTTCCGACATCGTTTTCGACGAAGGAGAAGGAGGATGGTGTTGGGCGTGTTGTCGAGTGAAGCTGCAGAAGAAAAATCGAAGCCAGGAATCGTTGTTTCGTTGTTCGAATCGCCGGTTTCGTTCACCGGAAAACCCACCGGTAACGACGCCGGTGGGGCTGTTCTTGGACGACCCGGGTTCGACCCGGTTTCAACCCGGTGTTCGACCCGGTTTCGATCCAAAATTCCCCAAATCAGTTATCTCAAACATGTTTCTGTGATTTAATTTATTTACTTTTATTTTTATAAAACAGAATTTAATTTTTGTAAATTATAAAAATCAAATAAAAAAAATCAAATTCAAAATCTGAAATGTTTTGTAAATAATTCTTAAATTATTTTCTTAATTTATAAATTCGAATTTAATGATTTAAGTAAGTATTTAATTATTTATTTAATCATTTATCTATTTATTTATTTATTATTTAATAGTTAATAATTAATAATTAAGAACTATATTGATGGAATATTACAAGAAACGATTCGATAAATAAGGGAATAAAACGAATATCTCGTAAGTGTACGAGTAATTAAACGATAAGTTCGATTATTATTATTATTATTATTATTATTATTCAGACGATAGTTAATTATTCGTATAATATTGTAAAAATGATTCGTAATAAATAATTAAATATAGATAATTGATTTAAAGCATATACGTGCAATAATAACAGTAATGCTTCAATAATTATATGAGAAATAACTCGTAGAAATACGAGTAGTGGATCGTTGAATTGAATTCTAATTCGGATAATAGTTTATTTATTCGATAGTTATTATATCAGTTGATTATATCGATTATTTATTTGTAAATAATCGATCTAATCGAATAGATAATGATACGTTGTAAATAATTGTAATCAATTGTGACTAATCCTAATAATTAAGGATTAATTATTTTAAATTATTAAATAATTATTTATTAATTATTTATTAGTTATTTATTTATTAAGTATTTTAAAGTGATTAATTATTTCGATAATTGATCACATAATTTTCAATAAACCATAACTTATTCATTTTAACTCCAAAAAAATTATAAAAAAATTATTTTCAGAATAGTGATATACTCTTCAGATTCTTATTACATTTGCACTCTTTTAATTCTTCTGTTCATATTTCATTTCAATTCTTGATTTATTCTGTTCATTTGAATTCATTATTCGTATTCCAATTGTTACTCACAATTATTGATATATTCCGGTGATTACAATATATCAAGGCATACCGATTGTTCCGGTTGCTATTCCAGGGACTGGATAATCATACTTTGGGGATTAAGTTTACTTAATCCTAAGGACCGGGACATAACCGGATCCTTGAGATGGGCCATAGTGCCTGGGTGCCTGACCGGATCTATACAGTGAGATATAGATCTGCACTGTATCCTGGCTGATCAGCAGGGTATAGCTGCGAACTTGAGTCCAGTATAGTTCGTTTGTATTCGCCATTAATGACGTTCTTTCTATTCTCGAGAGGTTATATCTTTGCAGATATACCTGGGTGACGGATTCATTTAAATTGCTTTAACACTATTTATATTTTGTAGACTTGTTGAACAAATTTTTGGCTCACCCCTTTTGTTGTTATTCACCTTATTGTTTTCAGTTAAGAAGGAATATGAAACCCATCAGGACACGAGTGATAAAGAAGCGGGTCAAGCCTCGGGATCCTCTCATACCCAAGGTGTTGATCCCAATCCAGGAAGAAAGCTTTGAGTTGCCCGAGCAGGTGGAGTGTTGATAGATAGTGTGTGTGTTTGAATAAAAGCTGAACTTAGTTTAAAATAAATTAGACAATGGTTTGTAATAAAGAGAGTTTGTGAGATTTTAAATGTTGGTTTGTAATAAAAGTACTTAGTGGTTCTTGTTTTCATACTTCAACCTAAAAAGGTCCTGGTTAGTGTTAAAGGGGTTTAGTTTCATTTCTTTATTATTTATTAATAAGCTTGTACAGGTTCGGTGATTAGCTCGTAACCCCCAGACTTATACCCCGGGTTTGGAGGACGTTACACTTACATTTGAAAACCTCAACATTGATAGTGATTCTGATGGAGAAGATGAAGTCAATGTACAACAAATGATGAATGAAGAGTCTACTGAATAGGGAAATCATGGTAATGTAAGCTCATCTCAAACACCTGAACTTGATGGCACAAACTCAGGGGGAGAAAGAGAAGAAGGATCTACCAGTAATACCAATAATGGAGAAAATAATGTAGACATAAGTCAACAAACTCACACTAGGAAGTGGGATAGAAGTCACACTAGAGAAGCAATTATTGGTGATCCTACTGCTGGTATGAGGACTAGAAGAGCAACTGCTAATGAGTGTCTACATGCATGTTTTCTGTCTCAAGTAGAGCCTAAGAAAATTAATGAAGCTCTGTTGGATCCTGACTGGATATCTGCCATGCAGGAAGAGATGAATCAGTTTGAAAGAAGTAAAGTCTGGAAGTTAGTTCCTGCACCAAAGAACAGAAGCATTATTGGAATAAAATGGGTGTTCAGGAATAAATGGATGAAAATGGTTGGTTGCAAAAGGCTACTCACAAGAAGAAGGGATTGATTATGATGAAACTTTTGCTCCTGTTGCAAGACTTAAAGCTATAAGAATTTTTCTAGCATTTGCTGCACATTCAAATTTTAAAGTGTATCAAATGGATGTCAAAAGTGCCTTTCTGAATGGTAAGCTAGAAGAAGAAGTTTATGTGCAACATCCTCCTGGCTTTGAGGATCCAAAATTTCTCAACTTTGTGTATAAGTTACTCAAGGCTCTATATGGACTAAAACAGGCACCTAGAGCTTGGTATGACACACTATCAGATTTCCTATTGAAGCATGGTTTTACTAGAGGAACCATAGATAAGACTCTCTTCTACAAGAAATATGGTAAAGATATGATCCTAGTTCAGATCGATATAGATGATATCATCTTTGGTTTTACTAATGAAAAGCTGTGCCAAAGATTCTCCAAGCTTATGCAAAGTGAATATGAAATGAGTATGATGGGGGAACTAAGTTACTTCCTTGGACTTCAAGTCAACCAAAGAAGTGATGGTATCTTCATCAGCCAAACTAAATATGTCAAGGATCTTTTGAAAAGGTTTGGAATGGTTGATTGTTCACCTGCATCTACACCTATGCCTACTGCATCAAAGTTGGATAAAGATAAAAAGGGCAAGAGTGTAGACATCTCAAGCTACAGAGTGATGATTGGATCATTTCTTTACTTAAAAGCAAGCAGACCAGACATCATGTTTGCAACATGTCTATGTGCAAGATTTCAAGCCAATCCAAAAGAATCACATTTGATGGCTGTAAAGAGGATTTTCAGATATTTGAAGGGAACTCCAAACTTAGGATTATGGTATCCTAAGGGAACTGGTTTTGAAGCTGTTGGATACACAGATGTAGATTTTGCTGGATGCAGGGTTGACAGAAAGAGTGATTTAAAATGACTTCTCGACATGTACTTCATTTCTCAAAATGACTTCTTGATAGGCAACTCCAAATGTCTATTTTTGAGTTCTCGACAAGTCATCTATTTTCACTATAAATATCAAGACTTCTCGATTAATTTGAACTTGGAATTTTTTTTTTAAATTCTAAGAAAACTGAATATTTATTACTTCATATCCTCAGTATATGAAGTTAATAAATAACAGATCAAAAGAAGCAAAAAGTATGAAAAAACTGAACAAATTTAATTCATAAATTCTGTTCAGAAAAATACTTTTGACATACTTTGTCTCTAATTTCTCTGACTTATTGACACATTTACATACTCATGTGATTTCTTGTTTATGTGAAAATAGGTTAGTCTAATATTAGTAGACTAGTACATTATTTGTGTTGTTTTGAGTATGCTGATAGTGGTTAAATTATTTGACTATATGCTAATAGGAGTAGTTACTTTTATATAGGGAGTACTTGTTTATTTGCATGGGGAACCGTTATTCTAAATAGTGAACTAATATTCTTGAGTACTTGCATGGGGAATAGTAACTAGTCATTTTTAACTGTCAAATGTGCTTATGTGATTATTACTCTTATTATCCGGGCAACTCAAGAGTCTATTGGTTTCTATTTTTACTCCCTCTCTAAATTAAAACGCTTCACTCTTTATCATTCATCACTCTCCTATTCTCAACAAACATCTGATTTTTAAACTTACCTCCTGTTCATCTCTCTCTCTCTCTCTCACTCAAATGGATGCCCCGATCTTTTACAGACTTATTCATGGAGCTTATCAGCCTGTTCATCATTAAGATGAAGACCAAGTTTACTTTGATCCCTTCGGACTCCGTGTCCATCTCAGGGGGGTTGTTTATAGCCCCTTTGACATTCCAAGAGAGATCTTTGATGAACTCTCATGGGATGATCAACTCAGCATCCTTTTCTTTGAGATGGAAGTCTCTCTCGAGCAGGAGAGACGTGCAAGAGTAGCTGAGCAGCAACGCCTTGCTACTTTGGAGTTACAGGAGAGAATCATTTCTCTTGCACACTCCATGTCCAGAGCTTATCAGCGCAAGGCAAGGAGGTTGGAGGAAGAGAAGAAGAAGCCCAAACTAGAGTAGTTAGGATTAGGATTTAATTGTTGAATCTATGTCTTAATGTACTCTGTTTCCATTATTAATGAAATTTCAAATTCTTCTCTAAGCATTCTCTTGTTTGTGTAATGATTCCTATGTGCTTATATCTGTATTGAATAATGTCTTCTCTGCAATATGCTTGAAACTAAAATATCTTACAATGTATTTGTCTAACGAAACTCCAAAAAGATTCATTTGTTCAATGCATTACAGGTCCAACACAACAGGGAATTCAGATAATCTATCCACAGGTATTAGTGCTAAAACTGCAGCTAAAACATTTCAAAACCAAACTGCAGTTCACCCAAAGCACAGCAACACAAACACAAACTCAAACATAATCCCGCTCAGGTAACTCTCAAAAGGAACCTGTTTTACAAAAGGACAAAATCCCCAGAATGTTCTTCGGTTTTTTGTTGTTTGAGAAAAAAGAAACTGGTATCACACATATGGAAACTTATCGGTTTTTCATGAATATCACTAATGCACTTTCATATGCAAAATAGTTTTAACAGACTGATAGGTTTGAGGGTAGTACTCCTGAGGGGGAGCTATCTAAATCCTCTCCAATTCACTTGGAGGTTCCTCAAGAAGGAACAACTCCCCTCATAACTCTAGCAAAAGTTGGCTTAGCAGTAAGAGCTAGAAGTACAATTGCCTATGACAATGTCATGAGAAAGGCAAGCATAGCACATTTAAGTTCCAATATATTGTAAGACACAAGAGTATGAGGCTGGTGCACATGGCAATAACCTAGTCAAATCCCCTCTAATTCAATTGGAGGTTCCCACTATAAGTGGAGAACAACACACTGTCATAACCACAGAGCAATCTGTGAGTCAAACTGTGACCCTAGTCACAGATGCTTATGCACTCACTCTTCTGGTGAAATGAGTATGATTAGACCTATATGGATTTCCCCTAATCATATGATCACAGATTAACTCTTCTCAGCCACCTCTTATTTCTGTAGGACAAACAACAATTGAGCTTTTCATGTCAGAATGTGAGAAAAGATTGAGAGAATAACAGAAAATAAGAAAGGCATGATCCTTCCTGGAAAAAGGAGAGGTAAATGAGTGTCTGGATTTAGCAATCCTTGTGAGGTTACTCTGACTCTTAAAAGTCATGAGACTAGTGCGGTGAGAAGTAGTAAGACTACTTATTCAAAAGAACAGAGAGCTTAGGAATTTCCTATTCTATTCTACTTGATAAACTCATCACTATAGACTTCACTAAAGTTTGAAGCTGCTGATAGTGTTCTAAATGAACATTGACAAAAGCTTGAACAATGTGTATCTAGCTGGATCTTTCTTCCTTAAGATAATGTCAAAAAGGGGGAGAATATATCTAAATTCCAAAACAGCTAATGGATGTTGCCTAGAAAATAATATTCTTTTCTTAATAGGGGAGAAGGAAGAGTAAATCTAAATGCAACTCACAAAAGAAGATCAAATATGAAGATTGGTTTCTGCATTTAGATAAAGTTTTGACATCATCAATCATAACTTGTGCATAATTTCATAATGAATAAGTTGCGGGAGATTGTAATATATAGTGGATGATGTCAAAGATTACTGGAGCTAACAATGTCATTAACATCTATGATCTAATTAGAAGATTAATGAATAGTTACTTTCAGTAATCAGTTAAGCTTGAGGCCAACCCTAAGTAAGTTACATTGTTATCTAAATTTATATTTTGTACTTGTAACACATAAAGTCTGTAAAAATATAAAGGAGCAGACTGTAGTTTTTTTCCTAAAACAGTATCAAGCCTAAGGATTCTATCTGGAATAAGATCAAGAAGATCATGCCTCAAAAGAATTTTGAAGAAGCTTGGAGTTGAATAAATCTGTTTGGAGAAAAATGTTCTAAGTCAAGATCTCTACAAGTCACAGATTTAATGTTATAGAGAAGTCATTCGAGAACTCCAGAATGACTTATCGAGAAGTCATTCAAACTACAGAGACTACCGACGGATAAGTAATATCTACTCGATGGATAAGTAATATCTACTCGACGGATGAGCTATATATCTACTCGATAGATGAACAACATCTACTCGACGGATGAGCAATATCTACTTGACGGATAAGCTATATATCTACTCGATGGATGAGCTATATATCTACTCAACGGATAAGCAATATCCACCGGGAGTAGAGAAGTCAGGAAAGCTACTCGAGAACTCAAAAAGATATCGACAAGTCATTCTTTCACTAGAGAACTCAGAGTTATCGACAAGTCTATATCCATTCGAGAACTCAGAGATATTTACAAGTCCAGTGAAGTTATGAAGACTAGAGATATCGATGAGCTGAAGACCTCTATAAGCCAAACTCATTATGGAGTACTAGACATCTCGATAAGCCTTTGTACTTATCGAGATATCAAGTATTCAAATGATTCAAATTGGAGATCTCGAAGTACAGTCTCAAAGTACAGAATTATAGATCAGTTTAATATCCAAGATAAACAATCAATAAACAATCCAACAGCTGGATTGAAAAGTCTACAAAAAGCAGCTTGAAGTGTGCGCAAGATCAATGGCAAAGATTAACTGATAGAGGAAGATTAAAGTAAACACGGGATGCTAAAGATATGCTAAGCTATAAATGGAAGATTTGATTTTCTATAAATAGAAATGACAAGTGACAGTTTAGAAAAACTAATAGCATGTTTATTATCCACTGTGTAAACCAGCAGCTAACTGAGCTATAAAGTTAACACTGGTCCTCTAGTTAGAAGTAACAATTTAGATAAAAATTCTTGTAACACTCTCGAGAAGAAGCTGAGCTCTTTAACTTCGAAGAGCTTAGACATTTTGTAGCAAAACATCTTAATTTTTAATACAAAAATTAAGTGAGTTTTGAAGATCTATGTTCTTTATTTTGTGCAAGTTTAATTTCTGCATGAACACTTTTCTATACAAGATTTAATTTACTTTGTTCAACCATTATCTTTCAAGAAAAGCCTAAAATAAGAAAAACACATTCAGCCCCCTCTGTGTGTGATTCATTACCTAACAGTAGGTAATTTTTACCATCTTACTTGCCCTGTGTAATCAAGATAGATAACTTATGCTTAAAACGTTATGTTGTCAAATTCTATAGACATATAGGGTCTCAATATAATTGGTGTCTATTCAGCTTCTATCTCTTTTGTGGATGTCTGGTAGTATGGTATTCGTGCAACGAAAGTTGGCGTTTATCAGTTTCGTGTTATCTGGTTAGATTCATCACCACTGCATGCTAAGGTTGAGAATAATAAAGCTATTGAATGAAGTATTTAATGAAGTTAGAATCCCATGTTTGTCATATATATTAATTTAATCAATCTTATTCTCTTAGTTATAATTGTTAGTTTAATTCTTAGTTATAAACAATCTAAAATTGTTATCATCTTAGCATTGAATAATAACCATACATTGTTGCTTAAGTGCGTGAATTAATTAGTTAACCAATACAGTTTCTGTGGGAACGAACTAGAAAAGATTCCATACTACTTGCGAACTCGTATACTTGCGTGTATTATTAACGCGTGTTTAGCGACTAACAACTGGTGTTGCAAATTCTATATTACGACAAAAATAAGAAGGGACATCAATTCATGCTGTAACCTTGAAACAAATCAAGCCTCTCAATAATTATAATTAATGCAGATAGTAAATGATCTTCCATAAATAATCTAGAAATAATATATATATATACACCTTGCTAAAGAATACATTGATGGTAGTTTCATCACATGTTTCACCTCCACCCCCTGGATTTGGCCTTGTTGGACTGCATATAATTAGCAAGTTAAAATTATCATTATTAGATCATTTAAATTAAAATTAATGATAAAAAGAATCAGCATCACCATGAACATTTTTTAGTTAAGAGCTATGCTACGAAACTTTGTAAAATGTTATAACTTCCTTGAAAATTTCAACTGCAGAGCTGGAGGCAGTGACTTTAACTTCAAGTTATTTGTGGCCAAAAGGCGATCTTTCACCCATGATGTGAAAAAGTTTTGCTCTACTAATACACTTCGGTTTTTTGTGTAAACTCTCTTTGAAGATCGAATATATCCACTATGACATAAAGATTGTTAACCAATATATTCTGGTCCGTATATAGATAAAACACTAATCTTTTATCAACGCAACTACAAGATCTTCTAGACCGAGGCATCATACGACCTAGTGTATCCCCATGGGGTGCACCGGTGTTATTTGTGAAGAAGAAGGACGGCAGCATGCGATTATACATCGACTATCGAGAGTTGAATAAGCTCACTATTAAGAACAAGTATCTTTTACCGAGAATTGACAATTTGTTCGACCAGCTAAAAGGAGCTGCATGGTTTTCAAAGATAGATTTGCGATCAAGCTACCATCAATTGAAGATTAAAGCCGAAGATATTTCCAAGACTGCGTTTCGTACGAGATATGGACATTACGAGTTTCTTGTAATGGCATTCGGTTTGACAAACGCGCCAGCAACATTCATGGATTTGATGAATAGGGTATTCAAGAGATATTTGGACAAATTCTTGATTGTATTTATTGATGACATCCTGATTTATTCCAAAACGGAAGAAGAGCATGCTGAACACCTGAGGATAACTTTGGAAATTCTAAGGAAAGAACAACTGTACGCAAAATTCTCAAAATGTGAATTCTGGTTAAGGGAAGTACAATTTCTAGGGCATATCATCAGTAGAGAAGGCATTCAAGTCGATCCAGCAAAGATTGAAGCTGTGTTGAATTGGGAACGACTAAAGACACCGACAAAAGTTCGAAGTTTCTTGGGGTTGGCAGGGTATTATAGAAGGTTTGTTATAGATTTTGCTAAGATAGCAACGCCATTGACCAAGTTGACTCGAAAAAGTTAAAAGTTTGAATGGAATGATAACTGTGAAGAAAGTTTCCAAGAGTTGAAGAATCGGTTAGTAACCGCACCGGTACTTGTATTGCCAGACGAGCAAGGGAATTTCGTTATTTTTAGCGATGCTTCGTATCGCGGACTAGGATGTGTATTGATGCAGCACGGTAACGTTATCGCATATGCTTCGAGACAACTCAAACCTCATGAGCAGAAGTATCCCACTCACTTTGTATCGCGGACTAGGATGTGTATTGATGCAGCACGGTAACGTTATCGCATATGCTTCGAGACAACTCAAACCTAATGAGCAGAAGTATCCCACTCATGATCTGGAATTGGCAGCGATCGTATTTGCATTGAAGCTTTGGAGACATTATCTCTACAGTGAAAAATGTGAAATCTACACGGATCATAAAAGTTTGAAGTATATCTTTACGCAAAAAGAGCTGAACATGTGACAACATCGATGGTTGGAATTGATAAAGGATTACGACATCACAATCAGTTATCATCCAGGAAAAGCAAATGTTATAGCGGATGCGTTGAGCAGGAAAGAAAGATTGAATTGGTTAACTTCATGCGAAGAATTGGCCAAGGAATTTGACAAATTGGAAATTGAGATCCGCATTCCCAATGAATCTGCAGGAACTATCTATACTATGACTTTCCAGCCGGAATTACTAGAGAAGATTTGCCGTTGTCAAGATGAAGTGATGAGTCAAGATGACAACTTAACGGGAGAAGAGATCACAACTCAGAAAAATAATGAAGGAATTTTACGCTCTGCATCGAGAATTTGGATCCCTAACGTGACAGAATTAAAAGAAGAAATAATGCGAGATGTGCACAATTCAAAGTATTCGATTCATCCAGGGAGCACAAAAATGTATCACGATTTGAAGGAAAACTTTTGGTGGCCGAACATGAAGAAGGAAATAGCAGAATGGGTGAGTAAATGCTACACATGCCAGCGAGTTAAAGCGGAACATCAACGTCCGGATGGATTATTACAACCGTTAGACATTCCAGAATGGAAATGGGAACATCTAGCAATGGATTTTGTGGTAGTACTACCGAGGATAAAGGAAAATCATGATGCGATATGGGTAATCATTGACAGACTCACGAAGTCGACACATTTTCTACCGATTAACGAAAGATTTTCGCTTGACAAGCTAGTGCATTTGTATCTCAAGGAAATTGTAATGCGACATGGAGTTCCAATATCTATTGTGTCTGATCGAGATCCTCGTTTCAACTCAAGATTTTGGAGACAATTTCAAGAATGCCTTGGAACAAAATTAAACATGAGTACCGCTTATCATCCGCAAACTGATGGGCAAAGTGAAAGAACTATCCAAATGATTGAAGACATGCTCCGAGTTTGTGCGATCGATTTCGAAGGCAGTTAGGATGAGCATTTACCTTTGGTGGAATTTTCTTATAATAACAGCTATCACGCAAGCATTGGAATTCCACCATACGAAGCACTATATGGGAGAAAATGCAGATCACCAGTACATTGGGATGAAGTTGGAGAACGCAAAATTTTGGGTCCAGAATTAATCCAACAGACTAAAGAAAAGATTGAACTTATTCGGAAACGCCTCGATGCAGCACAAAACAGACAACGCAAACATGCAGACCAAGCAAGAAAAGATATAGACTATCAGGAAGAAGAACACATATTACTCAAAATATCCCATGGAAAGGATTGACCAGACTTAGTAATAAGGGTAAATTGAAGCCACGATACGTCGGACCATTTGAAATTTTGAAGAAAGTAGGAAAACTTGCATACGAATTAGCTTTACCGCCTCATATGCAACATATTTACAATGTGTTTCACGTATCGATGCTTAAGCGATATAATCCTGATTCTAGGCATGTAATAGAGTATGAACCGATAGATATCCAACCTGATTTGACTTTTGTAGAACGGTCAGTAAGAATTCTAGATCGGCGAGAGAAAGTGTTGAGAAATAAGTCTGTATATTTAGTGCGAGTGTTGTGGAGAAATCCTATGGTTGAAGAATCAACCTGGGAACTTGAAAGTGAGATGTTAGAAAAATATCCTCATTTGTTTTCATAAAAGATTCTGAGGACAGAATCCTATTAAGGGGGGAAGAATGTAACGACCGGGAAATTTACGTTGTATTATATCATATTTATAATAAAATATGTGTATTAATATGTCATTTATGTGTGATTATTTGTTAAACCCTAATTGTTATGTGTTACGTGTATTTTGTGTCATTTCTGTATTTTTAAGGTATTTTTCAGATGTTTTATTTCACATTCATAGCTTTCATTTCAAACGTTTTACGACCCAAACAATGATTTTAAAGCCAGTATTTCAAATAAAATAATGGGCCTTATTTTTCATCAAACGACTTTTATAATCGTATTATTCTGAACATCTAGATATTTTATAAATTTTCTCGTTTTACGAAAAATGACTTTTCCGGGCACCATTGGGTGTTAAAAACCCCACAAAAATCACATTTTCATTTTTATAAAATTATTGGACTTTTATTTATACCATTTCTTTGTATTTTTGCATTATTCACAATTTTTGGGAATTTTTGGCATATATATTGTATATATAAAATATTTATAAATTAAATTTTAATACCCAAAAATTATGAAAATTAGGGCCAAATATTTTTATTAAATGTATAATTAGCCCCTTAATTTTATTTAGGAGTATTAATTTTGCAGCTATAAATACCCTAATTATTATTAATTTAATTAAATAAAAATCAGAAAATTCAGTAATTTTCCCCAAATTCCGGAATTAGGGTTCTTGAGTTCTTGACTTCAGGCAGGGATTTCATCGTGTTTCTGATCTCCAAATCAAGCATGTAAGTAGTCGTTGCAAAGCTCTTGATCTCTACTTTATAATTCTGTTATCAATTTTGTGTTTTGTTACTTCGATTTTCAATTCGATTTTTAGGGTTTAAAGTCGAATTGGGTATTTGCAAATCGTTGTGTTTTGGTTGATGAAAGTTATATGAATCGATTGCCCAGGTTGTGTAGATGTTTATACATATTTTTAATTAATTTTTCTATTCCCGGATTAGTGAATTGTGTTTTTGAGTTTTAATCCGTTTTGAATCCGGGTTTTTATTTTGGATTGTTGTTTGTTGATTTGATGATTACGAGCTTAAAGATCGTCGAATTCTGAGTCGTTTGGCATCGGTTTCGTCGAGTTTGGTTCCGATTTTCGCGTCGCCGGAAAACCTCCGTTACCGGCGGTGTTCGTGAACTTTCCGACATCGTTTTCGACGAAGGAGAAGGAGGATGGTGTTGGGCGTGTTGTCGAGTGAAGCTGCAGAAGAAAAATCGAAGCCAGGAATCGTTGTTTCGTTGTTCGAATCGCCGGTTTCGTTCACCGGAAAACCCACCGGTAACGACGCCGGTGGGGCTGTTCTTGGACGACCCGGGTTCGACCCGGTTTCAACCCGGTGTTCGACCCGGTTTCGATCCAAAATTCCCCAAATCAGTTATCTGAAACATGTTTCTGTGATTTAATTTATTTACTTTTATTTTTATAAAACAGAATTTAATTTTTGTAAGTTATAAAAATCAAATAAAAAAAAATCAAATTCAAAATCTGAAATGTTTTGTAAATAATTCTTAAATTATTTTCTTAATTTATAAATTCGAATTTAATGATTAAAGTAAGTATTTAATTATTTATTTAATCATTTATCTATTTATTTATTTATTATTTAATAGTTAATAATTAATAATTAAGAACTATATTGATGGAATATTACAAGAAACGATTCGATAAATAAGGGAATAAAACGAATATCTCGTAAGTGTACGAGTAATTAAACGATAAGTTCGATTATTATTATTATTATTATTATTATTATTATTCAGACGATAGTTAATTATTCGTATAATATTGTAAAAATGATTCGTAATAAATAATTAAATATAGATAATTGATTTAAAGCATATACGTGCAATAATAACAGTAATGCTTCAATAATTATATGAGAAATAACTCGTAGAAATACGAGTAGTGGATCGTTGAATTGAATTCTAATTCGGATAATAGTTTATTTATTCGATAGTTATTATATCAGTTGATTATATCGATTATTTATTTGTAAATAATCGATCTAATCGAATAGATAATGATACGTTGTAAATAATTGTAATCAATTGTGACTAATCCTAATAATTAAGGATTAATTATTTTAAATTATTAAATAATTATTTATTAATTATTTATTTATTAAGTATTTTAAAGTGATTAATTATTTCGATAATTGATCACATAATTTTCAATAAACCATAACTTATTCATTTTAACTCCAAAAAAATTATAAAAAAATTATTTTCAGAATAGTGATATACTCTTCAGATTCTTATTACATTTGCACTCTTTTAATTCTTCTGTTCATATTTCATTTCAATTCTTGATTTATTCTGTTCATTTGAATTCATTATTCGTATTCCAATTGTTACTCACAATTATTGATATATTCCGGTGATTACAATATATCAAGGCATACCGATTGTTCCGGTTGCTATTCCAGGGACTGGATAATCATACTTTGGGGATTAAGTTTACTTAATCCTAAGGACCGGGACATAACCGGATCCTTGAGATGGGCCATAGTGCCTGGGTGCCTGACCGGATCTATACAGTGAGATATAGATCTGCACTGTATCCTGGCTGATCAGCAGGGTATAGCTGCGAACTTGAGTCCAGTATAGTTCATTTGTATTCGCCATTAATGACGTTCTTTCTATTCTCGAGAGGTTATATCTTTGCAGATATACCTGGGTGACGGATTCATTTAAATTGCTTTAACACTATTTATATTTTGTAGACTTGTTGAACAAATTTTTGGCTCACCCCTTTTGTTGTTATTCACCTTATTGTTTTCAGTTAAGAAGGAATATGAAACCCATCAGGACACGAGTGGTAAAGAAGCGGGTCAAGCCTCGGGATCCTCTCATACCCAAGGTGTTGATCCCAATCCAGGAAGAAAGCTTTGAGTTGCCCGAGCAGGTGGAGTGTTGATAGATAGTGTGTGTGTTTGAATAAAAGCTGAACTTAGTTTAAAATAAATAAGACAATGGTTTGTAATAAAGAGAGTTTGTGAGATTTTAAATGTTGGTTTGTAATAAAAGTACTTAGTGGTTCTTGTTTTCATACTTCAACCTAAAAAGGTCCTGGTTAGTGTTAAAGGGGTTTAGTTTCATTTCTTTATTATTTATTAATAAGCTTGTACAGGTTCGGTGATTAGCTCGTAACCCCCAGACTTATACCCCGGGTTTGGAGGGCGTTACACTTACATTTGAAAACCTCAACATTGATAGTGATTCTGATGGAGAAGATGAAGTCAATGCACAACAAATGATGAATGAAGAGTCTACTGAACAGGGAAATCATGGTAATGTAAGCTCATCTCAAACACCTGAACTTGATGGCACAAACTCAGGGGGAGAAAGAGAAGAAGGATCTACCAGTAATACCAATAATGGAGAAAATAATGTAGACATAAGTCAACAAACTCACACTAGGAAGTGGGATAGAAGTCACACCAGAGAAGCAATTATTGGTGATCCTACTGCTGGTATGAGGACTAGAAGAGCAACTGCTAATGAGTGTCTACATGCATGTTTTCTGTCTCAAGTAAAGCCTAAGAAAATTAATGAAGCTCTGTTGGATCCTGACTGGATATCTGCCATGCAGGAAGAGATGAATCAGTTTGAAAGAAGTAAAGTCTGGAAGTTAGTTCCTGCACCAAAGAACAGAAGCATTATTGGAATAAATTGGGTGTTCAGGAATAAATGGATGAAAATGGTTGGTTGCAAAAGGCTACTCACAAGAAGAAGGGATTGATTATGATGAAACTTTTGCTCCTGTTGCAAGACTTAAAGCTATAAGAATTTTTCTAGCATTTGCTGCACATTCAAATTTTAAAGTGTATTAAATGGATGTCAAAAGTGCCTTTCTGAATGGTAAGCTAGAAGAAGAAGTTTATGTGCAACATCCTCCTGGCTTTGAGGATCCAAAATTTCTCAACTTTGTGTATAAGTTACTCAAGGCTCTATATGGACTAAAACAGGCACCTAGAGCTTGGTATGACACACTATCAGATTTCCTATTGAAGCATGGTTTTACTAGAGGAACCATAGATAAGACTCTCTTCTACAAGAAATATGGTAAAGATATGATCCTAGTTCAGATCGATGTAGATGATATCATCTTTGGTTTTACTAATGAAAAGCTGTGCCAAAGATTCTCCAAGCTTATGCAAAGTGAATATGAAATGAGTATGATGGGGGAACTAAGTTACTTCCTTGGACTTCAAGTCAACCAAAGAAGTGATGGTATCTTCATCAGCCAAACTAAATATGTCAAGGATCTTTTGAAAAGGTTTGGAATGGTTGATTGTTCACCTGCATCTACACCTATGCCTACTGCATCAAAGTTGGATAAAGATAAAAAGGGCAAGAGTGTAGACATCTCAAGCTACAGAGTGATGATTGGATCATTTCTTTACTTAAAAGCAAGCAGACCAGACATCATGTTTGCAACATGTCTATGTGCAAGATTTCAAGCCAATCCAAAAGAATCACATTTGATGGCTGTAAAGAGGATTTTCAGATATTTGAAGGGAACTCCAAACTTGGGATTATGGTATCCTAAGGGAACTGGTTTTGAAGCTGTTGGATACACAGATGTAGATTTTGCTGGATGCAGGGTTGACAGAAAGAGTACCACTGGAAGCTGCCAATTTCTTGGACAAAGACTTGTATCCTGGTACAACAAGAAACAACAATCTGTATCAACTTCTACAGCTAAAGCTGAGTATATAGCTGCAGGGAGTTGTTGTGCTCAAGTGCTTTGGATTAGAAATCAGCTCATGAATTATGGCCTAGTGTTACATAAAATTCCTATCATGTGTGACAATACTAGTGCTATATCTATAGTAGCTAATCCAGTTAATCACTCTAGGACAAAGCACATTGATGTGAGGTACCATTTTATTAGGGAACATGCTACTAATGGTACCATTGAGCTAATTTTTGTACCAACAGAAAAACAACTAGCTGACATTTTTACTAAACCTTTGGATGAAGCAAATTTCACTAGACTTGTAAGTGAAATTGGAATGCTCAATTCTACATCCTAAGGCAAGAACTCAGCTAGTGTTTTGCAGTAGATTAATCTCCAGTAAATCAAAGTTAATTTGATTAAATTGGAAATTAACTAAAATATGAACTATAAATATTTCAGAAATCTCTGCATATTTGTTTTTCAAATTCAATTAACTTGGAATTTTTCAAATTATAAGTAAACTGCCTAGGTGTTAATTTACATCCTTAATATGTAAAATTAACTTAAGGCATAATTACAATACCCAAAAGTATCTAGAGAACTGAGTTCTCGATAAGTATAAAGTGACTTCTCGACAAGTCAATTTAGAGGACTTCTCGAGTGAGTCTTCGATAAGTCAACTTACTGACTTCTCGAGTGACTTCTCGATAGGTTCAAAATGACTTATTGATAAGTCCTTATAGAGTTCTCTAGTAGTATTCATTCACAGAGTTCTCTATAAGTACAAACTTTAACTTATCAATAACTCAGAACTGAGATAATTTAAATTGATAAATTATTTTGGTAAAATACTTTTGGAAAATGCATTCTAATTTTATTTTGAATTTATTCAAGTAAAAGTTAGAATTAGTTCTGTCCATTTTTGGGGACAAACTGGGTATTTATTTGACATTTCGATAAGTCAAGTTTGAGTTCTCTATAAGAGCGATTTAAAATGACTTCTCGACATGTACTTCATTTCTCAAAATGACTTCTTGATAGGCAACTCCAAATGTCTATTTTTGAGTTCTCGACAAGTCATCTATTTTCACTATAAATATCCAGACTTCTCGATTAATTTGAACTTGGAATTTTTTTTAAATTCTAAGAAAACTGAATATTTATTACTTCATATCCTCAGTATATGAAGTTAATAAATAACAGATCAAAAGAAGCAAAAAGTATGAAAAAACTGAACAAATTTAATTCATAAATTCTGTTCAGAAAAATACTTTTGACATACTTTGTCTCTAATTTCTCTGACTTATTGACACATTTACATACTCATGTGATTTCTTGTTTATGTGAAAATAGGTTAGTCTAATATTAGTAGACTAGTACATTATTTGTGTTGTTTTGAGTATGCTGATAGTGGTTAAATTATTTGACTATATGCTGATAGGAGTAGTTACTTTTATATAGGGAGTACTTGTTTATTTGCATGGGGAACCGTTATTCTAAATAGTGAACTAATATTCTTGAGTACTTGCATGGGGAATAGTAACTAGTCATTTTTAACTGTCAAATGTGCTTATGTGATTATTACTCTTATTATCCGGGCAACTCAAGAGTCTATTGGTTTCTATTTTTACTCCCTCTCTAAATTAAAACGCTTCAGTCTTTATCATTCATCACTCTCCTATTCTCAACAAACATCTGATTTTTAAACTTACCTCCTGTTCATCTCTCTCTCTCTCTCTCTCTCACTCAAATGGATGCCCCGATCTTTTACAGACTTATTCATGGAGCTTATCAGCCTGTTCATCATTAAGATGAAGACCAAGTTTACTTTGATCCCTTCGGACTCCGTGTCCATCTCAGGGGGGTTGTTTATAGCCCCTTTGACATTCCAAGAGAGATCTTTGATGAACTCTCATAGGATGATCAACTCAGCATCCTTTTCTTTGAGATGGAAGTCTCTCTCGAGCAGGAGAGACGTGCAAGAGTAGCTGAGCAGCAACGCCTTGCTACTTTGGAGTTACAAGAGAGAATCATTTCTCTTGCACACTCCATGTCCAGAGCTTATCAGCGCAAGGCAAGGAGGTTGGAGGAAGAGAAGAAGAAGCCCAAACTAGAGTAGTTAGGATTAGGATTTAATTGTTGAATCTATGTCTTAATGTACTCTGTTTCCATTATTAATGAAATTTCAAATTCTTCTCTAAGCATTCTCCTGTTTGTGTAATGATTCTTATGTGCTTATATCTGTATTGAATAATGTCTTCTCTGCAATATGCTTGAAACTAAAATATCTTACAATGTATTTGTCTAACGAAACTCCAAAAAGATTCATTTGTTCAATGCATTACAGGTCCAACACAACAGGGAATTCAGATAATCTATCCACAGGTATTAGTGCTAAAACTGCAGCTAAAACATTTCAAAACCAAACTGCAGTTCACCCAAAGCACAGCAACACAAACACAAACTCAAACATAATCCCGCTCAGGTAACTCTCAAAAGGAACCTGTTTTACAAAAGGACAAAATCCCCAGAATGTTCTTCGGTTTTTTGTTGTTTGAGAAAAAAGAAACTGGTATCACACATATGGAAACTTATCGGTTTTTCATGAATATCACTAATGCACTTTCATATGCAAAATAGTTTTAACAGACTGATAGGTTTGAGGGTAGTACTCCTGAGGGGGAGCTATCTAAATCCTCTCCAATTCACTTGGAGGTTCCTCAAGAAGGAACAACTCCCCTCATAACTCTAGCAAAAGTTGGCTTAGCAGTAAGAGCTAGAAGTACAATTGCCTATGACAATGTCATGAGAAAGGCAAGCATAGCACATTTAAGTTCCAATATATTGTAAGACACAAGAGTATGAGGCTGGTGCACATGGCAATAACCTAGTCAAATCCCCTCTAATTCAATTGGAGGTTCCCACTATAAGTGGAGAACAACACACTGTCATAACCACAGAGCAATCTGTGAGTCAAACTGTGACCCTAGTCACAGATGCTTATGCACTCACTCTTCTGGTGAAATGAGTATGATTAGACCTATATGGATTTCCCCTAATCATATGATCACAGATTAACTCTTCTCAGCCACCTCTTATTTCTGTAGGACAAACAACAATTGAGCTTTTCATGTCAGAATGTGAGAAAAGATTGAGAGAATAACAGAAAATAAGAAAGGCATGATCCTTCCTGGAAAAAGGAGAGGTAAATGAGTGTCTGGATTTAGCAATCCTTGTGAGGTTACTCTGACTCTTAAAAGTCATGAGACTAGTGCAGTGAGAAGTAGTAAGACTACTTATTCAAAAGAACAGAGAGCTTAGGAATTTCCTATTCTATTCTACTTGATAAACTCATCACTATAGACTTCACTAAAGTTTGAAGCTGCTGATAGTGTTCTAAATGAACATTGACAAAAGCTTGAACAATGTGTATCTAGCTGGATCTTTCTTCCTTAAGATAATGTCAAAAAGGGGGAGAATATATCTAAATTCCAAAACAGCTAATGGATGTTGCCTAGAAAATAATATTCTTTTCTTAATAGGGGAGAAGGAAGAGTAAATCTAAATGCAACTCACAAAAGAAGATCAAATAGGAAGATTGGTTTCTGCATTTAGATAAAGTTTTGACATCATCAATCATAACTTGTGCATAATTTCATAATGAACAAGTTGCGGGAGATTGTAATATATATTAGATGATGTCAAAGATTACTGGAGCTAACAATGTCATTAACATCTATGATCTAATTAGAAGATTAATGAATAGTTACTTTCAGTAATCAGTTAAGCTTGAGGCCAACCCTAAGTAAGTTGCATTGTTATCTAAATTTATATTTTGTACTTGTAACACATAAAGTCTGTAAAAATATAAAGGAGCAAACTGTAGTTTTTTTCCTAAAACAGTATCAAGCCTAAGGATTCTATCTGGAATAAGATCAAGAAGATCATGCCTCAGAAGAATTTTGAAGAAGCTTGGAGTTGAATAAATCTGTTTGGAGAAAAATGTTCTAAGTCAAGATCTCTACAAGTCACATATTTAATGTTATAGAGAAGTCATTCGAGAACTCCAGAATGACTTATCGAGAAGTCATTCAAACTACAGAGACTACCGACGGATAAGCAATATCTACTCGATGGATAAGTAATATCTACTCGACGGATGAGCTATATATCTACTCGATAGATGAACAACATCTACTCGACGGATGAGCAGTATCTACTTGACGGATAAGCTATATATCTACTCGATGGATGAGCTATATATCTACTCAACGGATAAGCAATATCCACCGGGAGTAGAGAAGTCAGGAAAGCTACTCGAGAACTCAAAAAGATATCGACAAGTCATTCTTCCACTAGAGAACTCAGAGTTATCGACAAGTCTATATCCATTCGAGAACTCAGAGATATTTACAAGTCCAGTGAAGTTATGAAGACTAGAGATATCGATGAGCTGAAGACCTCTATAAGCCAAACTCATTATGGAGTACTAGACATCTCGATAAGCCTTTGTACTTATCGAGATATCAAGTATTCAAATGATTCAAATTGGAGATCTCGAAGTACAGTCTCAAAGTACAGAATTGTAGATCAGTTTAATATCCAAGATAAACAATCAATAAACAATCCAACAGCTGGATTGAAAAGTCTACAAAAAGCAGCTTGAAGTGTGCGCAAGATCAATGGCAAAGATTAACTGATAGAGGAAGATTAAAGTAAACACGGGATGCTAAAGATATGCTAAGCTATAAATGGAAGATTTGATTTTCTATAAATAGAAATGACAAGTGACAGTTTAGAAAAACTAATAGCATGTTTATTATCCACTGTGTAAACCAGCAGTTAACTGAGCTATAAAGTTAACACTGATCCTCTAGTTAGAAGTAACAATTTAGATAAAAATTCTTGTAACACTCTCGAGAAGAAGCTGAGCTCTTTAACTTCGAAGAGCTTAGACATTTTGTAGCCAAACATCTTAATTTTTAATACAAAAATTAAGTGAGTTTTGAAGATCTATGTTCTTTATTTTGTGCAAGTTTAATTTCTGCATGAACACTTTTCTATACAAGATTTAATTTACTTTGTTCAACCATTATCTTTCAAGAAAAGCCTAAAATCAGAAAAACACATTCACCCCCCTCTGTGTGTGATTCATTACCTAACAGTAGGTAATTTTTACCATCTTACTTGCCCTGTGTAATCAAGATAGATAACTTATGCTTAAAACGTTATGTTGTCTAATTCTATAGACATATAGGGTCTCAATATAATTGGTGTCTATTCAGCTTCTATCTCTTTTGTGGATGTCTGGTAGTATGGTATTCGTGCAACGAAAGTTGGCGTTTATCAGTTTCGTGTTATCTGGTTAGATTCATCACCACTGCATGCTAAGGTTAAGAATAATAAAGCTATTGAATGAAGTATTTAATGAAGTTAGAATCCCATGTTTGTCATATATATTAATTTAATCAATCTTATTCTCTTAGTTATAATTGTTAGTTTAATTCTTAGTTATAAACAACCTAAAATTGTTATCATCTTAGCATTGAATAATAACCATACATTGTTGCTTAAGTGCGTGAATTAATTAGTTAACCAATACAGTTTCTGTGGGAACGAACTAGAAAAGATTCCATACTACTTGCGAACTCGTATACTTGCGTGTATTATTAGCGCGTGTTTAGCGACTAACAACTGGTGTTGCAAATTCTATGTTACGACAAAAATAAGAAGGGACATCAATTCATGCTGTAACCTTGAAACAAATCAAGCCTCTCAATAATAATAATTAATGCAGATAGTAAATGATCTTCCATAAATAATCTAGAAATAATATATATATATACACCTTGCTAAAGAATACATTGATGGTAGTTTCATCACATGTTTCACCTCCACCCCCTGGATTTGGCCTTGTTGGACTGCATATAATTAGCAAGTTAAAATTATCATTATTAGATCATTTAAATTAAAATTAATGATAAAAAGAATCAGCATCACCATGAACATTTTGTAGTTAAGAGCTATGCTACGAAACTTTGTAAAATGTTATAACTTCCTTGAAAATTTCAACTGCAGAGCTGGAGGCAGTGACTTTAACTTCAAGTTATTTGTGGCCAAAAGGCGATCTTTCACCCATGATGTGAAAAAGTTTTGCTCTACTAATACACTTCGGTTTTTTGTGCAAACTCTCTTTGAAGATCGAATATATCCACTATGACATAAAGATTGTTAACCAATATATTCTGGTCAGTATATAGATAAAACACTAATCTTTTGTCAACGCAACTACAAGATCTTCTAGAACGAGGCATCATACGACCTAGTGTATCCCCATGGGGTGCACCGGTGTTATTTGTGAAGAAGAAGGACGGCAGCATGCGATTATACATCGACTATCGAGAGTTGAATAAGCTCACTATTAAGAACAAGTATCTTTTACCGAGAATTGACAATTTGTTCGACCAGCTAAAAGGAGCTGCATGGTTTTCGAAGATAGATTTGCGATCAGGCTACCATCAATTGAAGATTAAAGCCGAAGATATTTCCAAGACTGCGTTTCGTACGAGATATGGACATTACGAGTTTCTTGTAATGGCATTCGGTTTGACAAACGCGCCAGCAACATTCATGGATTTGATGAATAGGGTATTCAAGAGATATTTGGACAAATTCTTGATTGTATTTATTGATGACATCCTGATTTATTCCAAAACGGAAGAAGAGCATGCTGAACACTTGAGGATAACTTTGGAAATTCTAAGGAAAGAACAACTGTACGCAAAATTCTCAAAATGTGAATTCTGGTTAAGGGAAGTACAATTTCTAGGGCATATCATCAATAGAGAAGGCATTCAAGTCGATCCAGCAAAGATTGAAGCTGTGTTGAATTGGGAACGACTAAAGACACCGACAAAAGTTCGAAGTTTCTTGGGGTTGGCAGGGTATTATAGAAGGTTTGTTAAAGATTTTGCTAAGATAGCAACGCCATTGACCAAGTTGACTCGAAAAAGTTAAAAGTTTGAATGGAATGATAAATGTGAAGAAAGTTTCCAAGAGTTGAAGAATCGGTTAGTAACCGCACCGGTACTTGTATTTCCAGACGAGCAAGGGAATTTCGTTATTTTTAGCTACGCTTCGTATCGCGGACTAGGATGTGTATTGATGCAGCACGGTAACGTTATCGCATATGCTTCGAGACAACTCAAACCTTATGAGCAGAAGTATCCCACTCACTTCGTATCACGGACTAGGATGTGTATTGATGCAGCACAGTAACGTTATCGCATATGCTTCGAGACAACTCAAACCTCATGAGCAGAAGTATCCCACTCATGATCTGGAATTGGCAGCGATCGTATTTGCATTGAAGCTTTGGAGACATTATCTCTACGGTGAAAAATGTGAAATCTACACGGATCATAAAAGTTTGAAGTATATCTTTACGCAAAAAGAGCTGAACATGTGACAACATCGATGGTTGGAATTGATAAAGGATTACGACATCACAATCAGTTATCATCCAGGAAAAGCAAATGTTATAGCGGATGCGTTGAGCAGGAAAGAAAGATTGAATTGGTTAACTTCATGCGAAGAATTGGCCAAGGAATTTGACAAATTGGAAATTGAGATCCGCATTCCCAATGAATCTGCAGGAACTATCTATGCTATGACTTTCCAGCCGGAATTACTAGAGAAGATTTGCCGTTGTCAAGATGAAGTGATGAGTCAAGATGACAACTTAACGGGAGAAGAGATCACAACTCAGAAAAATAATGAAGGAATTTTACGCTTTGCATCGAGAATTTGGATCCCTAACGTGACAGAATTAAAAGAAGAAATAATGCGAGATGTGCACAATTCAAAGTATTCGATTCATCCAGGGAGCACAAAAATGTATCGCGATTTGAAGGAAAACTTTTGGTGGCCGAACATGAAGAAGGAAATAGCAGAATGGGTGAGTAAATGCTACACATGCCAGCGAGTTAAAGTGGAACATCAACGTCCGGATGGATTATTACAACCGTTAGACATTCCAGAATGGAAATGGGAACATCTAGCAATGGATTTTGTGGTAGTACTACCGAGGATAAAGGAAAATCATGATGCGATATGGGTAATCATTGACAGACTCACGAAGTCGACACATTTTCTACCGATTAACGAAAGATTTTCGCTTGACAAGCTAGTGCATTTGTATCTCAAGGAAATTGTGATGCGACATGGAGTTCCAATATCTATTGTGTCTGATCGAGATCCTCGTTTCAACTCAAGATTTTGGAGACAATTTCAAGAATGCCTTGGAACAAAATTAAACATGAGTACCGCTTATCATCCGCAAACTGATGGGCAAAGTGAAAGAACTATCCAAATGATTGAAGACATGCTCCGAGTTTGTGCGATCGATTTCGAAGGCAGTTAGGATGAGCATTTACCTTTGGTGGAATTTTCTTATAATAACAGCTATCACGCAAGCATTAGAATTCCACCATACGAAGCACTATATGGGAGAAAATGCAGATCACCAGTACATTGGGATGAAGTTGGAGAACGCAAAATTTTGGGTCCAGAATTAATCCAACAGACTAAAGAAAAGATTGAACTTATTCGGAAATGCCTCGATGCAGCACAAAACAGACAACGCAAACATGCAGACCAAGCAAGAAAAGATATAGACTATCAGGAAGAAGAACACGTATTACTCAAAATATCCCATGGAAAGGATTGACCAGACTTAGTAATAAGGGTAAATTGAAGCCACGATACGTCGGACCATTTGAAATTTTGAAGAAAGTAGGAAAACTTGCATACGAATTAGCTTTACCGCCTCATATGCAACATATTTACAATGTGTTTCACGTATCGATGCTTAAGCGATATAATCCTGATTCTAGGCATGTAATAGAGTATGAACCGATAGATATCCAACCTGATTTGACTTTTATAGAACGGTCAGTAAGAATTCTAGATCGGCGAGAGAAAGTGTTGAGAAATAAGTCTGTATATTTAGTGCGAGTATTGTGGAGAAATCCTATGGTTGAAGAATCAACCTGGGAACTTGAAAGTGAGATGTTAGAAAAATATCCTCATTTGTTTTCATAAAAGATTCTGAGGACAGAATCCTATTAAGGGGGAAGAATGTAACGACCGGGAAATTTACGTTGTATTATATCATATTTATAATAAAATGTGTGTATTAATATGTCATTTATGTGTGATTATTTGTTAAACCCTAATTGTTATGTGTTACGTGTATTTTGTGTCATTTCTGTATTTTTAAGGTATTTTTCAGATGTTTTATTTCACATTCATAGCTTTCATTTCAAACGTTTTACGACCCAAACAATGATTTTAAAGCCAGTATTTCAAATAAAATAATGGGCCTTATTTTTCATCAAACGACTTTTATAATCGTATTATTCTGAATATCTAGATATTTTATAAATTTTCTCGTTTTACGAAAAATGACTTTTCCGGGCCCCATTGGGTGTTAAAAACCCCACAAAAATCACATTTTCATTTTTATAAAATTATTGGACTTTTATTTATACCATTTCTTTGTATTTTTGCATTATTCACAATTTTTGGGAATTTTTGGCATATATATTGTATATATAAAATATTTATAAATTAAATTTTAATACCCAAAAAATATGAAAATTAGGGCCAAATATTTTTATTAAATGTATAATTAGCCCCTAATTTTATTTAGGAGTATTAATTTTGCAGCTATAAATACCCTAATTATTATTAATTTAATTAAATAAAAATTAGAAAATTCAGTAATTTTCCCCAAATTCCGGAATTAGGGTTCTTGAGTTCTTGACTTCAGGCAGGGATTTCATCGTGTTTCTAATCTCCAAATCAAGCATGTAAGTAGTCGTTGCAAAGCTCTTGATCTCTACTTTATAATTCTGTTATCAATTTTGTGTTTTGTTACTTCGATTTTCAATTCGATATTTTTAGGGTTTAAAGCCGAATTGGGTATTTGCAAATCGTTGTATTTTGGTTGATGAAAGTTATATGAATCGATTGCCCAGGTTGTGTAGATGTTTATACATATTTTTAATTAATTTTTCTATTCCCGGATTAGTGAATTGTGTTTTTGAGTTTCAATCCGTTTTGAATTCGGATTTTTATTTTGGATTGTTGTTTGTTGATTTGATGATTACGAGCTTAAAGATCGTCGAATTCTGAGTCGTTTGGCACCGGTTTCGTCGAGTTTGGTTCCGATTTTCGCGTCGCCGGAAAACCTCCGTTACCGGCGGTGTTCGTGAACTTTCCGACATCGTTTTCGACGAAGGAGAAGGAGGATGGTGTTGGGCGTGTTGTCGAGTGAAGCTGCAGAAGAAAAATCGAAGCCAGGAATCGTTGTTTCGTTGTTCGAATCGCCGGTTTCGTTCACCGGAAAACCCACCGGTAACGACGCCGGTGGGGCTGTTCTTGGACGACCCGGTTTCAACCCGGTGTTCGACCCGGTTTCGATCCAAAATTCCCCAAATCAGTTATCTCAAACATGTTTCTGTGATTTAATTTATTTACTTTTATTTTTATAAAACAGAATTTAATTTTTGTAAATTATAAAAATCAAATAAAAAAAATCAAATTCAAAATCTGAAATGTTTTGTAAATAATTCTTAAATTATTTTATTAATTTATAAATTCGAATTTAATGATTTAAGTAAGTATTTAATTATTTATTTAATCATTTATCTATTTATTTATTTATTATTTAATAGTTAATAATTAATAATTAAGAACTATATTGATGGAATATTACAAGAAACGATTCGATAAATAAGGGAATAAAACGAATATCTCGTAAGTGTACGAGTAATTAAACGATAAGTTCGATTATTATTATTATTATTATTATTATTATTATTATTATTATTCAGACGATAGTTAATTATTCGTATAATATTGTAAAAATGATTCGTAATAAATAATTAAATATAGATAATTGATTTAAAGCATATACGTGCAATAATAACAGTAATGCTTCAATAATTATATGAGAAATAATTCGTAGAAATACGAGTAGTGGATCGTTGAATTGAATTCTAATTCGGATAATAGTTTATTTATTCGATAGTTATTATATCAGTTGATTATATCGATTATTTATTTGTAAATAATCGATCTAATCGAATAGATAATGATACGTTGTAAATAATTGTAATCAATTGTGACTAATCCTAATAATTAAGGATTAATTATTTTAAATTATTAAATAAT
Source organism: Apium graveolens (assembly GCF_009905375.1). Lineage (NCBI taxonomy): Eukaryota > Viridiplantae > Streptophyta > Magnoliopsida > Apiales > Apiaceae > Apium > Apium graveolens. The sequence continues at coordinate 12,795,818 of NC_133647.1, forward strand.
TATTTATTATTATTTATTAGTTATTTATTTATTAAGTATTTTAAAGTGATTAATTATTTCGATAATTGATCACATAATTTTCAATAAACCATAACTTATTCATTTTAACTCCAAAAAAATTTTAAAAAAATTATTTTCAGAATAGTGATATACTCTTCAGATTCTTATTACATTTGCACTCTTTTAATTCTTCTGTTCATATTTCATTTCAATTCTTGATTTATTCTGTTCATTTGAATTCATTATTTGTATTCCAATTGTTACTCATAATTATTGATATATTCCGGTGATTACAATATATCAAGGCATACCGATTGTTCCGGTTGCTATTCCAGGGACTGGATAATCATACTTTGGGGATTAAGTTTACTTAATCCTAAGGACCGGGACATAACCGGATCCTTGAGATGGGCCATAGTGCCTGGGTGCCTGACCGGATCTATACAGTGAGATATAGATCTGTACTGTATCCTGGCTGATCAGCAGGGTATAGCTGCGAACTTGAGTCCAGTTTAGTTCGTTTGTATTCGCCATTAATGACGTTCTTTCTATTCTCGAGAGGTTATATCTTTGCAGATATACCTGGGTGACAGATTCATTTAAATTGCTTTAACACTATTTATATTTTGTAGACTTGTTGAGCAAATTTTTGGCTCACCCCTTTTGTTGTTATTCACCTTATTTTTTCAGTTAAGAAGGAATATGAAACCCATCAGGACACGAGTGGTAAAGAAGCGGGTCAAGCCTCGGGATCCTCTCATACCCAAGGTGTTGATCCCAATCCAGGAAGAAAGCTTTGAGTTGCCCGAGCAGGTGGAGTGTTGATAGATAGTGTGTGTGTTTGAATAAAAGCTGAACTTAGTTTAAAATAAATTAGACAATGGTTTGTAATAAAGAGAGTTTGTGAGATTTTAAATGTTGGTTTGTAATAAAAGTACTTAGTGGTTCTTGTTTTCATACTTCAACCTAAAAAGGTCCTGGTTAGTGTTAAAGGGGTTTAGTTTCATTTCTTTATTATTTATTAATAAGCTTGTACAGGTTCGGTGATTAGCTCGTAACCCCCAGACTTATACCCCGGGTTTGGAGGGCGTTACACTTACATTTGAAAACCTCAACATTGATAGTGATTCTGATGGAGAAGATGAAGTCAATGCACAACAAATGATGAATGAAGAGTCTATTGAACAGGGAAATCATGGTAATGTAAGCTCATCTCAAACACCTGAACTTGATGGCACAAACTCAGGGGGAGAAAGAGAAGAAGGATCTACCAGTAATACCAATAATGGAGAAAATAATGTAGACATAAGTCAACAAACTCACACTAGGAAGTGGGATAGAAGTCACACTAGAGAAGCAATTATTGGTGATCCTACTGCTGGTATGAGGACTAGAAGAGCAACTGCTAATGAGTGTCTACATGCATGTTTTCTGTCTCAAGTAAGCCTAAGAAAATTAATGAAGCTCTGTTGGATCCTGACTGGATATCTGCCATGCAGGAAGAGATGAATCAGTTTGAAAGAAGTAAAGTCTGGAAGTTAGTTCCTGCACCAAAGAACAGAAGCATTATTGGAATAAATTGGGTGTTCAGGAATAAATGGATGAAAATGGTTGGTTGCAAAAGGCTACTCACAAGAAGAAGGGATTGATTATGATGAAACTTTTGCTCCTGTTGCAAGACTTAAAGCTATAAGAATTTTTCTAGCATTTGCTGCACATTCAAATTTTAAAGTGTATCAAATGGATGTCAAAAGTGCCTTTCTGAATGGTAAGCTAGAAGAAGAAGTTTATGTGCAACATCCTCCTGGCTTTGAGGATCCAAAATTTCTCAACTTTGTGTATAAGTTACTCAAGGCTCTATATGGACTAAAACAGGCACCTAGAGCTTGGTATGACACACTATCAGATTTCCTATTGAAGCATGGTTTTACTAGAGGAACCATAGATAAGACTCTCTTCTACAAGAAATATGGTAAAGATATGATCCTAGTTCAGATCGATGTAGATGATATCATCTTTGGTTTTACTAATGAAAAGCTGTGCCAAAGATTCTCCAAGCTTATGCAAAGTGAATATGAAATGAGTATGATGGGGGAACTAAGTTACTTCCTTGGACTTCAAGTCAACCAAAGAAGTGATGGTATCTTCATCAGCCAAACTAAATATGTCAAGGATCTTTTGAAAAGGTTTGGAATGGTTGATTTTTCACCTGCATCTACACCTATGCCTACTGCATCAAAGTTGGATAAAGATAAAAAGGGCAAGAGTGTAGACATCTCAAGCTACAGAGTGATGATTGGATCATTTCTTTACTTAAAAGCAAGCAGACCAGACATCATGTTTGCAACATGTCTATGTGCAAGATTTCAAGCCAATCCAAAAGAATCACATTTGATGGCAGTAAAGAGGATTTTCAGATATTTGAAGGGAACTCCAAACTTGGGATTATGGTATCCTAAGGGAACTGGTTTTGAAGCTGTTGGATACACAGATGTAGATTTTGCTGGATGCAGGGTTGACAGAAAGAGTACCACTGGAAGCTGCCAATTTCTTGGACAAAGACTTGTATCCTGGTACAACAAGAAACAACTAATCTGTATCAACTTCTACAGCTAAAGCTGAGTATATAGCTGCAGGGAGTTGTTGTGCTCAAGTGCTTTGGATTAGAAATCAGCTCATGAATTATGGCCTAGTGTTACATAAAATTCCTATCATGTGTGACAATACTAGTGCTATATCTATAGTAGCTAATCCAGTTAATCACTCTAGGACAAAGCACATTGATGTGAGGTACCATTTTATTAGGGAACATGCTACTAATGGTACCATTGAGCTAATTTTTGTACCAACAGAAAAACAACTAGCTGACATTTTTACTAAACCTTTGGATGAAGCAAATTTCACTAGACTTGTAAGTGAAATTGGAATGCTCAATTCTACATCCTAAGGCAAGAACTCAGCTAGTAGTTTTGCAGTAGATTAATCTCCAGTAAATCAAAGTTAATTTGATTAAATTGGAAATTAACTAAAATATGAACTATAAATATTTCAGAAATCTCTGCATATTTGTTTTTCAAATTCAATTAACTTGGAATTTTTCAAATTATAAGTAAACTGCCTAGGTGTTAATTTACATCCTTAATATGTAAAATTAACTTAAGGCATAATTACAATACCCAAAAGTATCTAGAGAACTGAGTTCTCGATAAGTATAAAGTGACTTCTCGACAAGTCAATTTAGAGGACTTCTCGAGTGAGTCTTCGATAAGTCAACTTACTGACTTCTCGAGTGACTTCTCGATAGGTTCAAAATGACTTATTGATAAGTCCTTATAGAGTTCTCTAGTAGTATTCATTCACAGAGTTCTCTATAAGTACAAACTTTAACTTATCAATAACTCAGAACTGAGATAATTTAAATTGATAAATTATTTTGGTAAAATACTTTTGGAAAATGCATTCTAATTTTATTTTGAATTTATTCAAGTAAAAGTTAGAATTAGTTCTGTCCATTTTTGGGGACAAACTGGGTATTTATTTGACATTTCGATAAGTCAAGTTTGAGTTCTCTATAAGAGCGATTTAAAATGACTTCTCGACATGTACTTCATTTCTCAAAATGACTTCTTGATAGGCAACTCCAAATGTCTATTTTTGAGTTCTCGACAAGTCATCTATTTTCACTATAAATATCCAGACTTCTCGATTAATTTGAACTTGGAATTTTTTTTAAATTCTAAGAAAACTGAATATTTATTACTTCATATCCTCAGTATATGAAGTTAATAAATAACAGATCAAAGAAGCAAAAAGTATGAAAAAACTGAACAAATTTAATTCATAAATTCTGTTCAGAAAAATACTTTTGACATACTTTGTCTCTAATTTCTCTGACTTATTGACACATTTACATACTCATGTGATTTCTTGTTTATGTGAAAATAGGTTAGTCTAATATTAGTAGACTAGTACATTATTTGTGTTGTTTTGAGTATGCTGATAGTGGTTAAATTATTTGACTATATGCTGATAGGAGTAGTTACTTTTATATAGGGAGTACTTGTTTATTTGCATGGGGAACCGTTATTCTAAATAGTGAACTAATATTCTTGAGTACTTGCATGGGGAATAGTAACTAGTCATTTTTAACTGTCAAATGTGCTTATGTGATTATTACTCTTATTATCCGGGCAACTCAAGAGTCTATTGGTTTCTATTTTTACTCCCTCTCTAAATTAAAACGCTTCAGTCTTTATCATTCATCACTCTCCTATTCTCAACAAACATCTGATTTTTAAACTTACCTCCTGTTCATCTCTCTCTCTCTCTCTCTCTCACTCAAATGGATGCCCCGATCTTTTACAGACTTATTCATGGAGCTTATCAGCCTGTTCATCATTAAGATGAAGACCAAGTTTACTTTGATCCCTTCGGACTCCGTGTCCATCTCAGGGGGGTTGTTTATAGCCCCTTTGACATTCCAAGAGAGATCTTTGATGAACTCTCATAGGATGATCAACTCAGCATCCTTTTCTTTGAGATGGAAGTCTCTCTCGAGCAGGAGAGACGTGCAAGAGTAGCTGAGCAGCAACGCCTTGCTACTTTGGAGTTACAAGAGAGAATCATTTCTCTTGCACACTCCATGTCCAGAGCTTATCAGCGCAAGGCAAGGAGGTTGGAGGAAGAGAAGAAGAAGCCCAAACTAGAGTAGTTAGGATTAGGATTTAATTGTTGAATCTATGTCTTAATGTACTCTGTTTCCATTATTAATGAAATTTCAAATTCTTCTCTAAGCATTCTCCTGTTTGTGTAATGATTCTTATGTGCTTATATCTGTATTGAATAATGTCTTCTCTGCAATATGCTTGAAACTAAAATATCTTACAATGTATTTGTCTAACGAAACTCCAAAAAGATTCATTTGTTCAATGCATTACAGGTCCAACACAACAGGGAATTCAGATAATCTATCCACAGGTATTAGTGCTAAAACTGCAGCTAAAACATTTCAAAACCAAACTGCAGTTCACCCAAAGCACAGCAACACAAACACAAACTCAAACATAATCCCGCTCAGGTAACTCTCAAAAGGAACCTGTTTTACAAAAGGACAAAATCCCCAGAATGTTCTTCGGTTTTTTTGTTGTTTGAGAAAAAGAAACTGGTATCACACATATGGAAACTTATCGGTTTTTCATGAATATCACTAATGCACTTTCATATGCAAAATAGTTTTAACAGACTGATAGGTTTGAGGGTAGTACTCCTGAGGGGGAGCTATCTAAATCCTCTCCAATTCACTTGGAGGTTCCTCAAGAAGGAACAACTCCCCTCATAACTCTAGCAAAAGTTGGCTTAGCAGTAAGAGCTAGAAGTACAATTGCCTATGACAATGTCATGAGAAAGGCAAGCATAGCACATTTAAGTTCCAATATATTGTAAGACACAAGAGTATGAGGCTGGTGCACATGGCAATAACCTAGTCAAATCCCCTCTAATTCAATTGGAGGTTCCCACTATAAGTGGAGAACAACACACTGTCATAACCACAGAGCAATCTGTGAGTCAAACTGTGACCCTAGTCACAGATGCTTATGCACTCACTCTTCTGGTGAAATGAGTATGATTAGACCTATATGGATTTCCCCTAATCATATGATCACAGATTAACTCTTCTCAGCCACCTCTTATTTCTGTAGGACAAACAACAATTGAGCTTTTCATGTCAGAATGTGAGAAAGATTGAGAGAATAACAGAAAATAAGAAAGGCATGATCCTTCCTGGAAAAAGGAGAGGTAAATGAGTGTCTGGATTTAGCAATCCTTGTGAGGTTACTCTGACTCTTAAAAGTCATGAGACTAGTGCAGTGAGAAGTAGTAAGACTACTTATTCAAAAGAACAGAGAGCTTAGGAATTTCCTATTCTATTCTACTTGATAAACTCATCACTATAGACTTCACTAAAGTTTGAAGCTGCTGATAGTGTTCTAAATGAACATTGACAAAAGCTTGAACAATGTGTATCTAGCTGGATCTTTCTTCCTTAAGATAATGTCAAAAAGGGGGAGAATATATCTAAATTCCAAAACAGCTAATGGATGTTGCCTAGAAAATAATATTCTTTTCTTAATAGGGGAGAAGGAAGAGTAAATCTAAATGCAACTCACAAAAGAAGATCAAATAGGAAGATTGGTTTCTGCATTTAGATAAAGTTTTGACATCATCAATCATAACTTGTGCATAATTTCATAATGAACAAGTTGCGGGAGATTGTAATATATATTAGATGATGTCAAAGATTACTGGAGCTAACAATGTCATTAACATCTATGATCTAATTAGAAGATTAATGAATAGTTACTTTCAGTAATCAGTTAAGCTTGAGGCCAACCCTAAGTAAGTTGCATTGTTATCTAAATTTATATTTTGTACTTGTAACACATAAAGTCTGTAAAAATATAAAGGAGCAAACTGTAGTTTTTTTCCTAAAACAGTATCAAGCCTAAGGATTCTATCTGGAATAAGATCAAGAAGATCATGCCTCAGAAGAATTTTGAAGAAGCTTGGAGTTGAATAAATCTGTTTGGAGAAAAATGTTCTAAGTCAAGATCTCTACAAGTCACATATTTAATGTTATAGAGAAGTCATTCGAGAACTCCAGAATGACTTATCGAGAAGTCATTCAAACTACAGAGACTACCGACGGATAAGCAATATCTACTCGATGGATAAGTAATATCTACTCGACGGATGAGCTATATATCTACTCGATAGATGAACAACATCTACTCGACGGATGAGCAGTATCTACTTGACGGATAAGCTATATATCTACTCGATGGATGAGCTATATATCTACTCAACGGATAAGCAATATCCACCGGGAGTAGAGAAGTCAGGAAAGCTACTCGAGAACTCAAAAAGATATCGACAAGTCATTCTTCCACTAGAGAACTCAGAGTTATCGACAAGTCTATATCCATTCGAGAACTCAGAGATATTTACAAGTCCAGTGAAGTTATGAAGACTAGAGATATCGATGAGCTGAAGACCTCTATAAGCCAAACTCATTATGGAGTACTAGACATCTCGATAAGCCTTTGTACTTATCGAGATATCAAGTATTCAAATGATTCAAATTGGAGATCTCGAAGTACAGTCTCAAAGTACAGAATTGTAGATCAGTTTAATATCCAAGATAAACAATCAATAAACAATCCAACAGCTGGATTGAAAAGTCTACAAAAAGCAGCTTGAAGTGTGCGCAAGATCAATGGCAAAGATTAACTGATAGAGGAAGATTAAAGTAAACACGGGATGCTAAAGATATGCTAAGCTATAAATGGAAGATTTGATTTTCTATAAATAGAAATGACAAGTGACAGTTTAGAAAAACTAATAGCATGTTTATTATCCACTGTGTAAACCAGCAGTTAACTGAGCTATAAAGTTAACACTGATCCTCTAGTTAGAAGTAACAATTTAGATAAAAATTCTTGTAACACTCTCGAGAAGAAGCTGAGCTCTTTAACTTCGAAGAGCTTAGACATTTTGTAGCCAAACATCTTAATTTTTAATACAAAAATTAAGTGAGTTTTGAAGATCTATGTTCTTTATTTTGTGCAAGTTTAATTTCTGCATGAACACTTTTCTATACAAGATTTAATTTACTTTGTTCAACCATTATCTTTCAAGAAAAGCCTAAAATCAGAAAAACACATTCACCCCCCTCTGTGTGTGATTCATTACCTAACAGTAGGTAATTTTTACCATCTTACTTGCCCTGTGTAATCAAGATAGATAACTTATGCTTAAAACGTTATGTTGTCTAATTCTATAGACATATAGGGTCTCAATATAATTGGTGTCTATTCAGCTTCTATCTCTTTTGTGGATGTCTGGTAGTATGGTATTCGTGCAACGAAAGTTGGCGTTTATCAGTTTCGTGTTATCTGGTTAGATTCATCACCACTGCATGCTAAGGTTAAGAATAATAAAGCTATTGAATGAAGTATTTAATGAAGTTAGAATCCCATGTTTGTCATATATATTAATTTAATCAATCTTATTCTCTTAGTTATAATTGTTAGTTTAATTCTTAGTTATAAACAACCTAAAATTGTTATCATCTTAGCATTGAATAATAACCATACATTGTTGCTTAAGTGCGTGAATTAATTAGTTAACCAATACAGTTTCTGTGGGAACGAACTAGAAAAGATTCCATACTACTTGCGAACTCGTATACTTGCGTGTATTATTAGCGCGTGTTTAGCGACTAACAACTGGTGTTGCAAATTCTATGTTACGACAAAAATAAGAAGGGACATCAATTCATGCTGTAACCTTGAAACAAATCAAGCCTCTCAATAATAATAATTAATGCAGATAGTAAATGATCTTCCATAAATAATCTAGAAATAATATATATATATACACCTTGCTAAAGAATACATTGATGGTAGTTTCATCACATGTTTCACCTCCACCCCCTGGATTTGGCCTTGTTGGACTGCATATAATTAGCAAGTTAAAATTATCATTATTAGATCATTTAAATTAAAATTAATGATAAAAAGAATCAGCATCACCATGAACATTTTGTAGTTAAGAGCTATGCTACGAAACTTTGTAAAATGTTATAACTTCCTTGAAAATTTCAACTGCAGAGCTGGAGGCAGTGACTTTAACTTCAAGTTATTTGTGGCCAAAAGGCGATCTTTCACCCATGATGTGAAAAAGTTTTGCTCTACTAATACACTTCGGTTTTTTGTGCAAACTCTCTTTGAAGATCGAATATATCCACTATGACATAAAGATTGTTAACCAATATATTCTGGTCAGTATATAGATAAAACACTAATCTTTTGTCAACGCAACTACAAGATCTTCTAGAACGAGGCATCATACGACCTAGTGTATCCCCATGGGGTGCACCGGTGTTATTTGTGAAGAAGAAGGACGGCAGCATGCGATTATACATCGACTATCGAGAGTTGAATAAGCTCACTATTAAGAACAAGTATCTTTTACCGAGAATTGACAATTTGTTCGACCAGCTAAAAGGAGCTGCATGGTTTTCGAAGATAGATTTGCGATCAGGCTACCATCAATTGAAGATTAAAGCCGAAGATATTTCCAAGACTGCGTTTCGTACGAGATATGGACATTACGAGTTTCTTGTAATGGCATTCGGTTTGACAAACGCGCCAGCAACATTCATGGATTTGATGAATAGGGTATTCAAGAGATATTTGGACAAATTCTTGATTGTATTTATTGATGACATCCTGATTTATTCCAAAACGGAAGAAGAGCATGCTGAACACTTGAGGATAACTTTGGAAATTCTAAGGAAAGAACAACTGTACGCAAAATTCTCAAAATGTGAATTCTGGTTAAGGGAAGTACAATTTCTAGGGCATATCATCAATAGAGAAGGCATTCAAGTCGATCCAGCAAAGATTGAAGCTGTGTTGAATTGGGAACGACTAAAGACACCGACAAAAGTTCGAAGTTTCTTGGGGTTGGCAGGGTATTATAGAAGGTTTGTTAAAGATTTTGCTAAGATAGCAACGCCATTGACCAAGTTGACTCGAAAAAGTTAAAAGTTTGAATGGAATGATAAATGTGAAGAAAGTTTCCAAGAGTTGAAGAATCGGTTAGTAACCGCACCGGTACTTGTATTTCCAGACGAGCAAGGGAATTTCGTTATTTTTAGCTACGCTTCGTATCGCGGACTAGGATGTGTATTGATGCAGCACGGTAACGTTATCGCATATGCTTCGAGACAACTCAAACCTTATGAGCAGAAGTATCCCACTCACTTCGTATCACGGACTAGGATGTGTATTGATGCAGCACAGTAACGTTATCGCATATGCTTCGAGACAACTCAAACCTCATGAGCAGAAGTATCCCACTCATGATCTGGAATTGGCAGCGATCGTATTTGCATTGAAGCTTTGGAGACATTATCTCTACGGTGAAAAATGTGAAATCTACACGGATCATAAAAGTTTGAAGTATATCTTTACGCAAAAAGAGCTGAACATGTGACAACATCGATGGTTGGAATTGATAAAGGATTACGACATCACAATCAGTTATCATCCAGGAAAAGCAAATGTTATAGCGGATGCGTTGAGCAGGAAAGAAAGATTGAATTGGTTAACTTCATGCGAAGAATTGGCCAAGGAATTTGACAAATTGGAAATTGAGATCCGCATTCCCAATGAATCTGCAGGAACTATCTATGCTATGACTTTCCAGCCGGAATTACTAGAGAAGATTTGCCGTTGTCAAGATGAAGTGATGAGTCAAGATGACAACTTAACGGGAGAAGAGATCACAACTCAGAAAAATAATGAAGGAATTTTACGCTTTGCATCGAGAATTTGGATCCCTAACGTGACAGAATTAAAAGAAGAAATAATGCGAGATGTGCACAATTCAAAGTATTCGATTCATCCAGGGAGCACAAAAATGTATCGCGATTTGAAGGAAAACTTTTGGTGGCCGAACATGAAGAAGGAAATAGCAGAATGGGTGAGTAAATGCTACACATGCCAGCGAGTTAAAGTGGAACATCAACGTCCGGATGGATTATTACAACCGTTAGACATTCCAGAATGGAAATGGGAACATCTAGCAATGGATTTTGTGGTAGTACTACCGAGGATAAAGGAAAATCATGATGCGATATGGGTAATCATTGACAGACTCACGAAGTCGACACATTTTCTACCGATTAACGAAAGATTTTCGCTTGACAAGCTAGTGCATTTGTATCTCAAGGAAATTGTGATGCGACATGGAGTTCCAATATCTATTGTGTCTGATCGAGATCCTCGTTTCAACTCAAGATTTTGGAGACAATTTCAAGAATGCCTTGGAACAAAATTAAACATGAGTACCGCTTATCATCCGCAAACTGATGGGCAAAGTGAAAGAACTATCCAAATGATTGAAGACATGCTCCGAGTTTGTGCGATCGATTTCGAAGGCAGTTAGGATGAGCATTTACCTTTGGTGGAATTTTCTTATAATAACAGCTATCACGCAAGCATTAGAATTCCACCATACGAAGCACTATATGGGAGAAAATGCAGATCACCAGTACATTGGGATGAAGTTGGAGAACGCAAAATTTTGGGTCCAGAATTAATCCAACAGACTAAAGAAAAGATTGAACTTATTCGGAAATGCCTCGATGCAGCACAAAACAGACAACGCAAACATGCAGACCAAGCAAGAAAAGATATAGACTATCAGGAAGAAGAACACGTATTACTCAAAATATCCCATGGAAAGGATTGACCAGACTTAGTAATAAGGGTAAATTGAAGCCACGATACGTCGGACCATTTGAAATTTTGAAGAAAGTAGGAAAACTTGCATACGAATTAGCTTTACCGCCTCATATGCAACATATTTACAATGTGTTTCACGTATCGATGCTTAAGCGATATAATCCTGATTCTAGGCATGTAATAGAGTATGAACCGATAGATATCCAACCTGATTTGACTTTTATAGAACGGTCAGTAAGAATTCTAGATCGGCGAGAGAAAGTGTTGAGAAATAAGTCTGTATATTTAGTGCGAGTATTGTGGAGAAATCCTATGGTTGAAGAATCAACCTGGGAACTTGAAAGTGAGATGTTAGAAAAATATCCTCATTTGTTTTCATAAAAGATTCTGAGGACAGAATCCTATTAAGGGGGAAGAATGTAACGACCGGGAAATTTACGTTGTATTATATCATATTTATAATAAAATGTGTGTATTAATATGTCATTTATGTGTGATTATTTGTTAAACCCTAATTGTTATGTGTTACGTGTATTTTGTGTCATTTCTGTATTTTTAAGGTATTTTTCAGATGTTTTATTTCACATTCATAGCTTTCATTTCAAACGTTTTACGACCCAAACAATGATTTTAAAGCCAGTATTTCAAATAAAATAATGGGCCTTATTTTTCATCAAACGACTTTTATAATCGTATTATTCTGAATATCTAGATATTTTATAAATTTTCTCGTTTTACGAAAAATGACTTTTCCGGGCCCCATTGGGTGTTAAAAACCCCACAAAAATCACATTTTCATTTTTATAAAATTATTGGACTTTTATTTATACCATTTCTTTGTATTTTTGCATTATTCACAATTTTTGGGAATTTTTGGCATATATATTGTATATATAAAATATTTATAAATTAAATTTTAATACCCAAAAAATATGAAAATTAGGGCCAAATATTTTTATTAAATGTATAATTAGCCCCTAATTTTATTTAGGAGTATTAATTTTGCAGCTATAAATACCCTAATTATTATTAATTTAATTAAATAAAAATTAGAAAATTCAGTAATTTTCCCCAAATTCCGGAATTAGGGTTCTTGAGTTCTTGACTTCAGGCAGGGATTTCATCGTGTTTCTAATCTCCAAATCAAGCATGTAAGTAGTCGTTGCAAAGCTCTTGATCTCTACTTTATAATTCTGTTATCAATTTTGTGTTTTGTTACTTCGATTTTCAATTCGATATTTTTAGGGTTTAAAGCCGAATTGGGTATTTGCAAATCGTTGTATTTTGGTTGATGAAAGTTATATGAATCGATTGCCCAGGTTGTGTAGATGTTTATACATATTTTTAATTAATTTTTCTATTCCCGGATTAGTGAATTGTGTTTTTGAGTTTCAATCCGTTTTGAATTCGGATTTTTATTTTGGATTGTTGTTTGTTGATTTGATGATTACGAGCTTAAAGATCGTCGAATTCTGAGTCGTTTGGCACCGGTTTCGTCGAGTTTGGTTCCGATTTTCGCGTCGCCGGAAAACCTCCGTTACCGGCGGTGTTCGTGAACTTTCCGACATCGTTTTCGACGAAGGAGAAGGAGGATGGTGTTGGGCGTGTTGTCGAGTGAAGCTGCAGAAGAAAAATCGAAGCCAGGAATCGTTGTTTCGTTGTTCGAATCGCCGGTTTCGTTCACCGGAAAACCCACCGGTAACGACGCCGGTGGGGCTGTTCTTGGACGACCCGGTTTCAACCCGGTGTTCGACCCGGTTTCGATCCAAAATTCCCCAAATCAGTTATCTCAAACATGTTTCTGTGATTTAATTTATTTACTTTTATTTTTATAAAACAGAATTTAATTTTTGTAAATTATAAAAATCAAATAAAAAAAATCAAATTCAAAATCTGAAATGTTTTGTAAATAATTCTTAAATTATTTTATTAATTTATAAATTCGAATTTAATGATTTAAGTAAGTATTTAATTATTTATTTAATCATTTATCTATTTATTTATTTATTATTTAATAGTTAATAATTAATAATTAAGAACTATATTGATGGAATATTACAAGAAACGATTCGATAAATAAGGGAATAAAACGAATATCTCGTAAGTGTACGAGTAATTAAACGATAAGTTCGATTATTATTATTATTATTATTATTATTATTATTATTATTATTATTCAGACGATAGTTAATTATTCGTATAATATTGTAAAAATGATTCGTAATAAATAATTAAATATAGATAATTGATTTAAAGCATATACGTGCAATAATAACAGTAATGCTTCAATAATTATATGAGAAATAATTCGTAGAAATACGAGTAGTGGATCGTTGAATTGAATTCTAATTCGGATAATAGTTTATTTATTCGATAGTTATTATATCAGTTGATTATATCGATTATTTATTTGTAAATAATCGATCTAATCGAATAGATAATGATACGTTGTAAATAATTGTAATCAATTGTGACTAATCCTAATAATTAAGGATTAATTATTTTAAATTATTAAATAATTATTTATTAATTATTTATTAGTTATTTATTTATTAAGTATTTTAAAGTGATTAATTATTTCGATAATTGATCACATAATTTTCAATAAACCATAACTTATTCATTTTAACTCCAAAAAAATTTTAAAAAAATTATTTTCAGAATAGTGATATACTCTTCAGATTCTTATTACATTTGCACTCTTTTAATTCTTCTGTTCATATTTCATTTCAATTCTTGATTTATTCTGTTCATTTGAATTCATTATTTGTATTCCAATTGTTACTCATAATTATTGATATATTCCGGTGATTACAATATATCAAGGCATACCGATTGTTCCGGTTGCTATTCCAGGGACTGGATAATCATACTTTGGGGATTAAGTTTACTTAATCCTAAGGACCGGGACATAACCGGATCCTTGAGATGGGCCATAGTGCCTGGGTGCCTGACCGGATCTATACAGTGAGATATAGATCTGTACTGTATCCTGGCTGATCAGCAGGGTATAGCTGCGAACTTGAGTCCAGTTTAGTTCGTTTGTATTCGCCATTAATGACGTTCTTTCTATTCTCGAGAGGTTATATCTTTGCAGATATACCTGGGTGACAGATTCATTTAAATTGCTTTAACACTATTTATATTTTGTAGACTTGTTGAGCAAATTTTTGGCTCACCCCTTTTGTTGTTATTCACCTTATTTTTTCAGTTAAGAAGGAATATGAAACCCATCAGGACACGAGTGGTAAAGAAGCGGGTCAAGCCTCGGGATCCTCTCATACCCAAGGTGTTGATCCCAATCCAGGAAGAAAGCTTTGAGTTGCCCGAGCAGGTGGAGTGTTGATAGATAGTGTGTGTGTTTGAATAAAAGCTGAACTTAGTTTAAAATAAATTAGACAATGGTTTGTAATAAAGAGAGTTTGTGAGATTTTAAATGTTGGTTTGTAATAAAAGTACTTAGTGGTTCTTGTTTTCATACTTCAACCTAAAAAGGTCCTGGTTAGTGTTAAAGGGGTTTAGTTTCATTTCTTTATTATTTATTAATAAGCTTGTACAGGTTCGGTGATTAGCTCGTAACCCCCAGACTTATACCCCGGGTTTGGAGGGCGTTACACTTACATTTGAAAACCTCAACATTGATAGTGATTCTGATGGAGAAGATGAAGTCAATGCACAACAAATGATGAATGAAGAGTCTATTGAACAGGGAAATCATGGTAATGTAAGCTCATCTCAAACACCTGAACTTGATGGCACAAACTCAGGGGGAGAAAGAGAAGAAGGATCTACCAGTAATACCAATAATGGAGAAAATAATGTAGACATAAGTCAACAAACTCACACTAGGAAGTGGGATAGAAGTCACACTAGAGAAGCAATTATTGGTGATCCTACTGCTGGTATGAGGACTAGAAGAGCAACTGCTAATGAGTGTCTACATGCATGTTTTCTGTCTCAAGTAGAGCCTAAGAAAATTAATGAAGCTCTGTTGGATCCTGACTGGATATCTGCCATGCAGGAAGAGATGAATCAGTTTGAAAGAAGTAAAGTCTGGAAGTTAGTTCCTGCACCAAAGAACAGAAGCATTATTGGAATAAATTGGGTGTTCAGGAATAAATGGATGAAAATGGTTGGTTGCAAAAGGCTACTCACAAGAAGAAGGGATTGATTATGATGAAACTTTTGCTCCTGTTGCAAGACTTAAAGCTATAAGAATTTTTCTAGCATTTGCTGCACATTCAAATTTTAAAGTGTATCAAATGGATGTCAAAAGTGCCTTTCTGAATGGTAAGCTAGAAGAAGAAGTTTATGTGCAACATCCTCCTGGCTTTGAGGATCCAAAATTTCTCAACTTTGTGTATAAGTTACTCAAGGCTCTATATGGACTAAAACAGGCACCTAGAGCTTGGTATGACACACTATCAGATTTCCTATTGAAGCATGGTTTTACTAGAGGAACCATAGATAAGACTCTCTTCTACAAGAAATATGGTAAAGATATGATCCTAGTTCAGATCGATGTAGATGATATCATCTTTGGTTTTACTAATGAAAAGCTGTGCCAAAGATTCTCCAAGCTTATGCAAAGTGAATATGAAATGAGTATGATGGGGGAACTAAGTTACTTCCTTGGACTTCAAGTCAACCAAAGAAGTGATGGTATCTTCATCAGCCAAACTAAATATGTCAAGGATCTTTTGAAAAGGTTTGGAATGGTTGATTTTTCACCTGCATCTACACCTATGCCTACTGCATCAAAGTTGGATAAAGATAAAAAGGGCAAGAGTGTAGACATCTCAAGCTACAGAGTGATGATTGGATCATTTCTTTACTTAAAAGCAAGCAGACCAGACATCATGTTTGCAACATGTCTATGTGCAAGATTTCAAGCCAATCCAAAAGAATCACATTTGATGGCAGTAAAGAGGATTTTCAGATATTTGAAGGGAACTCCAAACTTGGGATTATGGTATCCTAAGGGAACTGGTTTTGAAGCTGTTGGATACACAGATGTAGATTTTGCTGGATGCAGGGTTGACAGAAAGAGTACCACTGGAAGCTGCCAATTTCTTGGACAAAGACTTGTATCCTGGTACAACAAGAAACAATAATCTGTATCAACTTCTACAGCTAAAGCTGAGTATATAGCTGCAGGGAGTTGTTGTGCTCAAGTGCTTTGGATTAGAAATCAGCTCATGAATTATGGCCTAGTGTTACATAAAATTCCTATCATGTGTGACAATACTAGTGCTATATCTATAGTAGCTAATCCAGTTAATCACTCTAGGACAAAGCACATTGATGTGAGGTACCATTTTATTAGGGAACATGCTACTAATGGTACCATTGAGCTAATTTTTGTACCAACAGAAAAATAACTAGCTGACATTTTTACTAAACCTTTGGATGAAGCAAATTTCACTAGACTTGTAAGTGAAATTGGAATGCTCAATTCTACATCCTAAGGCAAGAACTCAGCTAGTATTTTGCAGTAGATTAATCTCCAGTAAATCAAAGTTAATTTGATTAAATTGGAAATTAACTAAAATATGAACTATAAATATTTCAGAAATCTCTGCATATTTGTTTTTCAAATTCAATTAACTTGGAATTTTTCAAATTATAAGTAAACTGCTTAGGTGTTAATTTACATCCTTAATATGTAAAATTAACTTAAGGCATAATTACAATACCCAAAAGTATCTAGAGAACTGAGTTCTCGATAAGTATAAAGTGACTTCTCGACAAGTCAATTTAGAGGACTTCTCGAGTGAGTCTTCGATAAGTCAACTTACTGACTTCTCGAGTGACTTCTCGATAGGTTCAAAATGACTTATTGATAAGTCCTTATAGAGTTCTCTAGTAGTATTCATTCACAGAGTTCTCTATAAGTACAAACTTTAACTTATCAATAACTCAGAACTGAGATAATTTAAATTGATAAATTATTTTGGTAAAATACTTTTGGAAAATGCATTCTAATTTTATTTTGAATTTATTCAAGTAAAAGTTAGAATTAGTTCTGTCCATTTTTGGGGACAAACTGGGTATTTATTTGACATTTCGGTAAGTCAAGTTTGAGTTCTCTATAAGAGCGATTTAAAATGACTTCTCGACATGTACTTCATTTCTCAAAATGACTTCTTGATAGGCAACTCCAAATGTCTATTTTTGAGTTCTCGACAAGTCATCTATTTTCACTATAAATATCCAGACTTCTCGATTAATTTGAACTTGGAATTTTTTTTAAATTCTAAGAAAACTGAATATTTATTACTTCATATCCTTAGTATATGAAGTTAATAAATAACAGATCAAAAGAAGCAAAAAGTTTGAAAAAACTGAACAAATTTAATTCATAAATTCTGTTCAGAAAAATACTTTTGACATACTTTGTCTCTAATTTCTCTGACTTATTGACACATTTACATACTCATGTGATTTCTTGTTTATGTGAAAATAGGTTAGTCTAATATTAGTAGACTAGTACATTATTTGTGTTGTTTTGAGTATGCTGATAGTGGTTAAATTATTTGACTATATGCTGATAGGAGTAGTTACTTTTATATAGGGAGTACTTGTTTATTTGCATGGGGAACCGTTATTCTAAATAGTGAACTAATATTCTTGAGTACTTGCATGGGGAATAGTAACTAGTCATTTTTAACTGTCAAATGTGCTTATGTGATTATTACTCTTATTATCCGGGCAACTCAAGAGTCTATTGGTTTCTATTTTTACTCCCTCTCTAAATTAAAACGCTTCAGTCTTTATCATTCATCACTCTCCTATTCTCAACAAACATCTGATTTTTAAACTTACCTCCTGTTCATCTCTCTCCCTCTCTCTCACTCACTCAAATGGATGCCCCGATCTTTTACAGACTTATTCATGGAGCTTATCATCCTGTTCATCATTAAGATGAAGACCAAGTTTACTTTGATCCCTTCGGACTCCGTGTCCATCTCAGGGGGGTTGTTTATAGCCCCTTTGACATTCCAAGAGAGATCTTTGATGAACTCTCATGGGATGATCAACTCAGCATCCTTTTCTTTGAGATGGAAGTCTCTCTCGAGCAGGAGAGACGTGCAAGAGTAGCTGAGCAGCAACGCCTTGCTACTTTGGAGTTACAGGAGAGAATCATTTCTCTTGCACACTCCATGTCCAGAGCTTATCAGCGCAAGGCAAGGAGGTTGGAGGAAGAGAAGAAGAAGCCCAAACTAGAGTAGTTAGGATTAGGATTTAATTGTTGAATCTATGTCTTAATGTACTCTGTTTCCATTATTAATGAAATTTCAAATTCTTCTCTAAGCATTCTCCTGTTTGTGTAATGATTCCTATGTGCTTATATCTGTATTGAATAATGTCTTCTCTGCAATATGCTTGAAACTAAAATATCTTACAATGTATTTGTCTAACGAAACTCCAAAAAGATTCATTTGTTCAATGCATTACAGGTCCAACACAACAGGGAATTCAGATAATCTATCCACAGGTATTAGTGCTAAAACTGCAGCTAAAACATTTCAAAACCAAACTGCAGTTCACCCAAAGCACAGCAACACAAACACAAACTCAAACATAATCCCGCTCAGGTAACTCTCAAAAGGAACCTGTTTTACAAAAGGACAAAATCCCCAGAATGTTCTTCGGTTTTTTGTTGTTTGAGAAAAAAGAAACTGGTATCACACATATGGAAACTTATCGGTTTTTCATGAATATCACTAATGCACTTTCATATGCAAAATAGTTTTAACAGACTGATAGGTTTGAGGGTAGTACTCCTGAGGGGGAGCTATCTAAATCCTCTCCAATTCACTTGGAGGTTCCTCAAGAAGGAACAACTCCCCTCATAACTCTAGCAAAAGTTGGCTTAGCAGTAAGAGCTAGAAGTACAATTGCCTATGACAATGTCATGAGAAAGGCAAGCATAGCACATTTAAGTTCCAATATATTGTAAGACACAAGAGTATGAGGCTGGTGCACATGGCAATAACCTAGTCAAATCCCCTCTAATTCAATTGGAGGTTCCCACTATAAGTGGAGAACAACACACTGTCATAACCAAAGAGCAATCTGTGAGTCAAACTGTGACCCTAGTCACAGATGCTTATGCACTCACTCTTCTGGTGAAATGAGTATGATTAGACCTATATGGATTTCCCCTAATCATATGATCACAGATTAACTCTTCTCAGCCACCTCTTATTTCTGTAGGACAAACAACAATTGAGCTTTTCATGTCAGAATGTGAGAAAAGATTGAGAGAATAACAGAAAATAAGAAAGGCATGATCCTTCCTGGAAAAAGGAGAGGTAAATGAGTGTCTGGATTTAGCAATCCTTGTGAGGTTACTCTGACTCTTAAAAGTCATGAGACTAATGCAGTGAGAAGTAGTAAGACTACTTATTCAAAAGAACCGAGAGCTTAGGAATTTCCTATTCTATTCTACTTGATAAACTCATCACTATAGACTTCACTAAAGTTTGAAGCTGCTGATAGTGTTCTAAATGAACATTGACAAAAGCTTGAACAATGTGTATCTAGCTGGATCTTTCTTCCTTAAGATAATGTCAAAAAGGGGGAGAATATATCTAAATTCCAAAACAGCTAATGGATGTTGCCTAGAAAATAATATTCTTTTCTTAATAGGGGAGAAGGAAGAGTAAATCTAAATGCAACTCACAAAAGAAGATCAAATAGGAAGATTGGTTTCTGCATTTAGATAAAGTTTTGACATCATCAATCATAACTTGTGCATAATTTCATAATGAACAAGTTGCGGGAGATTGTAATATATAGTAGATGATGTCAAAGATTACTGGAGCTAACAATGTCATTAACATCTATGATCTAATTAGAAGATTAATGAATAGTTACTTTTAGTAATCAGTTAAGCTTGAGGCCAACCCTAAGTAAGTTGCATTGTTATCTAAATTTATATTTTGTACTTGTAACACATAAAGTCTGTAAAAATATAAAGGTGCAGACTGTAGTTTTTTTCCTAAAACAGTATCAAGCCTAAGGATTCTATCTGGAATAAGATCAAGAAGATCATGCCTCAGAAGAATTTTGAAGAAGCTTGGAGTTGAATAAATCTGTTTGGAGAAAAATGTTCTAAGTCAAGATCTCTACAAGTCACAGATTTAATGTTATAGAGAAGTCATTCGAGAACTCCAGAATGACTTATCGAGAAGTCATTCAAACTACAGAGACTACCGACGGATAAGCAATATCTACTCGATGGATAAGTAATATCTACTCGACGGATGAGCTATATATCTACTCGATAGATGAACAACATCTACTCGACGGATGAGCAGTATCTACTTGACGGATAAGCTATATATCTACTCGATGGATGAGCTATATATCTACTCAACGGATAAGCAATATCCACCGGGAGTAGAGAAGTCAGGAAAGCTACTCGAGAACTCAAAAAGATATCGACAAGTCATTCTTCCACTAGAGAACTCAGAGTTATCGACAAGTCTATATCCATTCGAGAACTCAGAGATATTTACAAGTCCAGTGAAGTTATGAAGACTAGAGATATCGATGAGCTGAAGACCTCTATAAGCCAAACTCATTATGGAGTACTAGACATCTCGATAAGCCTTTGTACTTATCGAGATATCAAGTATTCAAATGATTCAAATTGGAGATCTCGAAGTACAGTCTCAAAGTACAGAATTGTAGATCAGTTTAATATCCAAGATAAACAATCAATAAACAATCCAACAGCTGGATTGAAAAGTCTACAAAAAGCAGCTTGAAGTGTGCGCAAGATCAATGGCAAAGATTAACTGATAGAGGAAGATTAAGGTAAACACGGGATGCTAAAGATATGCTAAGCTATAAATGGAAGATTTGATTTTCTATAAATAGAAATGACAAGTGACAGTTTAGAAAAACTAATAGCATGTTTATTATCCACTGTGTAAACCAGCAGTTAACTGAGCTATAAAGTTAACACTGGTCCTCTAGTTAGAAGTAACAATTTAGATAAAAATTCTTGTAACACTCTCGAGAAGAAGCTGAGCTCTTTAACTTCGAAGAGCTTAGACATTTTGTAGCAAAACATCTTAATTTTTAATACAGAAATTAAGTGAGTTTTGAAGATCTATGTTCTTTATTTTGTGCAAGTTTAATTTCTGCATGAACACTTTTCTATACAAGATTTAATTTACTTTGTTCAACCATTATCTTTCAAGAAAAGCCTAAAATCAGAAAAACACATTCACCCCCACTACAAGGAAAACCGGCTCACATAACGGTTTTTGCCCGTTATCTGATACCCTGAAAAACCGTTGACTATTGAGCCGCCGTCTCTTACATGGATCAGACAACGGGAAAAAACTGTTGTGTGAATGAGCACAGACAACGACCAGAGTAGTAAACCTGTTGTGTTACATCCAGAATAGACAACACATTCTTGTAACTTATATTGTAAACATCTGTATTAGTCAAGTGTTCTGGAAACGGTTGTGTAGTGTGTCCATAATAATATAAGAACAAAACAAGTAATACAACTCTTATTGTCCTCAAATGGTTGTTCTACAGATCAACATACAACACAAATGAATTAAATAGCTCTTGTAGTAAAATTCTACAGACAACACTTGCATTTTGTTTTGTGTTGTAGGAACTCTTCTCATACAAGATTTGTCCTGTTTCTTGTGTTGTGTGATTTAGTTTCACACTTGTCTTTTAGTTTACAATGTGTTGAGTTAGTGTTTAAGACATGATTCTTTTTATAACAAATGGTGTTGTCTGAACATAATTAGTTTTATAGAGAAGGGTTTTTTATTCAGTTTGGTATTGTGCGAAAGTCAATATAACAAGCTTTTAGTTTTTGAAATTATTGTGTGAAACAAACTATAACAATGTTTTAACTGGATAACTTATGGGTTAAAATCCCCTCAGACAATGGTTTCCAAATGCAAAGCAAATAAAGCAACATTGTAAAATTAATATGCCATCAAATTTAAAATCCAAAGAAAAACCATTGAGATTACAACCAAGTCATCACCATTACACTAGCAAACAACCAACCCTCCATTACTCCAGCAATCAACCAACCATCCATTACACCATTTCAACTAAAAACCAACTAAGTATAACCAAGTCCTATCTTAAGAAAAATAAGACCATTCGAGTACATGTACTTCGGGACTCTATATTGCTTGTTAAATCATATAAAAATGAAAAATCTGAGTTAACTATCTTTAGAAATTCAGGTGACATTTACATGTGCAAACACACATGACGCTTTCTCTAATATACGCACTAATATGCCAACTATAAATACCTTTTTTGCTCAACTATATCCAACTATATTTTCCAATGAATTTTTAGCTTTTGAATCCCCTGTAATAGGTTCATATCATCCATAAATTTTGATTCCCATGGCTTGAAGATTAATAATTGATTTTCCTGTGGTCGGCAGTTGTCCAAGACATTCTCGTGGTCTTTGCTCTCGGGTCTTGTTTTGTCCTGCAAATTCCAATAGAGAAACAAAAACATTAAGCTCCTCGTGACTAAAACTTCCTCTCTTCATAAATTCAATTCCATGTATCAATTTATGCAAATAATAAAATACTTCAGGTTTAATTTAAAACAAAAAGTTCAAACCTAATGATCACTTTTACAAACTCCATTTTCTTCTAGCAGTTATCTTTGTACAGTTCACACAAGAATCTTCAATACACTCTTCAACGATACCAACTTGGCAATCTTTGGTTAGTCAAGTTCAACCTGCAAAAAAAGTATATGTTGTTGATACACGAGAGTTGTGTAAGCTTCTATTTTATTTTGTATTCACACAAGACAATTAATAAAGACCTCCACCAAATCACAAGATTCGACCACACCTTCTAACCCATCACTCACATCTTGTCTTCTATGCTCCTGGTGTGGATGTTGGCTTCCAACAAGTATCATCCTTTCTATTGAGACAATACCCCTACAACAGTTGCAACTCTAGATAACTTCTTTCCTCCTCTAGCAACAATCTATACATGGGCTTGGTTAAACATATCAACAAAGTTTATATAATCTCTCGGCATCCCATTCAAACTTGTTTACCAGGTACTACAAACAACCAATAGTTTGATAAAAATAGAACAAAGTTAAGATACATGCATTCTTGAATCATAGTACTTGCAAAACCAATAATTTCTTAAATCAATCATTGACAGCATGAAAATTTATTTAATCTGAAGCAAAAAATATTAATTAAAAGCAATAAAATCAAGATAAGAACAAATCATATATTAAAAGCATCCAAAAATCAAGAATCTATTGAAACAAAATATGTGAATTGAGCAATCATATAACTAAAATTTATCCAGCAGCTAAGAAAACATACATACACTGATAAGAGTGAGCAATCAAAAATTAATTAATATCATAGGACCACCTGCAAAATGGATGAAATAAAAATTGCAGTATAAAATTACATGACATAACAAATTAGTAGGTTTTTAATACTAATACATTAATTGAACATATGAGCTCCTTTAATAATATATGAAAAGAATATAAAACCCAAGGCAATGAAAATAAAATCATTTAAAAAAGAAATAAGACAAGTGTATACCTTTAACCCAAAAATCGAACTAGGGTTTGCGTTTGAAATCGAGCTTTTGAATAACTCGAGTTAGGGGTTAGTTTCTAAGATTTGAATTGGGGTTTGGGTTTGGATTTAGAGAGGTGAGAGGTTAGATTAAATTGAGGTGTTAAAAATTAGGTTTTAATTACACAGATGGTGTGATGGAAAGAGAGGCCGCATAGGAAGTTCAAAGAGAGAGAACATGAGAGAAAGGGAGTTACAGCTTAGAGAGGGAGATGGACTACCATGTAAAGGGGAAATGAGTGAACAAAAGATGGGGAGATAGAGAGAGAGAGAGAGAGATCCATGAGAAGGGGGAGTTGGGACAGAAAGAATGGGGAGATGGAGAGAGAGAGTCAGTGATGAGAAGGGAGAGTTGGGAGAGAGAGAACAGGGAAAATAGAGGGGTGAGAGCAGAGACCGATGAGAAGGAGATATAAACGGGGTTAACAAAATGGGGGGAGATATAAGGGGGAAATAAAATTTTCACTTGGGGGCAAACTAAAAATAGAGGAGATGGAATGAAAAAATGGCCTAAAAAGTGAAATTTGGGTGAAGGGGGAAATGAAAATTTAAACAAGGGGAAAATGAAAAAGTGGGGTTTAAGGTGAAATAGGGGTAAATAGATATTTTTTTATTTATATGTATTATTTTATAATTTTTATAATTTTACTTTATTTTATAAGAAGATAATAAAAATTAATATATCTTAACATCCGTATGGTTGGATCGTCGAAAAATTTATTTAAATAATCATTTTGTTAATGAGGAACGTGTCTAGTTTGAGAAAGTAGTACTTCAACTAGAATCTTCTTGTAAAATTATGCAAGATATTTTTTTGAATTTATAAATTATTACATAAAATTTTAGATTACATATTAATGTAATAAAATTCAATCTAACATTTTCATTAATTTATAATTCACTTAAACAAATATATATTAATATCCATATGGTTGGATATTAGAAAAAAATCATTTCAAAAAATTATTTTGTTAAGCAGGAACGAAATCCATTTTAGGAACTACCACTTTCACTACATTTTCGTTATAATTTCAAGCAAGATATATTTGAAAATTTTAAAATATTTTTTAAGTGAATAAAATCAATATATATTAACATCAACAGTTTAAGGAATATATATTAACAAAGTCAATAAAATATATGGCATTAAAAATAATTGTCTGAAATTTAAAATGTGTTGTCTTAACAAAAGTCATACAACAGTTTTTAATATAAAACAATTGTGGGATGTAATATCAACCAAATAAATAGTGCCAAATTCATACAACGGTTTATAACCAAAAAAGGTTATTTAAAAACAATGTCAATAACAGTTTCCAAGAAAAAAACCGTTGTTGAATCACACAACGGTATTTTTAAAAAGCCTGTTGTACATAGTTTATACGACAACGTCTGAGAAAAATCATTTTAAAAAATTAATCCTGTAAATCGGGAACGAGTCTCGTTGTCGGAAGGGGTACTTTTACCAGATATTTCTAATCATGGCATGCAAAATGAATTTCAAATTTTTTAATAATTTGTTCTTATGACTAAAATCTATATATCTTAACATCCGTACGGTTGGATCGTCGAAAAATCATTTTAAAAAATTAATCCTATAAATCGGGAACGAGTCTCGTTGTCGGGAGGGGTACTTTTACCAGATTTTTCTAATCGTGGCATGCAAATGAATTTCAAATTTTTTAATAATTTTTTCTTATGACTAAAATCGATAAATCCTAACATCCGTACGGTTGGATCGTCGAAAAATCCTTTTAAAAAATTAATCCTGTAAATCGGGAACGAGTCTCGTTGTCGGGAGGGGTACTTTTACCAGATTTTTCTAATCCTGACATTCGAGATGAATTTCAAATTTTTTAATACTTTTTTCATGTGACTAAAATGAGTATTTCTTAACATCCGTACGGTTGGATCGTCGAAAAATCATTTTAAAAAATTAATCCTGTAAATCGGGAACGAGTCTCGTTGTCGGGAGGGGTACTTTTACCAAAATTTTCTAATCCTGGCATGCAAAATGAATTTCAAATTTTTTAATAATTTTTTCTTATGACTAAAATCGATATATCTTAACATCCGTACGGTTGGATCGTCGAAAAATCATTTTAAAAAATTAATCCTGTAAATCGGGAACGAGTCTCGTTGTCGGGAGGGGTACTTTTACCAAATTTTTCTAATCCTGGCATGCAAAATGAATTTCAAATTTTTTAATAATTTGTTCTTATGACTAAAATCGATATATCTTAACATCTGTACGGTTGGATCGTCGAAAAATCATTTTAAAAAATTAATCCTGTAAATCGGGAACGAGTCTCGTTGTCGGGAGGGGTACTTTTACCAGATTTTTCTAATCCTGACATGCAAAATGAATTTTAAATTTTTTAATAATTTTTTCTTATGACTAAAATCGATATATCCTAACATCCGTACGGTTGGATCATCGAAAAATCATTTTAAAAAATTAATCCTGTAAATCGGGAACGAGTCTCGTTGTCGGGAGGGGTACTTTTACCAGATTTTTCTAATCCTGACATGCAAAATGAATTTCAAATTTTTTAATAATTTTTTCTTATGACTAAAATCGATATATCCTAACATCCGTACGGTTGGATCGTCGAAAAATCATTTTAAAAAATTAATCCTGTAAATCGGGAACGAGTCTCGTTGTCGGGAGGGGTACATTTACCAGATTTTTCAAATCCTGACATGCAAAATTAATTTCAAATTTTTTAATAATTTTTTCTTATGACTAAAATCGATATATCCTAACATCTGTAAGGTTGGATCGTCGAAAAATTATTTTAAAAAATTAATCCTGTAAATCGGGAACGAGTCTCGTTGTCGGGAGGGGTACTTTTACCAGATTTTTCTAATCATGGCATGCAAAATGAATTTCAAATTTTTTAATAATTTTTTCTTATGACTTAAATCAATATATCCTAAATTCCGTACGGTTCGATCGTCGAAAAATCATTTTAAAAAATTAATCCTGTAAATCGGGAACGAGTCTCGTTATCGGGAGGGGTACTTTTACCAAATTTTTCTAATCCTGGCATGCAAAATGAATTTCAAATTTTTTAATAATTTATTCTTATAACTAAAATTGATATATCTTAACAGTCGTACGGTTGGATCGTCGAAAAATCATTTTAAAAAATTAATCCTGTAAATCGGGAACGAGTCTCGTTATTGGGAGGGGTACTTTTACAAAAATTTTCTAATCCTGACATGCAAAATGAATTTCAATTTTTTTAATAATTTGTTCTTATGACTAAAATCGATATATCTTAACATCCGTATGGTTGGATCGTCGAAAAATCATTTTAAAATATTAATCCTATAAATCGGGAACGAGTCTCGTTGTCGGGAGGGGTACTTTTACCAGATTTTTCTAATCCTGACATTCGAGATGAATTTCAAATTTTTTAATACTTTTTTCATGAAACTAAAATGAGTATTTCTTAACATCCGTACGGTTGGATCCTCTAAAAAATCATTAAAAAAATTTATCTTTTTCATTAGGTATGAAAAAAATCTAGTACGAGGCAACACCCAACGGTTTTTTATGAAAAATTCTTGTCTGAAATAAATTGTGACAACAGTTTTTTTGAAAAAAACCGTTGTCTTAGATGATCAACTTTTTTTAAATCTCACGGCTGATATTAAATCTACTTTTAATCAATGGCTCTAATTACACCAACTCAACAATCCAAGTGAATGTTTTTTCCCCAATCACATGGTGCCACCTCATCACAAGCAACACTTCAGAAATTTCAAGAATCAGACTTACAGACAACGGTTTTTTATGAAAAAAGGTTGTCTTAGATGAACATTGACAACATTTATTTGAACAAAAGCTGTTGTGTAAGCGTAGCAGCGTTTTTTAATCTAATGGCTGATAATAAATATACATTCAATCAACTGCTCTTATTACACCAACTCAGCAATCCAAGTGAATGTTTTTTCACCAATCACATGGTGCCACCTCATCACAAACAAGTGTGAAAAAATCTTTTAAAAAATTTATCTTGTTCATCGGGAACGAATCCCGTGTTGGGAAGAAGTGCTTTTACCAGATTTTTCTAATCCTGACATTCGAGATGAATTTGAAATTTTTTAATACTTTTTTCATGTGACTAAAATAAGTATATCTTAACATCCATACGGTAGGATCGTTGAAAAAATCATTTAAAAAAAATTATCTTGTTCATCGGGAACGAATTTCATGTTGGGAAGTAGTGCTTTTACCAGATTTTTCTAAACCTGACATTCGAGATGAATTTGAAATTTTTTAATACTTTTTTCATGTGACTAAAATAAGTATATCTTCACATCTGTACGGTTGGATCGTCAAAAAAATCATTTAAAAAATTTATCTTGTTCATCGGGAACGAATCCCGTGTTGGGAAGTAGTGCTTTTACCAGATTTTTCTAATCTTGACATTCGAGATGAATTTGAAATTTTTTAATACTTTTTTCATGTGACTAAAATAAGTATTTCTTAACATCCGTACGGTTGGATCATCTAAAAAATCATTTTAAAAATTTATCTCTTTAATCGGGTATGGAAAAAAATCTATTACGAGGCAACATCGAACGGTTTTCTATGAAAAAGTCTTGTCTGAAATAAATAGTGACAACAGTTTTTTTGAAAAAAAACTGTTGTTTTAGATGATCAACTTTTTTAAATCCTACGGCTGATATTAAATCTACTTTTAATCAACGGCTCTAATTACACCAACTCAACAATCCAAGTGAATGTTTTTTCACCAATCACATGGTGCCACCTCATCACAAGCAATGCTTCAGAAATTTCAAGAATCAGACTTACAGATAATGGTTTTCTATGAAAAAAGGTTGTCTTAGATGAACATTGACAACATTTATTTGAACAAAAGTTGTTGTGTAAGCGTAATAGCATTTTTTAATCTAATGGCTGATATTAAATATACTTTCAATCAACTGCTCTTATTACACCAACTCAGCAATCCAAGTGAATGTTTTTTCACCAATCACATGGTGCCACCTCATCTCCTCTTAATGAACGTCTCTCATTATACCAGCTCACCAATACAAGTGACAATGGTTTTATGAGCAAAACGCTTGTGTGATGTCGTGACATACAACAGAATAAAAACACTTGTATGTCAAGTGATATTTAGACAACACAATGGAAGTACGTTGTTTGATTCCAGCTTAACTAATCCATTGAGAAAACACTTGTCTCATTCCAACAACAGTGTTTCACAACGTTGTCTCCATTACTTTCAGACAATGCAAAATTAAACTGTTGTATAAACTACCTCATTTGCACAACATATCTTTAGAAAAGCTTGTCAGTGTCGATTACCTAGACAATAGTTTTTAAAGCATTGTAGGAATGATGAAATCTTTTTATTTAAACAACACCTTATCTCATAAAACGGTTGTCTGATACGATATGCTAGACAACAGTTTTAAACCTATTGTAGTAAAGGGATTCACACAACACCTGTTTTCTGGTTTTTAAAAAACTGTTGTGTAAAATTTCTGGGCAACACTTTTTTGGTCAAGCGTTGTCTGATGGGTGTTGTCTGATGACATTTTTCTTGTAGTGCCCCTCTGTGTGTGATTCATTACCTAACAGTAGGTAATTTTTACCATCTTACTTGCCCTGTGTAATCAAGATAGATAACTTATGCTTAAAACGTTATGTTGTCAAATTCTATAGACATATAGGGTCTCAATATAATTGGTGTCTATTCAGCTTCTATCTCTTTTGTGGATGTCTGGTAGTATGGTATTCGTGCAACGAAAGTTGGCGTTTATCAGTTTCGTGTTATCTGGTTAGATTCATCACCACTGCATGCTAAGGTTGAGAATAATAAAGCTATTGAATGAAGTATTTAATGAAGTTAGAATCCCATGTTTGTCATATATATTAATTTAATCAATCTTATTCTCTTAGTTATAATTGTTAGTTTAATTCTTAGTTATAAACAACCTAAAATTGTTATCATCTTAGCATTGAATAATAACCATACATTGTTGCTTAAGTGCGTGAATTAATTAGTTAACCAATACATTTTGTGTGTTATTTAAGTCATTTCGCAACTAAAAATGCTTATTAATCTATAAGATCGCTAGCTACAATAATATTTCCATGAGAAGTAAATCAATTACACGACATCACAATTGTAGCAAAATTTTAATGAATAAATATAAGTTCAGTTAGGCAGGCAACAAATGCAATACTAATACGAAACTAGCACAAAAACCAAATGGCCATTTCTAAAAGGAGAAGGTAGTAGTCATACTTAGACTTGGCAACGAATCATGTCATGTACATTTATTCTGTATACTTCACATAACTGACTAATTAAGAAACAAGTTCCTCTTTTTTCAGAAGCAAACAATGTCAGCCCAAAAATCAAGTATTTTTTCTTTTGTTTTTTGATTATTCATTAGCAACATAATCTTAGAAATACAAACAAATGGGTGATAATTAGAGATTTATATATAACTAAATTGAAGGGATTCAATCTTGAATAAAATTCATACAAATAAGAATGTAATTAAAAGACATATATAATAAAAGAAATCGATTAATAAAGCAAAATAGAAAATAAAAGAGAAGGGGTAAGTAAATATACCACATCATAGCGCACATGCCCTTGCCAGTAACAAAGTATAAAAATCCGGTAAAATCAAAAAATAAATATTTTGACCGGAAATCTCTTTAATAACTATTATTAACCATTCCCATATTATCTATAAAAAAATTAGATTAATTTGTAAAGTTTAAGTAGGTGAAACATTATTTCAAAGTTAGAAACCCGAGAGGTTAGAAGTTTGTGCACTAGTCCCACTAAAAACAAAATTTCTTTCAACTCGTTAATAGGAATGACCCGAAATTTTCGAGGTTGTAAACTAGAAACTTAATAAAATATGATCCACACAAATCCACTGCTCAAAAGAGGGCTGGAGATTGTCCGAAAATACTGTCAAAAATAGAGCAGTAAACTCCCTATCTTATCTCTTCTTCTCGACTCCATCTCCCCTTTCTTTTTGTGTACGCTTCCCTCCACAACACATACATACATTAATTTTCTCCCTTATAAATGTTGGAAATAAGGACTATTACAGCAACATCGAGGCAATTATATAACGTATTTAGCAAGTCAATGCCAAGATAATATTTAGCAAAACAAAATATATAGATAAATAACATGCAAATAGAAACTGTAAGAACAAAGAAAAATAAGAGAGCGTACCAGTAACCATAACTTTAACACAGAAAGAAAAGACATAAAGTAGTGGTGTGCAACTGATACAATGCAAAAGAAACCAAAATGAAAACCAGCTGAGTCGTCAGGCCTTGCTCGAAGCCCTGACTGCTCTTGAAGAGATAATTGCCCCCACCTGCTGCGTTGGGATGCTTGCAATACCTCCTCTAGGATAAAATAGCTCCAGACTTGATGTTCACAGCAACAATAAATCGAACTTCGACTAACACCTCAGTTGCCGAAAACAAAGCAGCTCAGAACTTGTGGTTTGGGAGAGAAAATAGAGTAGAGAGGAGAGGAAGAGAATGTAGGAGTGGTGCATGAAACACGACTACTTAGTCCTTTATTTATACTAAAGGCTAAGTGTAACTGGCCACCTTAATTAATATTAGAATTTAACTGCACATTAATTAAATAAATCAAAATTGGTGAATTTTGAATTTAAATAAAATGTAACAACCAGCATTTATCTCACACATTATATCAGATTTAATTTTAATTTGAATTATATTATCAGTTATAAAGTTATATATCAAATGTCCAGGTTCAATGAATCTGACTAAGCCCACTACAAAGTGACTAAGCCCAATTCAGAAACCGAACCCAGCCCAACAATAATAACCCAGTCCAAACTGATAAATAAATTTTAATTAAAATATTAAATCACAAATAAATAAAATCCTTACCCGGGTCGCCTCGCGACGCGAGATGCTGAGACATTCGCCCAAATCGCCCTTCAACCCGACCCGGTGCGGTGCGGTGCGTTGCAGGGCTGGGCGGCGGTGCGCGCGCGTGTGTGCGCGTGAAGCATACAAGAACACAATACACCCTCACACACCTTAGTATTTATACACTACCCATGTGTGTGATACTATATAAAGCCACCATCGCCTTTATTTATTTTCAATATGGGACAAAACATATTTTCTATTTTTCCAAGCTTTTCCAAGCTAACATCAACTCTAATTTTCTATGGATTTCATTAAGAAAGATTCTTACAACCATATATGAAAGTTTAAGTTCACATATCATGGAACAACTTCCAATCATTAGATTTTATGATTATCATCAAGAACACAATAACACTATGATATAAAATCAAATTTTTCTAACAATCCCCCACAAATCCATACAGAAATGCGATCAGGTTTTTCATCATGACTTGTTTTTCTGAGTCGGTACTCTTCCGGGTTTGAACCCTCCTAAGTCCTCTACTTCAATGGCCACCAGATTCAGATGGAATGTTTCACCTTGAATTTTAATCCGTTTAGTTTAACCATGTTCCATAGATGATGACAAGTCAACAGCTATGGTGCCGATCTACGGCTTTGAGATATTAATGGTCTTGTCTCGATCCTGTTCGTCGAATGCTTCAAGGAATAACCCTTTCCTCTAATTGCGACCACACAATTACGTTCGCTTAGCTGGGTATCTCCAGAGATATACTGCCTCTATCTCGTCAAATGACTTGACCCCATTCAGAGTCTTAACACCTTTACTTTTCCAGCAGTGTCAGTACCTTCCAGGTTTACAGGGGATAGACTCAGATACTGTAGTATCATCTATGTAGAAAAGGTACTACCAATTCATCCTTACAACTTGTCATTACCATATTGAATACACTTCGAGGAATCTCCTCTCATGTGTATTGGGTGCCCACTGTTGATGAATTATGATGAGTTGACAGTCCCATCCCCAACCTTGACTTGAGGACCACTGCAGGTTCTAGTCCCTTAGTTAAAGGATCAGCTATATTATTCTGAGTTCCTATGAACTCTATAGCTATAATCCTATCAGAAACTAAACCCCTTATAGACTTAAGTCAAACTTGGATGTGTCTCTTTGTTTTAGTATTATGCTTTTTACTGCTAATCTTGTCGACAGTTGTTCAACTATCACAATGAATAGCAATAGCAGGAAGCGGTCTGCTTACTACAAGTATCGCAGACATAAGTCCGTGTAACCATTCAGCCTCCATCCCCGTTGCATCTAGTGCACACAACTCAGCCTGGAATGTAGATGACGTCTTACTGTTTGGAACCAATATTGAGATTATTAACGAGACAAAAGAATTCTTGAAAAGGAACTTTGAAATGAAGGATATGGATGAGGCTAGTGTGATTCTTGGAATCAAACTGATTCACTCAGCTCAGGGAATAACCTTGACTCAGTCTCATTATATACAGAAATCTATACTTGAGAAATATGGTTATTCACAGTGCAGAATCGCTAGTACACCTTATGACTCAAAAGTTGCCCTTGACAAGAATACTTCAGGAGTGCCTGTGTCTCAGTTAAGGTATTCTCAGATTATTGGGAGTTTGCAGTATCTAGCTGTTAGGTCACACACACTGTAGAGGGGGTGAATACAGTATATAATACAATCAAATCGAACTTTAATATATTAGGTAACAGAAAACAAACTTTATTGAAACAATAAACTCTATTACAGTATGGAACTGTTACCTCTCAGTGATGAACAAATATCACGAGAGCTGCTAGGGTTACAATGAATAATCTTCTCGAATATATTAACACTTTTAGTGTAAACCCTATATCTGTGTTTATATACTACACAGTTACAAGATAATTTCCTGATTGATATGGAATATAATTCTGCTTCCTAAAATATATCAATCAGATATCTTTTCTTCCAAGTATTCCATTCTTCACGGAATTCCTTCTTCATGCATATCTCTTCTTATGTTTATCTCGATCTTCTTTCCTTTAATCAGCTACTGTCCTTTCTTTGATCATCCTTCAACACTTAAGTTCTGATATCTAACTTCTGATGA
The DNA here is from genome assembly GCF_009905375.1 of Apium graveolens. Taxonomy (NCBI): domain Eukaryota; kingdom Viridiplantae; phylum Streptophyta; class Magnoliopsida; order Apiales; family Apiaceae; genus Apium; species Apium graveolens. Next base: position 12,829,827 of record NC_133647.1, read on the forward strand.
TTATCTCCTGATAATATAAGTACTGATATCCTTAAGTCCTGACTTCCAGTATAAGTACTGATCAACAGTTAAGTACTGATTTATCCTGTTAAGTAAGATCTGAAATCTAAACATAAATTATATTAGCCATGACATTATCAAATATATCTAACAATCTCCCCCAACTTGTAAATTAGCATAATATACAAGTTTAACAGATATTTGATGATGTCAAAAATATTAAGTACAAATGCATGAGAATTAGACTAGATAACTACAACTTACAGTCCTTAAAGCTTTACCAATATTCAACTTCTGATAATAACTTCAGTCTGTACAAATATCAGAATTTAAGCAGTTGTAGATCTTCGACTTGGCTTCATCATCTGATCTCTCTGATGTCAGGAGTTGTTCTGAGATAGTTCTTCAACAAACATTTCTCAGCATATCTGAGTTCATCAATCATTCTCCTTTTGGCATCTTTAAGCTCTGCAGTATCTTCACCAGTTTGAAAGATTGCAGCTCTGAGATCATTGATCTTTGCTTTTCTCAACTCCTGATCTAGTCTTATGACATAGGCTTTGTCAGACTCCAGATTGAATTCAAGTCCCTTAATACCAAGATATGTTCTGATCTGTGCAGTATTAGGCTTCATATCAACAATATCACCATTGTGATCTCTGTACTTTGGAACATATGTGCTATCAGACTTAACAGAATAAAGCCTTTTCCGTCTCTGAATCTGTTCTTTTAAGTAGTTTGCAACAGTCCCTGTTATTCTGTCATCCACTTGAAGTAAGAAAAGTACATGCTCTAATTCTTCAAAATACTTCAATGGAATGGCATTTTGTCTTATATGATAAACCCTACCATCTGTCATGAAATACAACATGATGTATTCTTTCAAGTAGGTATGGTAAACCATCTGTACAGATTCCAGTTGATTCAATCTCTCAGGAGTTGCTCCAATACCTGGTTCACTCAAGGAAGTTGGATCATTGGTAGTGTTGTGTACTCTTCTTTCATCAGCACTTCCCAATCCAGTTTTATCTCTTGCTTCCTTTCCAGTAACTACTCTAGCTTCAAAACCACTTGCAGTAGTCTTCAAAGATTGAGTCTGTTTTGCTTTAGTGAATCCTGGTAGGAGTGTCTTTGATCTATCTTCTGATATCAAGTTAACTTGAGCTATGTCAGAGGTTACTTGCTTCTTCTGAATATCAGAACTTACAATTTCTTGACTCTGAACAACTTGAGCCATGTCAGAGGTTGTTTTAAGAACTTTTCTTGAAGTCAGAGCAAGATCATCCTTTTCATCAGTAATTTCTTCATCCTCAGGAGGTACATAAACCTTGATAGGTTCACCAACCTTTTCTTTACCCTTGGATCTTGGATCTATCTGTGGTTGTGATCTAGCCAATGTTGCTTCAGTATGTCTCCTTTCTTTGATCACAATGCCTTTGAGTTTTGGAAGTGGCTTTTTACCAGAAGCTTCAGATTTAGATGTGACTTTCTCTGATTTAAGTCTGGCTTCTTCTTCCTTTAAACTTTCCAAGTCCATTCCTGGATTTTCCTGAAGAAATAACTGTCTTGACATTTCCTCATCAAGATCTAGAAGTTCATCAGAACTTATCCTTTTACCAGCAGCATAACTTATTTTTTTCCCAGTATCAGAACTTATCCTGTGACTAGCTTGTCTTGATGTGAATCCTCTACCTTGACTATGACCTCTACCCATTCCAGAGCTTCCTTGATCATCTTTTTCATTATCCTTTCCTGTCAGTGTCTTGTCAGTCTTACATTTGGACTTAATCACTTTCTCCCCCTTTTTGGCATCAACAGGTACTAGAAGAGAGATAAGAAATTCCACTGAGGATTGGATTTCAGTTAGTTGTGATTGCTGAGAAGCTTGATTTTTCAGAATTTCATCAGTCTGAGCTTGTTGATGATCTTGAGTCTTCTCAATATAAGCAATCCTGTCAATGGTAGGTTGGAAGAACTTTTTCTTATCAATTTTCCAAACTTGTTCCTGTTTGATAAAGTTCTCCTGAATCTTGTGTAGCTCTGCATGAGCAGTTGAATGAAGACCTTGTAAATGTTTAGTACTCAATGCAGTGACTCTAAGCTGAGTTTTGAAATCATCAGAATTTAACATTTCATCAGCTTTAGTTAAGTGCTCAGCAAGATGCTTGTCAGTTGGAACACATGAAACTGAGTTCCATTCCTTAGTCCACTCCTGACCTGCACGAGTTTCACTCCAAGGTACTGGTGCTTCTCCGGTAACAAACTTCTTAACCAGTTCAGACTTAGGAAGAGTCTGTTGAGGAGTAAGTCCTGAAGGACCTGCATCATCAGCATCTAAAGTTGGAGCAACATCACCAGTATCTCCAGCATTTGCAGCATCAGAACTTAAAGAATCAGTATCTTCTGATAAGACAACAGTGTGAGTAGCAATGGAGGCTTCAGCATCCTCTAATTGATGATCTTGTTCTAAGTTCTGATCAACAGCCATATCCTGATGCTCACCTAAATTCTGATCATCAGCATCTTGATGCAGAGAAGGTGTTGTTGATAACTCTGGAGTTTGAACAGCATCAGTAACAGGTGTTGTGGAAGGAATATTTGTTGTTGGAGCTTCTAAGAGAATTACTGCAGGCACAACCAAGTTTTGAACATCAATATCAACACTTGTGCCTGGATCAACAGAAGACACAGAAGGTGTGTTAGCCTTTACAGAAACAGCTTCCTGAGATGGAGTTGATGGAGAAGAAGTGACTGGAGCAAATTCCTTGTCTTGTGAGATCAGAGATTCCTGATCCCCTTCCTTAGCTGCTTCCTCTTCATCATCTGAAACTGGCCTTTTTGCCCTCTGTTTCTTGTATCTCTTTGTTGATTTGGATTTCTTGGGAGTTTCAGGAACTATCATTCTTCTAAGCCGTTTGAGAAGCCTAGATCCCCCAATTCCAGAATCCTTCTGAGAAGTCACTTTCTTAGCTTCGCCTACAACAGGTTCTGAAGAAGGAACCTGTTCCTCAGTAGCAGATTTATCTCTCAGTACAGTCCTCCTCCTCTTTTGAGGTGTTTGAGGAATAGTTTTTGTCCTCTTTGGCTTGGAGGATGAGGGTTGAACAGTCTGTGAAGTAGAGAGATAGGATTTGAGATAAGTCCTGAGGGTAGGTTGAGTAGTATGAGTGGTAGTTGCTGAGGATGATGGTTTTTGGGTGTTTGTGGTTGGTTCGACATCAGAGTAAACAGATCTATAAGTATCAGGATTAGCATTTACTAGGATCTGTTTTACAGACTGAAGAATCTGTAATGGTCTAACCACTTTTTTCTTAGTATCAGCATTTACCAGATCATTAAAATATCATTTTGCAACTCTAAAAGGTGGGGTTGAGGAACTGACTAATTGAGGTTCATCAGTACAAAAAGTATATATAAGTTGACAGAATCTAGCAAAATAGACAATATTTCTATCCTCTGTCATCCTATCCCCAATAAAACCAATTATTCCAGTTGCAAAATCAAAATGAGTTTGATGGATAATAACATACCCTATGTGCTGACTCAGAATTGGGATAGCATCAAAATTCGAACATTTGTTCCCAAAAGCTTTGGTGATGCAGTCAAAGAAAAAACTCCATTCTCTTCTGATATTAGCCCTTTTTAACTGCCCAAGCTTTGCCAAACTCTTTTCATATCCCAAATCAGCCATTAACTCCTGAAGTGCTGATTCCTCTAGAGTTGAAAAAGTACAATTTTCTGGGAGATGTAGAGCTTTGCGTATTGTACCAGGAGTGACTGCATAAGATGAATCACCCACTTCAAAAACAATACTGGGAGTGCCATGTTTACCACCATCATCAAAGTGCCCAGTCCGCCAAAATGTCAGAACTTGTTGACTCGAAAAGACTTCAGGCTGAGTTAATGCATACCCAATCTCACTGTGTGCAAGAAGATCTTGCATAAAATGCAATTCAGATGGAGCTTCAGCATGATCAAGAATTATACCATAGTTGTTTGGAACAAACTTAGCTCCATCAATGATTAAATCCTTACGTGCCATGTGAAAAATTGAGATTCAAAAGTGCCTGTTAGGTGTTTGATAAGATGTCGTTGGACACCTGTCAGACATGCAGTAATAACGGATAGTTACTGGGCTCGAGAAAACAGGAATCATTACTTACTCAGTTGCCTGTTTTCAAGGAAAAACCGTTCTACTTACCCAGATATTCCATTAATCAAGGTGAAACAGTTTTAATTCAAAATTGAAACCGTTCCCACTGAGTTAATTATTTTTCACTGCATCATTAATATTCGGAAAGTAAATCACGTAAAAATGACCAAGATAAATGAGATGAGTAAGTGCTGATAAAAAAAATCAGAACTTAAATTAAAACAGAATTTATATGGTCATCAGAATATCAATCAGGATTTAGCAATGCATTACCAAATATCTTAGAGACAAAATCTTGAAGCAAACACAAATTTCATTTATATATCAAGAGAATACATTTATGAAATTGAAATTACATCAGTACTTATACAAGATTTCCTTAAGCTATAAAACCTAACATCAACAGCCTTAGTCCTAGCTAAGAAGCCTGACAAAGCTGATGATGAAGAAAAATAGGAAGAAGACAAGATTAAATCATTTCTTCTTCTTCCTACTCTCGACAAACAGAATGGCGAGTCTGATGATTCGCTCTTGCTGGCGGAGAGCTTCCAGTCTTTCCTCCTCCATTCGCTCCAGATGGCGATGGTAATCCATATAGAAGAACAGGAGGTGGGTCAGTACCTCCTGTGGGACAGAGTCCCATATCTCCTCAGGAATGGCCGTGACGTGCCATTCCTGCTGCCATTCGGCACAGTGTAGCTCCATATTGAAGTTTTGGTAGTTCAAAAACATGTTGAATCTGACCATTGTGTTTTTGAAAGAAAAAGTATGAAGGTAAGTGTGTGAGAAAGAATTTGATGGGAAGGCTGATGTGAAGTGGCTGCTTATATAGGCAAGAGAATGCCAGGAGACATAAAAGTATTTAATGCTGACAGGTAGAATTAATTCTATCTCGTCTCCCTAGACTTTGAAAAAGAATAACATTCATTGGAAAGAGGAAACATGGTTTAAAGCGCACAAGAAACAAGTAACAGTGGACTGTTCAAGTACAAATACCATTAACCCTAACCATAGTGACTATTAATCTTCCACTTCAACATATTCAAATATTAACTCAGACTGTTATCAAATTTTATTCACAGATAAGTCAAGTAAAACATTAGACTGTAATATCAGAACTTAGACTTATATCAGAACTTAACAGTCATCAGAACATAATTTCTTAACTCGAAAAAGGAATGCCTATCTTAGTAAGTTCTTATACACGTTCTGAGTTATACTCTTCAGAACTTAATCATCAGAATATGCAACCAGAGCTTGTCCTCAGAATTTGTGCAATAATGACACAATGACTGTTTATCTAAAATAACATAGACCACCACAGAAATTTTCATCATTCAGATGGAGTGATTAGTGTGTGCATTAAGCTAAATAACAGACAAAGAGTAAAGTCTGATTCACTTCAGTACATCTTAGAAATAAGGCATAACTAAAATTTTGCTAAAGAGCTGTCATTGTCCTGAAACCTACTGATGAATGAGTTCATGCTTGAGTCCACCTCAACTGTTTTGTGCTAATTTTATGCATCTTTTGAAATTCTATTTTACAGTGGCTTCTCAGTGTAAGTGAGTCACGACTGCTTATCAAAATTTATGCTATTATCAGAGTATTTCTCCAGTAATCATAGAGTGTGAAAAGTCACCAAGAAAATTTGATTTTCTAATGCATATTTACTTAATACCAGCAATGCACTTGGGTCGTCCCTTCCACATTTTTACTCTAGATCTCAAAGGAGTACCTGATTTTATTCTTTGATCTTTTTGCTTTTTCTTTTGATAAGTGAGGTTTATCAGCACTTAGTACAATCAGCAGTTTTACTAGTATCAGAACTTAACAGATGAGTAGCATTATTCTAATTTGTGACTTAGTAATAAGATAAACAAAGTAAACTCAACTAAGCTCAATTATCAGAATTTGCTAGTGTCATAAGATTTCCACTGAAATAATTACTTCTTACATGGAATCATTTGTTTATTGAAGACTACTAGGTCAGTATCTAACACAGTTATCCTCATAGGATCGAATAGTTACTTGAACAGATATATCACTTATCAGAGTTTAGAAACATATATCAGACAACAATCAGTACTTAAACGTGTATTTCAATTAAGCACAGAATAAACAAAGAGATTATATTCTGTAAATACTGATCATAAAGTCTGATGCATCAGAACAAAACTAGACAAATTTAGAAAAAGAACCTGAGACCATTCTAAGTTCATTTACCAATCTTGTAAAAGTGGCTTCACATAGTGGTTTTATGAAGATATCTGCTAGTTGTTGATCTGTTGGAACAAAGTGCAATTCCACTGTACCTTCATCCACATGTTCCCTTATGAAGTGGTACCTGATGCTGATGTGCTTTGTCATAGAGTGTTGAACTGGATTACCTGTCATAGCAATAGCACTTTGATTATCACAGTAAATAGGGATTTTGAAATATGTTAACCCATAATCCAGTAACTGATTCTTCATCCAAAGAATCTGTGCATAACAGCTTCCTGCAGCAATATACTCTGCTTCTGCAGTTGATGTGGAAATTGACTTTTGTTTCTTGCTGTACCAAGAAACCAATCTGCCTCCAAGAAATTGGCAGCTTCCACTTGTGCTTTTCCTATCAATTTTGCAACCTGCAAAATCTGCATCTGAGTAACCTATTAGTTTAAAATCTGTTTCTCTAGGATACCATAATCCCAGAGCAGCTGTTCCTTTAAGATACTTAAAGATTCTTTTCACAGCTGTTAAGTGAGGTTCTCTTGGATCTGCTTGAAATCTTGCACAAAGACAGGTAGCATACATGATATCAGGTCTACTAGCAGTTAGATAGAGTAGAGAGCCAATCATACCTCTGTAGTCAGTAATATCTACTGATTTACCGGTATCCTTATCCAGTTTTGTTGCAGTGGCCATAAGAGTGGATGCACTTGACCAATTTTGCATTCCAAATTTCTTCAGCAAGTTTCTGGTGTATTGGTTTAACAAATAAAAGTGCCTTCTTCATTCTGCTTGACTTGAAAGCCCAGAAAATAGCTAAGTTCCCCCATCATACTCATCTGATATCTTGACTGCATTAGTTTGGCAAACTTCTTGCAAAGTTTGTCATTTGTAGACCCAAAAATGATATCATCAACATAAATCTGAACCAGAAGTAAGTCCTTTCCATGGTTGAGGTAGAACAGTGTTTTGTCTATTGTTCCTCTGTTGAATCCACTTTCCAGAAGAAACTGAGCTAAAGTCTCATACCATGCTCTAGGAGCTTGCTTAAGTCCATAAAGTGCTTTATCAAGCCTGTAGACATAATCTGGATGTTTGGTATCTATAAAGCCTGGAGGTTGTTCAACATATACCTCCTCCTCCAATTCTCCATTGAGAAAAGCACTTTTCACATCCATTTGAAAGACAGTAAACTTTTTGTGAGCAGCATAAGCCAAAAATATCCTTATGGCTTCTAACCTAGCAACTGGTGCAAATGTTTCATCATAATCAATTCCCTCCTGTTGAGAATATCCTTTTGCAACCAGCCTTGCCTTATTCCTTATAATTATGCCATCACTGTCAGTTTTGTTTCTGAATACCCACTTTGTACCAACAACAGATCTATTCTTTGGTCTTGGCACTAGGGTCCAAACTTTGTTTCTTTCAAATTCATTTAACTCTTCCTGCATTGCTTGCACCCAATCAGCATCTTGAAGAGCTTCTTCCACTTTCTTTGGCTCAGTCTGAGAGAGAAAAGAATTGTAGAGACATTCATTTGAAGTACCTGTTCTAGTTCTGACATCTGCATCAGGATTTCCAATTATCAAATCAGGTGTATGTGATTTTGTCCACTTTCTTGCAGATGGAAGGTTTTCTCTAGAACTGGATGCTCCCCCATGATCCATGCTATCTTCATTTTCATTTTCTGATGCTCCCCCTGAAACTATGCTCTCTGAGTTGGATTCTTTAGTATTTAGATTTTCAGCACTATCAGAACTTGGCTTATCAGAACTTGACGAATCAGAACTTGAAGAGCCAGATGCATGTTCTGATGTTTCTTGAGATGTGGTAGGATCTTGAGTATGCTCCCCCTGCATAGGTGCATCTTCCTTTGATGTAGTCACCACAGTTTCAATAACATCAGAGTTTAATCCATCAGAGTTTACAGTATCAGGACTTAGACTGTCAGGATTTTCAGTATCAGAATTTGAGTCTTCATTTTCAAATCTCAGCTGATCATGGTCAATGAAATCTTCAAGACCAGTAATCTTCTTGTCATCAAAAGAGACACTGATAGATTCCATGACCACTTTTGTTCTCAAATTATAGACTCTGAAGGCTTTTGTGGAAAGTGGATATCCAACAAAGATTCCTTCATCAGCTTTTAGATCAAACTTTGATAGCTGTTCAGGATGAGTCTTGAGAACAAAACACTTGCATCCAAATACATGAAAATATTTCAGATTTGGCTTCTTTTTCTTCACCATCTCATATGGTGTTTTTCCATGCTTGTTAATGAGTGTTGCATTTTGAGTAAAATAAGCAGTCTATACAGCTTCAGCCCAGAAATAGGTTGGAAGCTTTACTTCTTCAAGCATTGTACGTGCAACTTCAATGAGAGTTCTATTCTTCCTTTCAACAACTCCATTTTGCTGTGGAGTTCCAGGAGCAGAAAATTCATGCTTTATTCCATGGTTTTTGCAGAACTCTTCCATTATCAAATTCTTGAACTCAGTGCCATTATCACTCCTTAAAATTTTCACAGAATCTTTGACCATTTTATCCAGCTGTTTGACATGATCAATCAAGATAGATGCAGTTTCACTTTTTGTGTGCAAGAAATACACCCATGTGTATCTAGTGAACTCATCCACTATGACCAACGCATACTTCTTCTTTGCAATAGACATGACATTTACTGGACCAAATAGATCAACATGTAGTAGATGATAAGGCTCAAGAATTGATGATTCAGTCTTGCTCTTGAATGAAGATTTTCTTTGTTTGGCTTTCTGACAGGAATCACAAAGACCATCAGGAGCAAATACTGACTTTGGCAGTCCTCTCACAAGATTTTTCTTGACCAGTTCATTTATACTGTTGAAATTTAAATGAGAGAGTTTCTTATGCCAATTCCAGCTTTCTTCAATTGATGCTCTACTCATCAGATAGATTGCAGAACCATCAGTACTTGTTGAAAGCTTAGCTTCATAAATGTTACCATGCCTGTATCCTTTTAGAACAACTTTGCCTTTAGATTTACTCACAATTTCACAGTGTTCTTCAAAGAAATCAACATGATAACCTCTGTCACAGATTTGACTTATACTCAGTAGGTTGTGTTTAAGTCCTGAGACCAGAGCTACTTCTTTAATTATGACATTTCCAAGATTGATATTGCCATATCCCAATGTTTTTCCAATGTTGCCATCTCCATAAGAAACACTTGGGCCAGCTTTCTCCACAAAGTCTGATAGCAGGGCCTTATTTCCAGTCATATGTCCTGAACATCCACTTTCCAGAACTAGAATATTTTTCCTGTTGCCCTTTGTTTCAGCAGCTTCAGAACTGCTCTCAGTACTTTCTTTATCAGCATTTGCCATCAATGCATAGTTTTCCTCACTTTCAGAGTCTGAGGTGTCTGTCCAACTTTTCTGCTTTGTGACAAGAGCCTTGCCTTTGTCACCCTTTACCTTCTTGCAATCAGGAGATATGTGGCCTTTCTCACCACAGTTATAGCATTTAACATTGGTGTAATCTCCTCTGTCAGACTTTCCTCCTCTGCCTTCAGATCTTCTGAAATTCTTCTTATCAGAACTTATGCCTTTCCTGGAAAACTTCTTTCTCTTCCTGAACTTCCTGTATACAATCTTTGTGATTCCTTTCACCATAAGAGCACACAGCTTCATCATCTCCTCATCAGCATCAGTCTCATGCAAGCTTTCAGAATCTGAGTCATCATCACTTTCAGAACTTGATGACTCAGTTTCAGACTTTATGACAAGAGCTTTACCCTTGTCTTTCCTTGAGGAAGCTGCTTTGGGGAATTCTTCTTCAGCCTTAAGAGCAACTGCCCTTGACTTTCCTCCTTTCCTCTTGCTTCTTTGTTCCATCTCAAGCTCATGAGTCTTGAGCATACCATAGATTTCGTCAAGAGTTGTTTTATCAAGATTATAGTTGTCTCTTATTGTCGTTGCCTTCAAATCCCAGCATTCAGGAAGAGCTAACAGGAACTTAAGGTTTGAATCTTCAAGATCATACTCTTTATTAATCAATGACAAATTATTCAAAAGTTTGACAAATCTATCATATAAATCATTCAATGACTCATTATTCTTTGAGTCAAAGTGTTCATACTCTTGAGTGAGTATTGTCTTCCTGTTCTTCTTAATTGTCTCCGTTCCCTGACAACTTGTTTCCAGAGCATCCCATATCTCCTTAGCAGTCTTGCAGTTGATTACCCTGTTTGACATTACATTATCAATGGCACTATGCAGTAAGTGTCGTACCTTGGCATCCTTAGCAATTGATGCTATATCTTCAGCAGTATAATCACTCTTCTCCTTTGGTACGGTCTTTGCTGCTTCACCTGCAACTGCAACAGCGAGCTTGGTTGGTTTGTGAGGGCCTTCCTTGATTCTATCAAGGTATTCTGGATCTGTTGCTTCCAGGAACATGGTCATCCTTACCTTCCATATGGGATATTCAGATGGTCTCAGTATGGGAACCCTGATAGTCTCATACCAACTTTGAATTTGTGGCTTTGGAGGCTCTTCAGTTTTGGTAGGCTTAGTTGGAGTTTCTGTGTCAGACATGATTGTGTATGGATCTTTAGCTGTATGTGTGTTAACAGATTGGCTCTGATACCACTTGTTAGGTCACACACACTGTAGAGGGGGTGAATACAGTGTATAATACAATCAAATCGAACTTTAATATATTAAGTAATAGAAAACAAACTTTATTGAAACAATAAACTCTGTTACAGTATGGAACTGTTACCTCTCAGTGATGAACAAATATCACGAGAGCTACTAGGGTTACAATGAATAATCTTCTCGAATATATTAACACTTTTAGTGTAAACCCTATGTCTGTGTTTATATACTACACAGTTACAAGATAATTGCTAATTGATATGGAATATAATTCTGCTTCCTAAAATATATCAATCAGATATCTTTTCTTCCAAGTATTCCATTCTTCACGGAATTCCTTCTTCATGCATATCTCTTCTTATGTTTATCTCGATCTTCTTTCCTTTAATCAGCTACTGTCCTTTCTTTGATCATCCTTCAGCACTTAAGTTCTGATATCTAACTTCTGATGATTATCTCCTGATAATATAAGTACTGATATCCTTAAGTCCTGACTTCCAGTATAAGTACTGATCAACAATTAAGTACTAATTTGTCCTGTTAAGTAAGATCTGAAATCTAAACATAAATTATATTAGCCATGACATTATCAAATATATCTATCTAGCTAACTGTAGTAGACCAGATATTTCATATTATGTGTCTAAGTTGGCTAGATATACAAGTTGTCCAAACAAAACTCATTGGGATGCTCTTGATAGAGTACTTAGATATCTAAAAGGCATAATGTACCTTAGTTTACACTACAAGATATTTCCTGGTGTGCTTGAAGGGTACAATGATGCAAGTTGGATAGCTAAGAAGTCTGGTTCCAATGAGTGTCTGGATATGTTTTCACCTTGGCAGGTGGAGCAATATATAGGCACATGATAACACATTCACTACCTTAAACTTTAGTGTAGACACAAGTATCACTTTCATTAATCTTATAACTGAATGGTAATATAGTAACATCAAACTTTTTATGCCAATCTCTGGGAGCTTGTTTCAAGCCATAGATGGACTTGATTAAATTACATACTTTCCTTTCATTTCCAGATGCAACAAATCCCTCAGGCTGGTCCATATAAATCTCTTCTTCAAGTTCACCATGAAGAAATGCGGTCTTTACATCCATCTGATGGATGATAAGACCATGGATAGAAGCCAATACTATAAGCATATGGATTGTTACCATCCTAGCAACTGGAGTGTATGTATCAACATAATCAATTCCTTCCCTCTGCTTAAAACCCTTAGCTACCAGTCTAGCTTTGTACTTATCTATTGAGCCGTTAGGGTTCAACTTCCTCTTAAAGACCCATTTGTACCCAATAGTAGAACACCCAGGAGGGAGATCAACCAACTTCCATATTCCATTAGAAACAATAGAGTCAATTTCACTCTTCACAGCGCCCTTCCAATGCCTAGACTCCGAAAAATCCATTGCTTGTCGAAAAGTTAAAGGTTTGTCCTCGACATTTTAAGTGATAAATTCACCTCCAAAGTCCTTAACTACCTTTGCACGCTTACTTCTCCTTGGTTCCTCTACTTCCATAGGAATAGAGCTACTACTAGGTTCTTCCCCCATATTTGTCATCTTTTCCACATGATCAGGAATAGAACTCGATGTGTGAGTAGGATCTTCCTTAAAAGTCGATTCACGTATTCCAGTCTTCAAAGGGTAGACATCCTCAAAGAATGTAACATCTCAAAATTCAACTATCGTGTTTGCCACTATACCATATATGTCAGATTTTAATACCAAAAATCTCATAGCTGTAGTGGTTTCAAGATAGCCCAGGAAGATACAGTCAACAGTTTTCGGACCTAGTTTCTTTCTCTTGTGTTTAGGAACAAGTACCTTAGCAAGGCACCCCCACACATGAAGATACTTAATACTAGTCATCCCGCCTTTCCATAACTCCAAGGGTGTCTTTTCCACATGTTTTAGAGGGACTCTATTCAAAATATGGCACGCCGTATTTAGAGCCTCTCCCCACATGTATTTAGGCAACCCAGAGTTAATCAGCATACTATTAATCATATCTTTAAATGTCTTGTTCTTTCACTCAACAACCCCATTAGACTCAGGTGTGTATGGTGGAGTAAATTCATGAACTATACCATTATTTTCACAAAATTCATTAAAATCGCTCGTATACTCACCACCTCTATCAGATCTTAATCGTTTAAGTAACTTACTAGTTTGTTTTTCTACTTCAGTTTTATACATAATGAATTTACTAAGTGCTTGATCCTTATGTCTAAGTAAATAAACATAACAATATCTACTACTATCATCTATAAAAGTAATGAAGTATCTAAACTGGTCCTTGGTCAACACACCACCAAATTCTAAATATCAGTGTGTACCAAATCTAACAAGTCTGAATCCCTAACAATGTTATGAAAAGTTTTCCTCATTTGTTTAGCAGACACACATACTTGACATTTAGAATTCTTTTCTATGGTATGTTTTGGAATCAACTCTAAGTTGATCATATTATTAAGAGCACCAAAGTTTAAGTGACCTAGTCTAGCATGCCATATATTCGAGGATTCAATACGTTTAACAAAAAAAATAATATTATTATTCAAATTCCCCAAAATGGGTTCAACATTAATAAAAAATAAACCATTTGACAAGTATCCCTTGCCAAAAAGTGTACCAGTATGTATAAGAACTACTTTATTACACTTTAAAGAAATTTCAATAGCACTAAAAACTAAACAGCTTCCACTTATTATGTTTCTACGCATGTCGGGAACATGATACACCTTAGTTAGAGATAGTATACGTCCTGAAGGGAACTTCAGATCCACGTTTACTATTCCAAGTACTTGAGCGGCACAAGCATTCCCCATCTTCACATTCAAGCTATGACCTTGTTAATAAGATACAAATAAACTGATATCAGCACAAATATGCACATTAGCTCCAGTATCTATCAACCATTCATTTGACAGATAGGTAGAAAATATTACAGGGTTGTAGGATACATACCGGTTAACGTTGGTTTCAGAAGTCGTAGCCTCATCAATGACCATGTTCACTACGGGCCCACTTGCAGTTCCAAGCACATCATTCGCTTGTGCTACCACCTCGGTGTTCTTCGCTTTCTTCGTAGGGCAGTCCTTACTCCAGTGCCCAACCTGCCCAGAGGACCAACATGGTTTATTTGACTTGGTTTTCTTGGCCTTATCCTTGTCACTCTTAGGTTTATTACTATTATTTTTCCTAGCAACAGCCTTCCTTTTCTGTCCTACAGTTGCTACATTTACCTTCGAGGTACCGTGCTCAGTTGGCATCACATATCCCTGTTTGGACTTGTGTTGTTCTTGGACCGAGATGTCCAGCATAAGGTTGTTCTAGGTGATCTCTCCTTTCTATCTTTTCAGGGAGAGAGAACTCTTTCCAAGACTTCGGGAGCTTTTTAATCACGCTCATAACCTTGAACTTCTCAGGGAGGTCCATACCAGACTCCTTCAAAGCATGCACTATCATCTCGAACTCTTGCACTTGATCAGTCATGGACTTATTGTCTACCAGCTTGAACTCAAGGAACCTTGCCACATAATACTTTTCCAGAACTTATGAGTCAGTATTATGTGTCTAGTCCAGCTTCTCCCATAAGAGTTTTGCGGAGTAGGCATCAGAAGAATAGATATCAAACAAAGTGTTTGTTAGAGCAGCCAAAATGGCCGCCCTAGCCACCCCATCCTTCTCAGCCCACTTCGCAAAATTCTTAACCGTGCCAGCCTTCTCTTGATCTACAACCGGTTTCTCATATTCCACAACCGGCCACAAACCCTTTATAGTCAACCACAATTTCATCCTTTTCTGCCAGCGAGAAAAGCCGATGCCACCGTTGAATTTCTCCGGTAAACCAGTTAATTCAATGGCTTGTGGAAAACTATAAGTGGTCCAATCTATGACCCTAACAGTTGCACCAGAACTACTACCACCACCAACGGGAACCTCAGTTTCGCTAACCATTATGCTAAATACTATATAACAAATTATCTCTTCATGAATGTTCGAAATAAGGACTATTACAACAACATCAAGGCAATTATATAACGTATTTAGCAAGTCAAGGCCAAGATAACAGTTAACAAAACAAAACATGTAGGTAAATAGCATGCAAATCAGAAACTGTAAGAATAAAGAAAAATAAGAGAGCGTACCAGTAACCACCATAGATTTAACACAGAAAGAAAAGACAGAAAGCAGTGGTGTGCAACTGGTACAATGCAACAAGAAACCAAAATGAAAACCAGCTGAGTCGTCAGGCCTTGCTCGAAGCCCTGACTGCTCTTGAAGAGATGATTACCCCCACCTGCTGCGTTGGGATGCTTCCAATGCCTCCTCCAGGATAAAACAACTCTGGACTTGATGTTCACAACAACAACAAATCCAACTTCGACTAACACCTCAGTCACCGGAAAAAATAGCAGCTCAGAACTTGTGTTTTGGGAGAGAAAATAGAGCAAAAAGGAGAGGAAGAAAATGTAGGCGTGGTGCATGAAACACAGCTACTTAGTCCTCTATTTATACTAGAGGCTAAGTGTAACTGGCCACCCTAATTAATATTAGAATTGAACTGCACATTAATTAAATAAATCAAAACTGATGAATTTTGAATTTAAATAAAATATAACAGCCAGCATTTATCTCACACATTATATCAGATTTAATTTTAATTTGAATTTTATTATCAGTTATAAAGTTATATATCAAATGTCCAGGTTCAATGAATCTGAGTAAGCCCACTACAAAGTGACTCAGCCCAATTCGGAAACTGAACCCATCCCAACAGTAATAACCGAGTCCAAACTGATAAATAAATTCTAATTAAAATATTAAATCACAAATAAATAAAATTCTCGCCCAGGTCACCTCGCGTACACGAGACGCCGAGTCATTCGCCCAAATCGCCCTTCGACCCGACCCGATCCGGTGCGGTGCGTGGAGGGGCGCGGCGGCGGCGCGGCGGCGCACGTGTGTGTGTGTGTGCACGTGAAACATACAAGAACATAATGTACCATCACACACCTTAGTAGTTATACACTACCCATGTGTGTGATACTATATAAAGCCAACACCCCCTTTATTTATTTTCAATGTGGGACAAAACACATTTTCAAATTTTCCAAGCTTTTCCAAGCTAATTTCAACTCTAATTTTCTATGAATTTCATTAAGAAAAATTCTTAAAACCATATATGAGAGTTTAAGTTCACATATCATGGAACAACTTCCTATCATTAGATTTTAGGATTATCATTATGAACATAATAAAACTAATCTAAAATCTAATTTTTCTAACAATCCCCCACAAATCCATACAGAAATGCGATCAGGTTTTTCATCATGATTTGTTTTTTAAAGTCGGTACCTTTCCGGGTTTGAACCCTTCTAAGTCCTCTTCTTTAATGGCTACCAGATTCAGATGGAATATTTCACCTTGAATCTTAATCCGTTTAGTTTAACCATGTTCCATAGACGATGACAAGTCAACGACTATGGTGCCGATCTACGGCTTTGAGACATTAATGGTCTTGTCTCGATCCTGTTCGTCGAATGCTTCAAGGAATAACCCTTTCCTCTAATTGCGACCACACAATTATATTCGCTTAGTTATGCATCTCTAGAGATATACTGCCTCTATCTCGTCAATTGACTTGACCCCATTCAGAGTCTTAACACTTTTACTTTTCTAGCAGTGTCATTACCTTCTAGGTTTATAGGGGATAGACTCAGATACTATAGTATCATCTATGTAGCAAAGGTACTACCAATTCATCCTTACAGCTTGTTATTACCATATTGAATACACTTTGAGGGATCTCCTCTCATGTGTATTGGGTTCCCACTGTTGATGAATTATGATGGGTTGACAGTCCCATCCCCAACCTTGACTTGTGGACCACTGCAGGTTTCAGTCCCTTAGTCAAAGGATCAACTATATTATTCTGAGTTCCTATGAACTTTATAGCTATAATCCTATCAGACACTAAACCCCTTATAGACTTGAGTCTAACTTGGATGTGTCTCTTTATTTTAGCATTAAGCTTTTTACTGCTAATCTTGTCGATAGTTGTTCAACTATCACAATGAATAGTAATAGTAGGAAGCGATCTGCTTACTACAGGTATCGCAGACATTAGTCCGTGTAACCATTTAGCCTCCGTCCCCATGGCATCTAGTGCACATAACTCAGTCTCAAATATAGACTGAGTCACTATAGTCTGTGTGCTTGACTTCCAGGATATTGCTCCACCCGCCAAGGTGAACACATATCTAGTCACTTTATTGGAACCAGACTTCTTAGCTATCCAAATTGCATCATTGTACCCTTCAAGCACACCAAGAAAAATATGAATTATCTGGTCTAGTAAAGTTAGCTAGATACTGCAAACTCCCAATAATCTGAGAATACCTTAACTAGTATAACAAAGAGACTAAGAGAGAAAAAATTAATACCTCAAATCTGAACCCGATCTAGTTTGCTTAAAACCCTAATTAAACTCAAACCATCGATGGAATATGAGAACCATCCTCAACTCGCCGCTTCTTAAAGAGTATTAACCCTAATTGTGTAAGTCTTGCTCTCCTTTTTGTTTGGTCTAAAATTTCAATTCACTCACGTTGTTAATATGTTACCGCCCAACCTAAAATTGAGTGACCCATCCTATTGCAATGGCCCAACCCAATTTCATCAATTTTAGATTTTTTTTCAATTTTATATTTATTACTTATAATATTTAAGTTACACAAATTATATTTATTAAAACATTAATTGTTGTATTAATCTAACTAATTTGAATAAATATAAAGTTGTTATATTATTTTATTTTTTTATAAGAAATGTTTTAGTGTTTATAAATTCAAATTGTTTACTTTTATAATAATTAATTATAATATAGATCATTTATTTTATATCCTAATAAACTATTTTAACATTTATAAAATGTAAATAAATTATTTATTTTATATACTTTTAATTTCCAAGATAAATCAAAAAAAATATTTTACTGATATAAATTATTTTCAAAGATAAATTTAATTTTTTTTTATATATAGTCTATGGAAACACAGTATCACGTTTTGCTGCGTGCACAACACCTCACTGAGCTATGGTAACACAATCTTATGACTTTGGTAACCCCCTTAATACCAGTGTTGTGATAGGGTAAAAATTACATATCTATAGTAACATACACTAAGATAACACATATGCTGAAATGTAACTATAGGTCATCTATGGCGTAGTTCCCTGACTACACATCAATAACTTTGTAATTATGATTTTTTTGAATATGAAGTCATTCAACGATAATGTACACTTGTCGCCTAAATATTCTACTGTCTCCTATCATTGTCGAAGGTTGTTGGTGAGACTGCGTAGCTGTATGAATAGTTATGTGATAACTCAACATGAGAACAACTCTAGAACAAGACAGGTAAATAATACTACGTCTACACAAGAAATCAGAAGAAATGAAGACAATGTAAATACAAAGAATCAAAAGATTAGAAGAAAGCTTGAAGTCTGTTTACAGGTCACTGAAAGAAGTTCATTAATATGTTCATGCCTCAGTGAAAAATAAAGGTTAAAGACTTTCAGGATTTTAGAAATATTGAAGATTCAGTGGATAAGTGTCACCAGAAGACTTCAGTGTATTGGTATTAATTGAAGATAGACAGTGTATGAAGCATAGGAATCTGAAAAATTGAATACATGGTATAGATAAAGGTTAAAGAAGACAGCTGCAGTCTGGAAGTTATACTCACTGAAAAGAGTTCATTTATATGTTCAAGCATCAGTGAAGAACAGTTAATGAAGCATTCAAGATTGTAGTAGCAATAAAGACATTGTCTAAGTATCAGAAGGATTCCAGTGAAAGTATATTTGTTTATTGACAGTCAGTGTCTGAAGCGATGAAGTTGTTGCAAGCTTAACAATGTAATCAATGATATAATACGAAGACATGAATCAAAGCTAGTCGTCTGTGAACTAGACCAGTTGCACTAGGCGTAAGTGATTTGTGAAAGGAATTTGAGTATTATTATTAAAAAGATTGTTAAGTGAGAATTTGTATCTGAAGATGAAGGTTATATGGTTTATACGAAGACTCGGAGAGAAGACTTGAAGACGGGACATTTTAAGGGTTAAAACGATCTACAGAAACTAAGTCAAAGTTATCACTACCTTGTAGTAGGAGTCACCCTGATCGGTGTATTGGATGTCAGAAGCAATATCCTGGAAATACAGTTCAATATTTAAATACAGGAACTGATCTTGACTTGGTATGGGTCTCAGGGAAGAAACAGGAGAAGAAAGAAATTTCTAGGTGCATGTATGCACCCCTTGATTGCAAGTAACTTGCAAATCAGGAATTTTGCTAAGGCAAAAACACTCTACTAGGGAGAAGGGTCACAAGTAACTCCTCCTAGCTACCTTGGTCGTAAGTAACTCTTACAAAGATATTTTTTAAGGCAAAACTCCTCTCCTTGGTAAAGGAGGTCGCAATAACTCCTACAGGGAGGTTCTGGTAGCAAGTAACTCTTATAAGGAGATTAGGCAAAACTCCACTCCTTGGTAAAGGAGGTTGCAAGTAACTCTTATAAGGAGATTTTTCTAAGGCAAAACTCCTCTTCTTGGTAAAGGAGGTCGCAAGTAATTCCCACAGGGAGGTTTTGGTAGCAAGTAACTCAAACAAGGAAATTTTTCTAAGGCAAAACTCCTCTCCTTCGTAAAGGAGGTCGCAAGTAAGTCCTACAGGGAGGTTATGGTAGCAAGTAACTCATGCAAGGAATTTTTTTAAGGGAAAACTCCTCTCCTTGGTAAATGAGGTAACAAGTAACTTGTTATGCTGAAAATGACTAAGGCAAAATCTCCTAAGCTTCAAATGTCACAAGTAACTCTCAACAACAAAATTCATTGATTTTATTCACTTGATTTATGTGGTAAACAAATGACTATGTAATTCATTTTAAATATAAAGCCTACACTACAGCAACAGATCAAAGTGAATGTTCTTAGTTTTTATCTTCTTCTCCAATAAAAACGAGAGGTGATAAAACAACAACAAAAAAATACAGAGAAGCTCAATCAAATCCATATCTGTTAATCTTCTCACCGGAGTAACGTTATAATGCCCGATTTAACTCTTGTATATTCTTAGGGGCATTATAAACATTACCCGGTAATTAAATCCTTAGAAAAACAAAAGTTATATCATTATATAGGATTTAATTTGTTGATCTTTGTAGTAGCTAGGAACTTTGCTGTTCTTAGATATTAGGCGGTTAGTTTATTTATCAGAGTGTAGCAACATCCTTCGTGGATTTATATATGAATATATATTTCCCTGAATATCTTGTGTTCCTAGTTTTAATGTTCCAAACACTATTCACCTCAAGAACACGAAACCACTAACCGAACATTAAATTTTATATCCGCAAAAGATTCGAAAGAATTTTTTAATTTAGTGAGTATCATATGTAACCCTCCCTTCTACGATACTTCGGGACCTAACAATTGGTATCGGAGCTTGTTGATCGATACACAGATCAGATCCGGCGTGTCAGCCTAAACAGTCAAGTTCTCAAATTTTCGAATTTTTTAATTTTCAAAAATTATCAAAACTTGAGATTTTTGAATTTTAAATAATTTTGACTTATTCCTGAAATATTTCTAACTCTCAAAAATTCAAAATTTGTGGAGTTTAAAATATTTCAAGCAAAAGGTTCTCAAAGGATTTGTAGACTCAAGATTCCTCTGAGAATTAAAGTTAATTTTAATCTTATGAAGAAAAGAAATACTGCTATTCAGACAGAAAATTCTTGAACACGAAAATTAAAGATAATGGTTTTCTTATTCCAATGAAGTTGATTTCAAGACCTACAGATGAAAATTGTGGAATTTCCTCCACTACGCCATAGATTACCTATCACAACCTCCTCCCTAAAGAATGTTATCTAATATATTACCTTAGACACGACGGTTATGAGCTAATTTAAGATTGTGTTTTTATGATACCTTAGCCAAAATCGTGGTGTTGCATTAGGTCAAAAGTGTTGCAGCTTGCAACATTCTGGTCAAAGTGTTACCTTAGAGTATCAAAATGTAAATATGATGTTTTTAAGATTAATTATTAATTTAAATTCATTTTCAAGAATTTAGGATGATATACAAATAGAATGAATAAAATCTGTGACGATATGCAAATTTTGTTCATATTAAAACTTAAAAAAGTTAAATGATGAATTAATTAGCAAAAAAAAGCTAAAATAAATATTTTAAACCTAATAAAATTTTTAAATAAATATTTTAAAAGTAATAAAACATAAAAATTATCGTCCTCTTGATATGAGTACTGTTACATAAGTTTAAAAATAAAAATATCAAAATATTTGAATATATATATTTATAAATAAAATAAAATAAATAAATATAATATTTAAATATTTGAAAATAGATTTATGGAATGGAATCTTAGAAATTTGATAAGGAGGTAAAATTTATGAAAATATTCAAACCCAGCGCCCAGTTTTTTGGGTAAAAGGCCGCCTATTTTCAGCCAATTAAAACCCACACTGCCTATTCTCAATATTCCGCTCTCTTTCCCCCCCTGTGCTATCTCAATCTCAATACTCTCTCTCGATCTATGTCTATTTCTAATTAATAATTAGGTATTTGTATTTGAACTTGGGGCTCAATTGATTGTCAGTTGATTCCTAATTATTGGTTTTTATGTGTGTATGTGTGTTATTGTGCCACACTGATTCCCTGTGTTTAATTGAATCAACCGAAGAAGATGCCGCAAAAAAGAGACAGATTATCGAGGATGCATGACGATCCTAGTGCACTATTCCTTCGTCAACGAAGCCAATCCGTTTGTCAACATATTTTACCTATTGAAGAACGAAGATTTAATTTATAGATCTCAAAGAGATTCCGTTGAAATTAGATCGATTTTTGATTTCGAAACACAAAGGAGCATCAGTTCGAGTCCAAAGCTGATGCCGGCACATCCAAGACTTACGCTCAACAAGCCGGTACTATTCGCAAATGTGGCTATATCGTCATCAAAGGCCGCACTTGCAAGGTCCTTTCTCAATTAATCACCTATATTTTATCATTTTTTATTAGTTTAATTGATGATGCTCTGTTTTTATTTTGTTGATTTTGGTTTAGTGTTTATTGGTAATACTGGCCTAATTGGGGTTTTTCGTTGTTTTGTAAATCTAAGATCTGTTTATTTGTTATCTTTTGTTTCTGTTTATTAGTCTTGATTTTTAGGTTCTATTGTAGAAATGGATCTTAATCGTGTTTTGTTTGTGTATGTGTGAATTGAAAAAATAACCAGTAACACGACAATACTAATGTGAATTTTGGTTTGGTTGCTTTTTTCTTATTAATCATGATTTATTGATTTTCTCCTATTAACTAAATTATGCTAATGTGCCAGGATTGAAGACAAGAAGTTCTGCAAAAATTGCAGAAAGAATTTTATGCGGGAGTTTAAGGAATTAAAGGAACTGATGAGCAGAAGTAAAGAATCTGGCTTTCACTTTCATTATAAGGTGTGTTTTGATGTTTATGGTATATCCTTGCTTCTGTAAATTGTAGTTGCACCGTACTATCTAAAATTTAGCAGCAGTTAAATTTCTATTTTTGTAACATTACTTTGTCACTAATGCACAATTTTTTGTTGATGATTCAGTTGGAGGTAAGTCTTTAGCCAAGTTTTACCATCAAAGTAAAAGGGATCTCACAAGCAATATGATAGATATCTTTGAAGAATACAATTTATTTGGGACTAATAAGGGGATGACATTTTCTATCTTCTCGATATTGGATTAAGGCCAGGGTTGTGTAAGGCATATATATGATACTTCAATCTGGTTTTATTCTTGTCCAAGTGATGTATGTTTGGGAACTTGGTATTTCGACTTCTGATTCTTGATTTATCTATTGATTTCCTTACTTGTTATCTTTATACTGAACAAGTGCATTTAAATATTATAAACCTTTTTTATATTTGCGGCCATTTTTTCCCAGAAATAATGTAGTTGAAATTATTGAACGTAATTGTGAGTGCTGCTTCTGGATGCTTGAATCTTGAATCACTTGAGAAATCACTTCTATTCACTATTCATTCTTCTTGTTTTATTAAGAAATCATGTTCCAACACTTGATAAGGTCTCGGGAGAATTCTGTGTGCTTTGTTCAATCATCCTAAACTACACAACGAGCATTGTGCAGGTTGGGGGTTTACATATTTGCTATAAATATTTAAATAAAAATTCGCATTAGTATTTTTTCCCAGCAACCTCCCAACTTTTATCTTCCACAGCTTGGTGAGATGGACGCCAAAAGGGTCATTACCAAACAACTTCATTTTAATCTCTTTTAAGACAAGGAAGTAGATCAACAACAAGAGGCAGAAACCTCACAAGTACTATGAGGTTACTTGCACCGTTTGCAGAGTCAAGAACTTAATACTTTAACAAATTCACTGGTCAAAGTTATTAGTAATTTATGTCTTTGTAAGAATAACTCATTTTTGACAACTCTTCCGTACTTCATTAGTAATCGGTGTTTTCTGCCTACAAATAGATGGAAAATATTAGAGGTCAAGTCGCTTACGTGATTTGCTACGTTTCTATGCTTCACCGTTCAAGTTTAACATCCTTTTGTCATCTTTAATTTATGTGAAAAATTAGTCTTGGTATTGTCAGCTATTAACAATCAGCAAGTTACTGAGTTCACTTTAGTTGGTTCTATATTTGTGTTCACATATCTACTCATAAATATATGCCTGGAAATTTTGTTTCATGCCAACAAGAAGCTAAGCTAGAGCCTCTAGCATGTGACAGTATGTCAAATATACTGTCATTTTATGCTTTTTCATTTGGATTGACGGTATTTTGATTTTAGCTCTTTTTATAATGGAGTAGCAACTTGATTTCAATCCGATATGTGATGCAGGATAGCAGGAGTCACTACATTAATGACTATTAAGTCCAGTGAATGCTGAAGTATGAACTTAACTGCAACTTTTACAAAGTGAGTTACCATTTCTTTATGGTGAAGTTTTTTAGATAGATTCGTGATGATTTTGTATTGGTATACTTGCGCTCTTATTTTGTATTGGCTTTAGCTATTTCGATTATATCATCCCTGCCCCTCTAATATTTTAACTTTGTTTTGTATGTACATTATATTTGTTTTGTAAATTCTACCATACTTTTGCACTCTCATGAATGCGGTTTACTGTTTGTCTGCCTAAAGCATCTATCAGAAGTGCTTAATGACTTTTTTTTTGTGTATCCCAATTTATCAGAAGTGTTGTCTAACTAATTTTTGAATTGTTATCTTTAGGGTATCCTACAGTTAGGGACATGCTGGTAAAGGATGACACTTAACAAAAAGTGGACCAAACACTTGCGTATGATGTCGAGGAGAATGTGAAGAGTTTCTAGTGTTACAATTTTATAAAGTTTATTTTTTTCTTGTTTTGTTAAATATTTATTGTTGTCGTAGTTTTAGACATGTGATGATTTGAATGTTTGAGTTAGTTTGGATGTAATAAATTTTGTGGTATGTAATGATATTTTGGGATTGTTCGATTTTGAATAGTAGAATTTCATGTAGTATTGCTTTTTACGTATGAAAAATATGTTAATAGTATATGTGTTCAATTTAAAAACAAATCCTATCAAATTAATATAATACAAATCATTATAAAAATGGAGCCCACCTGTGGGCCCCAATATAGGCCCCACAAGTGGACCCCATTTTTTTTTGCAAATTCAAAGTGCAAAGGTAACATATATAGTGTGATACTATAGACATACATTGATGTTACCTTTGATGTCTATTGTAATACAAAAGTCCATGTTGCACCAGGGCAAATGATATGTTACCTTGGAGGCCAAAGGTAACTCGAAAAAAAGCAACTTAAATTTTGTGTTACCTTAGATCTTTTGGGTGGCTATGGTAATATTTTGTTTATCCTGTTGTAACATTTTTTGGGTGTTACTGTAGGCCATCTATGGCGTAGTGCTCAAAGGCTTACTCCATAGGATACCACTGTATTTTCAGATGCAGGAATATAATGAAATTTCTACGGGTACAATTTTTCTCGAAGATTTTAAGACAACTCTATGATTCCAGATTATATAGTCACACAGTGGTTTATACCAATGCTACAAATATCCGGAAATTACAGATATCATAAAGGCATGAATTGTGGAGGTCAGAGAGAATAGTGGGGACATATAGACATCTCAGTTACATGCAGTAAAGTTGGGACCTCGGGACGGAATGTAAGAGTTACTGATAGCTGAATCAGAGGAAGCTCAGGTAGTAGTACTTGAGGGACTGGACTTCAGGGTAGTGTTTCACATGTCGGGGAAGTTTAATCGCATCAGATTCACAAGGAGTACATAAGCTATATCCAAGGATCAAGCCTATCTATTCTGAAGCAGAAACTTTTACAGATTCAGTTCAAGAGGTGATTACAAGACTGAGATTGGGACATAAACAAGATTTGATAGCTACAGGTATGACAAGCAATATGTGTCAAGTAACTATCAGGGGTTTTTCTACAACAAAACAAGAAGCTTGACAAACAAGGATGAGTAAAATTCATTTGAAGAGTTGTAACAAAGGTGGAATGTTTTCTTAGGGAAGCAGCTAGTCAAAACTTATAGTGTATACGGAAATAGTTGGGATGGATCAGATGACGAAAATCATGAATATTTTGCTTTCATAGCAATCTCTGAAGATGATCCAACTCACATATCTCAGGTTTCAATTTCTTGAACCACTGCAATATTTTGCTCTTAATATTCAATGCATGATAAGATCTTAGTGTTTACATGTTTAACACTTGCACAAGCATGATAGCATCACACATAGATAATGCTGAACTAGCTCACTAAAATATTTTTCTGGTCACTAG
Organism: Apium graveolens; assembly: GCF_009905375.1. Classification (NCBI taxonomy): domain Eukaryota; kingdom Viridiplantae; phylum Streptophyta; class Magnoliopsida; order Apiales; family Apiaceae; genus Apium; species Apium graveolens. The sequence goes on from NC_133647.1 coordinate 12,855,797, forward strand.
GATTGATGTTTAACTTGTGCATGTTACTTTAGATAATTTTAAATAATTGTTTGAATATTTGTTGAACATGATTAATTGCTTTAGTGAGATATATGTTTTTCAGCATATTAGACCTTTATTTATGCTTATTTTCTGTATCCTATTACATTGTGATTTATTTATTTGATCTGAATTGTTTGTTAAGATGTATTAGTTTATAATTGGATTGAGATAACTAGATGAGATACATTAACATGATTGGAGTAAATAGAATTAGTGATTTATTTCTTAATTCTGTTTGTCCCATATCATGCCTATCTTGCTTAATTCTTATGTGTAATATTTCTGAATGAATGCCATGTACTCCTATTTCAATGCTTGTTTATTTCAATACCATAAATACATCTCTTAATACTTGCATTAATTATAGAAAAAGTATGTTTAGGATTATAATAGGGCAAAGACTACTAGTCCTCCTTATATAAGGTTAAAACCATTTTCCCCTTAACTAGAGACAAATTTGTCAAGGGCATTAAAATGGAGAAAATGGTCAGTCAAAGATAAGAATGAGCATGATAAGGTTGCATCTGTTGTTATCTCTGTTTATAGTAAAATCTCTAATCCATCTGGACCCAAACTAATAAGTTGGGTACCAAGAAATGTTAATTCATTTGTGAGTGCAGGACATAATAGGTTAATTGATTCATATGTATTCTTGGTAATTCATACTCAAGGCATATGATCAAAGAAAGCGCCTCACGATAAAATGTGATCAACAAAAGCTATTTCATCAATAATCCTTGGAGATGACAACAAAGGTTTTCATCACGAGATAAGCTATACAGAAAAAGGAATGTCATCATGGATTCAACAATTGCTATCACTGATAACAACTAGTCGTTGGAGTCACTAATAACAATTAAAGCATCTTTATTGCTGAAGAATCAAGGCACAAATCCTCTTATCAGACGGTTCCACATCAAAGGACAAAATGCCAATCTAATGAAGGATTAATGTCTCATCTGAAGCGGGAAGGTTGAGAAGCTTGCTCTTTTTAGAGTAAGGAAAGGATATGCTCGTAGCTGAACTGGAAACTGAAAAAAAGGTGAAGTCAATGGTGCCAACGGTAAAGCTTCATTTGACAGAAGTTTAGTTATAGAAATGGAAGCTCTCACCCTTGAACATCAACACAAGGAACTCTCTTGTAAAAAGGGGTTAGTGGGAGGACTGCCACATTTGGAATTCAGAAGGATAAAAAATTTGAGGCACGTCAGAAAGAGAAGTCAAAGACAACATCACATCAAAGTAAAGATATACCTTAGTGATGATTGATGGCTACTCTTAACACAAAGTTGTTGTTCGTACGTTCTCAAGACAAGACATCACAGATGGTGATTGATCATATCAAAGAAGATCAAGTTGGAAGCAACTGTAACAGAAATGATCTTGTGGTAAGATAATGGGACTGAATTCAAGAAGCAGTTCTGATTAATATCTGTAACATCAAGAATATTTTGAGACATATTCAGCACTAGAAGCTCCGTGTCAAAATGGAGTAGTACAAGGGAAGAACCGGAACTTGATTAAAGTAACAAGGAAAACGTCAAGCTAATCAAGACTTTCTAAATAGAAAAGGGCTGGAGCAGTCAAAACAGTTTGCAACAAGTAAGATCAAGCCTTGATCTGGATGTATACATGAAGACCACTAATGAAGTAATGGCCATTAGAAGCAAACAATGGATAACCTGAAAGTATTTAGAGAGAATGTTCTACAAAAGCAAATAATGAAATGTTTTCAGTTGTTTGAAGATCTTGGCATTTTCAGCTAAGACTTATTAGGATCTTTTTCATGGCTACTCAGTGAAGTATACAATCTATGGGCATTTGTGGTTGATCAACAAAAGATGATAGACAATCTAAGTGCACAGTTCAATAACTCCATGCTCCAAGCTGTTACAGGAGAAATTAATGGTATTGATGATTCATATCCAAGTAGTGGAATGGCAGTGTAAAACACATCTCATTACTTCAATGAAGCCAGTCAGCAAGGATAAGGATTTTCAGGAAATCTCAGCAACAACTTAGGGGGAGCAATAGAAAGATCAACTAGTCAGACACAACACCATATTGAAAATTAGAGGACACTAAAGAACATATCTGCTGAGACAAAGGGTTTGATGTCAATATTATCCCCAGATTCTAGTTCTTAAATGATCCAAATGGTGGAGTAATGATTATTAGGGCTACTGAGTGTGAATGATTATTTTTCTAGTTTTCTATCTAAAGAAGAAATCGAGAAAGTTACAGAAGCTCTGATAGATCCGGATTGATTGGGAAATTGCAAAGCAAGATGAACTCAATCAGTCAGCAAGCGAATTGTAGGGAAGCTAGTATCCAAACCAAATGACAATATTGTAATTGGTACATGGATAACCAGAAGTCAAATTGGATGACAATGACATTGTTATGAGGGACAAGGCCAAACTGGATGCTAGGTTATTATCTTGAAGCAGTATCTAACAGAATGTACCAGTGATGAAACTTGAGGATATTATGACATATCAGGAACCTGTTGTGCATTCTACCTGGAATTGGACTCTGGTAAATATGAACAAGTGTAATCATAATTGGTGAGTCAAAGGAAGTAGTCAATGCACAACAGTTTATGGACTTTGCAGTTGCAGATCTATTGCACTCTTTATATCTCTTCTTCACAAGCTCACTTCAGGTTGGTATGAACTAGTATACTACTCAAGAAATCGTCAAGGACATGGTATCGTACTCTAACTAAAGTTACAGTTAAATATGAACTAGGAGAATCATCATATTAATAACTCTCTTATCACTAGGCACTGGCATAATATTATATATGTGCAGTGATATAATGATAATGTTATATGTTGGTCTACTAACAAAGACATGTGCAAGATTATTTGCTAAGTAACTGCAGAGTAGGTATGGAGGAGCATGTTGGAAAAGTTGCAATTCTTTTTGGGATTACTTCAAGCAAGCCATTAGAATAATTATTTTAGGAGCTCAAACAAGCCAAAAAGAATATTTCTTTTAGGAGCACAAGTAAACCAAAAGAATGATGGCAATACAAGTAAGTTAAGGATCTTTTGAAGATGCAAAATTTGGAAGATTCTGAACATGCCAAGACTACTTACCAACTGAAATAACAAAAGCTTGATTAATGAAACTCAGGTATGATGACAAGCTATAGAGGTATGACAAGCTCACTCTTTTACTTAAATGCTAATAGACAACATGTAATGTTCTCAAGATGCCAAAGTGCAAGGTTTTAAGTAGATCCTAGAGAATTGAATCTTATAGCCACTAACAAGATTATTAGATATCTTAAGGGACTACCAACTCTTGGAGTAAAGTACCCTAAAGATATTATTCTTAACATGTTTGGCTATATAGATATAGATTATACAGGTTGTAAGAAAGAAAGGAGAAACATCTCTGAAGCTGTCAACTTAGGTGACAGGAGAAGCATCTCAAGAAGTTGTCAACTTCGTGGAAGAAGATTGATTTATTGTTCTGATAAGAAACCACTTCAAATACAACAACTATGTGGAACACTCTATGACAAGGCACCTTCATACCATGCATCATTACTTTCGAGAGCATGTCTTTAAGTCAAAGAGTCACTTGCAGAAACATTTATTAAATCACTTGTTAAAGTTAATTTTTCAAGACTGGTTTGTAAGTATGGGATACCATTCATTACATATTAGCGGGAAATCCCATCTGTAAGGAATTCTTAATATAAGTTCACAAATATTAAATCTTCAATATTTAAAGTACTTGTGAATTTATCAATAATCCAGTACATCGTACTTTGTGCTACTATCTTGATTATCATAATTACATTGTCATATACATTTGTGGTAGTTAAGTATTATAGCATTAAGTTTGAATATTATTTTAATTGATTTAAATTATGATGGTAGACAATTCCATTCCATATCAGTCTCATAATTTAAATTATATTAAAATAATAAGCAACATAGTTATTTGTATTTTGTATGAATAATTATGGTACTTTTAGTATTAGTGATATTATTTAGAATTTTTGTTCTAAGTAACCAATACTTATTTCTAGAATCACTAATATTGAAAGTTGAAGTATTCTCTAAGTTATGTGTATAAAACTCTCAATATTTTATATGCTTATAAAGTATTTATAAAATTTACTAATTATCGAGAGAGTGATTGCCATGTATATAAGTCATATATTCTATTGGTAATTATTCAAGGATAATTATAAATATCTAAGTGCTAGTATCTAACTCATAGATATATAGTATTTATTTATTTAATATTTCGTTTGAGTAGTTTTGATTATGGAAATTGAAACAATTCAATGATTTTATTTGCTCCATAATTCAAACTAACTTAAAATAAATAAGCAGCATGATTGATTATAACTAAATCTCTCAGTAATTGATATCTAGTATATTGCTTGTAACTTATGTGTTATAAGTTAATTATGAGATTTTGGTTTTAGTGAATTTAGCAATGTTTACATCTCAAGAATTCACTGAAATCAGAATTATAATTGTAGCATGATTAGTTGTATGCTAATTCTTGACTCATATCAGTTAATGATATTTAGTTAAGAGTTAATATATGAGCTAATTGTGAAGTATTAGTACTTGTGATATTACCTAGAACTCCTCTAAGTAATCAATACTTATCCTCAGTCACTTATACTAATATAAAAAGTGTAAAAAATATTTCTTAAGTACAACTCTGGTCAATATGGATATTGCTTTATTAGAACTAATTGATAAGTGGCATTTTATACCACTTAGAACGTCTTATAATGGCTTGAATTGATGTCTTGAAATCAAGTATTTTATGTATTTGATGCATTTTTTCTAGTGTTTTGCATTTCAGGGTATAACTTGCGCATTTAGGAAGATTTCATAAAAAATAAGCCTAGGAAGTGCTTGGCATTGGTTGTGGGAAGTTAGGAGCAGAATGCAGCAGAAATCAGGAGCAGATTGTGATATTTTCCAGTAGCCTGCTGGGCGCCCGCTCAGGATCTTGGGCGGCCGCCTGGGAGCTGGGGCGGCCTCCTGGGAAGCTGGGGCGGCCGCCCGGAGACGGGAAATTAAAATCTGATATTACACTTCTTATTCTGACGGACTTCTCAGATGGCTGGCTTTTGTGGGCTTCTATATAAGTAATCTTCAAAGACGTTTCATAATGTGTGGTATCAAGCAAGGAGCAAGGAGAGACGAAAGAAGACCGTTTTAGCACATCGCAACGAAGAAGAGGAAGCATACATTTTCTTGTGATTCTTTTATTCGTTATAACAGTGGATGTTAGTTTTCTTTACTTTGAACCTTATTACTCTTGTGACGTACTCTGGTTTTAATAAGTATTTTTATTAGTTTATACTGTGAGTTATTATCATGTTTTCATATGAACCCATGGCGACGATGAGTTCTATCATGGGCTAATCATGATCATGGGGTCATAGCGGATTTATTATGGATTTCTTTAGTTAATTGTGTAATACCTTGGTGTGTGATGATTCTATTATATCTAGCATAGGTTGTGCTTATTCGTCTTATGTGCGTCGCGAACATATAAGATAGTGTGTTAATCTCTTTGAAGCGACAGTGGATCTTGAGATTTAGAACTTGCCATGCTAGCATAGGTTCATGTATGTGTATGCATGATTAGTGGGTAACTATAACCGTTTTACTTGCCCTGTGTAATCATAATGAATAACTTGCGCTTAAATCGTTATGTTGTCAAATTCTGTAGACATATAGGGTCTCAACATAATTGATTCCTATTCAACTTCTATCTTAATTATTGATGTTTGGTAGAATGGTATTTGTACAATGAAAGTTGGCTTTTATCAGTTTCGTGTTGTTCGATAAATATCATCACCGTTACATGCTAAGGGTAATAACAATAACTATTGAAGGAAGTAATAATGAAGTTATGATCTCTTGTGTGTTTGATATTGTTAATTCAAGTGTTATATAAGTGTTTTATTCTCGTAGTTAATTGTAGTTAATAATTAGTTAATCAACCTAAAGAGTTATTGTCTTGACATTGAGAAGTAATCATACATTGGTGAGTGAGTGTTAATTAAATATAATTAGTCTGAGTCTCTATGGGAACGAACTAGAAATTATTCTATATTACTTGTGAACACGTATACTTGCGTGAATTATTAGCGTGTGTTTTGTGCCTAACAAGTTTTTTTGCGCAGCTACCGGGGACTCGGTGTTAATTTGTTTAGTTTATGTACTTGCCATCAGTGGTTATTAGGAATCATTGATTAAGATTTGTTACTTATCATTTCCGGTTGTGTTTCAGGTACTCTAACGAGCGTTTATGGAAACACATTCTCACACTCGCAAGAGGACTTTAGATACGGCTGAGGAGACATACTTAATTCTTGATATTCTGGAAAAGATAGATTTTGAAGATTCAGATAAAGAGAGTGAGCAGAAAGAACCGATAATCATGGGTGATCTTATAGTGCCAGAAAATCCAGCTCTTATGGACTTTTCTCGGCCTAAAATTGATGACATTCAGTCAAGCATCATTCATCCGGCTATTGAGGCCAATAATTTTGAAATCAAGCCGGGCACTATTCAGATGGTGCAGAATTCCGTTTCTTTCGGAGGTGCTGCGACTGAAGATCCCAACATGCATATCAGGAATTTTGTCGAGATCTGCAGTACTTTCAAATATAATGGTGTCACTGATGAGGCTATCAAGCTGAGGCTTTTCCCATTCTCTCTTAAGGATAAAGCTAAGGACTTGTTACATTCTTTACCAGCTGGGTCCATCACTATTTGGGAAGATCTTGCACAAAATTTTCTGGTGAAGTTCTACCCAATGGCCAAGACTGCAGCTATGAGGAGTGCTCTTACTCAGTTTGTGTAGCAACCAACATAATCTATGTGCGAAGCTTGGGAGCGCTATAAGGAGATGTTGAGAAAGTGTCCACATCATGATATGCCTGACTGGATGGTGATCACTGGGTTCTACAATGGTTTGGGAGCCCAATCTCGGCCCATGCTCGATGCAGCTTCTGGAGGCGCCTTATGGGCCAAAAGCTATACTGAGGCCTATAATCTCATTGAAACTATGGCTGCAAACGAGTATCAAAATCTAACTCAAAGGATGATGCCCGGGAAGGTAGCAGGTATTCTAGAAGTTGATGCAGCTACAGCTATTGCAGCACAGCTCCAAGCGTTGTCTATGAAGGTCGATTTTTTAGCCAACTATGGAGTCAATCAGATAGCTATGGTCTGTGAGCTTTGTGCAAGCTCTCATGCTATGGATCAGTGTTTCCTTATTAATGAGTCTATTCAGTATATGAACAATTATCAGTGACCGCAGCAGTCTGTGCCAGCTACTTATCATCCTAATAACAGAAATCATCCCAATTTCAGCTGGAGCAACAATCAGAATACTGTTCAACAACCATATCAGCAAGCTGTAAGTAAATAATTTAATCCACCTGGATTCCAGCAACATCAGCAATATGCTCAAAAGCAATCATATCCTCAATAAGGAGGTGCTGCTCCACCTTCTAGTGCTGATTTCGAGGAGCTTAAGCTGTTGTGCAAAAGTCAGGCTATTTCTATCAAGACCTTGGAGAATCAAATCGGTCAAATAGTCAATGCCTTGCTCAATCGTCAACCTGGCATACTTCCCAGTGATACTGAAGTGCCAGGCAGGAAGGAAGCTAAGGAGCAAGTCAAAGCTGTTACCTTAAGGTCTGGAAAATTTGCTAAAGCTGGAAAAGCAAAAGATGGAGAAGCTGAAATTGTAGAAGAAGAAGAAAAGCAAAAGAAGAAGGAGGGGAAACCAAGGAAGACTATTGTTGGACACACTCCGCCTGAGGGTAATACAGGGGAGAAACAGCTCTATCCTCCACCATCTTTTCCTAAAAGATTGCAAAAGCAAAATATGGATAAGCAATTCGGTAAGTTTCTGGAGGTGTTCAAGAAACTTCACATCAACATACCTTTCGCTGAGGCTCTGGAGCAAATGCCTAGTTATGTGAAATTCATGAAAGGTATTCTTTCAAGGAAGGTGAAACTGGATGATCTTGATACCGTTGCTCTAACGGAAGAGTGCAGTGCTGTGCTGCAACAAAAATTACCTCCAAAGCTTAAGGATCCAGTAAGCTTTACCATTCCTTGCACCATTGGCAAGTTGTCATTCGACAAGTGCCTTTGCGATTTGGGAGCAAGCATCAATCTGATGCCATTGTCTATCTTCAAAAAGCTGAATTTGCCTGAACCAAAGCCCACCTACATGTCTCTACAGTTGGCTGATCGTTTTATTACATACCCACGATGCATCGTGGAGGACGTGTTAGTAAAGGTGGATAAGCTCATCTTTCCTGTAGACTTTGTCATTCTGGATTTCGAGGAAGATAAGAAGATTCCCATAATCTTGGGACGACCTTTCTTGGCTACATGACGTACCTTGATAGATGTGCAAAAAGGTGAATTTACTATGAGAGTTCAAGATCAGGATGTGACTTTCAATGTATTCAATGCGATGAAATTACCTACAGAAGATGATGAGTGATTAAAGGTGGATTTGATTGATTCCGCGGTAACTTCGGAACTTGATCATGTGCTAATGTCTGATGCCTTAGAGAAAGCCTTAATGGGGGAATTTGACAGTAAAGATGAGGAAGGCAATGGGCAACTACAATATCTAAATGCTTCTCCGTGGAAGCGAAAGCTAGACATGCCATTTGAATCTCTTGGTAATACTGATCTCAAGAATGCTGAGGGAAAGCTCAAACCATCCATTGAGGAAGCACCTACTTTGGTGCTTAAACCATTGCCTGAACACTTGAGGTATGTTTTTTTAGGTGATGCATCTACTTTACCTGTTATTATTGCATCTGACCTTTCAGGTAGTGAGGAGGATAAGCTCTTGAGGATCTTGAGAGAATTCAAATCGGCCATCAGATGGACTATAGTAGATATAAAAAGGATCAGCCCTTCGTACTGCATGCATAAAATTCTGCTAGAGGAAGGTAGTAAGCCGACTGTTGAGCAACAACGAAGACTTAATCCTATCATGAAAGAAGTGGTGAAGAAAGAAATTCTGAAGTGGATAGATGCAGGAATCATATATCCTATATCTGACAGTTCTTGGGTGAGCCCTGTGTAATGTGTACCTAAGAAAGGAGGTATAACTGTGGTAGCAAACGAGAAGAATGAGCTCATCCCCACTCGAACAGTTACTGGATGGAGGGTATGCATGGATTACAGAAAGTTGAACAAAGACACGAGAAATGATCACTTTCCTCTGCCGTTTATTGATCAGATGCTTGACAGGTTGGCTGGTCCTGAGTATTATTGTCTTCTGGATGGCTATTCGGGTTACAATCAGATTTGCATTGCACTAGAAGACCAAGAAAATACTATTTTCACTTGTCCATTTGGCACATTTGCTTTTCGCAGAGTTTCATTTGGCTTATGTGGTGCACCTGCCACTTTTCAGAGATGGATGATGGCTATATTCTCTGATATGATTGGAAATAATGTTGAAGTGTTCATGGATGACTTCTCCGTCTTTGGACATTCTTTTGATGACTGTTTGAATAATCTTCGTTCGGTGCTAAAAAGGTGTGTGGAAACTAATTTGGTGCTTAATTGGGAAAAATGTCACTTTATGTTATGTGAAGGAATTATTCTTAGGCATAAAGTCTCTAGCAAGGGCCTTGAGGTGGATAAAGCCAAGGTGAGAGTCATTGAAAATCTTCCACTACCTATTTCTGTGAAAGGAATCCGTAGTTTTCTTGGTCATGCGGGTGTTTATCAGCATTTCATCAAGGACTTCTTGAAGATATCTAAGATGTTGTGCAACTTGCTCGAGAAAGATGTGCCCTTCAAATTTGATGATGAATGCTTGGCAACATTCGAGACTCTCAAGAAGAGTTTGATAACTGCACCAGTTATTACGGAACCTGATTGGATAGAACCTTTTGAGATGATGTGTGATGTGAGTGATTATGCAGTGGGAGCAGTTCTTGGGCAGCACAAGAATAATCTTTTTCATGTGGTCTACTATGCTAGTAAGACGCTTAATAGAGCTCAAATGAACTACACCACTACTGAGAAGGAGCTCTTGGCTATAGTCTTTGGTTTTGAAAAATTTCGATCTTATATGCTTGGGACGAAGGTGACAATATTCACTGATCACGCTGCCATTCGCTATTTGGTTTCAAAGAAGGATTCGAAGCCTAGACTTATTCGTTGGGTGCTCTTGCTACAAGAATTTGAGTTAGAGATCAAGGATCGAAGAGGTATTGATAATCAATTAGCTGACCATCTCTCTAGATTGGAGAATCCTGATTCTACTTCACATGATAAGACATTGATCAACAAATCTTTTTCGGATGAGCAGTTGTTTACAGTTCAGGAGGAAGAACCATGGTTCGCCGATATTGTGAACTATCTTGTTAGCAATATAATGCCTCATAATATGAATGCAGCTCAAACGAAGAAGTTTCTGCATGAGGTGAAGTGGTATATGTGGGATGAACCATATTTGTTTAGACAAGGAGCTGACGAGATCATCAGGAGATGTATCCTATTCTTTGAGATGGAGGGGATATTACGAGACTGCCATTCCACAGTTTATGGTGGACATTATGGTGGTGAAAGACAGCAGCTCGTATTCTGTAAGCAGGTTTTTTCTGGCCTACGTTGTTTAAGGATGCACATCAGTTCATTTTAAGGTGTGATCGTTGCCAAAGAGTTGGTAATCTTACTAGAAAGGATGAGATGCCTTTAAATGTGATGCTTGAAGTCGAGGTCTTTGATGTTTGGGGAATCGATTTCATGGGACCATTTATCTCGTCTTGCAATAATCAGTACATCTTGCTGGTAGTCGATTATGTCTTGAAATGGGTAGAAGTCAAGGCTCTGTCGACGAATGATGCAAAGGTAGTGTTGAATTTTCTTCATAAGAAGATATTCACAAGGTTTGGAACACCACGAGTAATCATAAGTGATGAGGGGTCGCATTTATGCAACCGTAAGTTCACTTCTATGATGCAGCGCTACAATGTGAATCATCATAGTGCTACCGCCTATCATCCGTAAACTAATGGTCAAGATGAAGTGTCTAATAGAGAGATCAAGCGCATTCTAGAGAAAGTTGTTTGTCCGTCAAGGAAATATTGGTCTTTAAAGCTCGATGAAGCTGTTTGGGCATATAGAACATCATATAAGACTCCACTTGGGATGTCCCCGTTTCAACTTGTCTATGGTAAGGGATATCATTTACCTGCGGAGCTAGATCATAAGGCTTATTGGGCATTGAAGAAGTTGAACCTTGATCTAGATACAGATGGGAAAAAGCGAATGCTTCAGTTAAATGAACTTGATGAATTTCGACTGCAAGCATACGAGAACAACAAAATGTACAAGGAAAAAGTAAAAAGGTGGCATGACAGGAAGCTATCTCCTAAGTCATTTGTGCCGGGGAAACAAGTTCTTTTATTCAACTCTCGTCTCCGACTTTTTCCTGGAAAGTTGAAATCAAGGTGGTCTGGACCTTTTATCGTCAAAACTGTGTTTCCACATGGAGCGGTGGAGATTTTTGAGAACGATCCGTGCCAAGCATTCAAGGTTAATGGTCAAAGATTGAAGCATTATTATGGGGACACAGCAAACTTGGAAGTGGTTAGTGCCTTTTATTGTCAACTTGATCGAACTCCTCTACGTCAAGCTAATGACGTAAAAGAAGCGCTTCTTGGGAGGCAACCCAAGACTTGAGACTTTAGGAACCCTTAGAAGTTAGTACCATATCCAAAACCCAACAAAAAATCAGAAAATTTGGGCAGAAATTTTTTTTCCAGAAACCCCTGGGGCGCCTGCCTGGAAATCCCGGGCGACCGCCTGGAGTCTGGGGCGCCCACCTGGAAAGCCCGGGCGGCCGCCTGGAACCCTTCTATCAGAATTTTTTTCGGCCTTATAAAAAACCAAAAAAATCAGAAAACCCAAAATATAATAAAAACCCACAGCAAACAACCCACAACCCACGATTTCTTGCCCACAAACCTCCATATACACTCCCATATACTTTCAACTCTAAAACTCTCTCCTACACTCAAAACACAACTCTCAAACACTTTTTCTCAGTTTCAATGGCACCTAAGAGATCTCGAACTATTGATAGCAGCAGCACCGTTCCTACTGCTAATCTTTGAGGGGAACTGTTGCGAGACCCCGTTTGGTGGATAGGGCTGCTGAGGAGGAGTATACTAGGCTTCTGACTAAGCCGATTCTGAAGGAGAGGGGATTTTTACCATCGGGGAAGGATGGTGAGTAATTACCAATGATTGCTGAGAAAGGATGGATTTCTTTTTGTGAGTCGCCGGAGGCGGTTCTAATGAGTGTGGTTCGCGAGTTTTATACAAACGCAAAGGCGGAAAAAAAATGGGTTTACTGTTGTTCGTCGGCTTACTGTTGATTATCAGCCCGCGACGATTCGTCGTGTGATTGGACAGCGACAACGGAAGCCCGAGGAGGAGAATTGGAATGAGAAGACTCCCGAGGATTTTGATTTGGATTTGATTGTTGCTACTTTATGTCAGCCAGGCACGGTGTGGAAGTTTAAGACGGGATCTAACGAGTATCATTCTTTTCCGGCTGTTGCGATGAATAGGTATGCCCGTGCATGGAATACCTTTACTTGTGCTAATATTTTGCCTTCTTCGCATGCACATGAGGTTACAGTTGAGAGAGCCAGGTTGTTATGGGGGATTTTGAATGAGGAGTATTATGTGGACCTTTGTGAGTTCATCTACGAAGGGATTTTGAAGTTTTTGAGGGGGAGGACACAAAGCAACATCCCTTATGCATCTACTATCACGAGGCTATGCAGAGCAGTTGGAGTTCACTGGCCTTCTTATGAGCAGCTGCAGATGCCGGCCGCTCCTATTGACTCATCGACTCTGAATGTGATGCAGGAGTGGACGGGTGGAGAGCCCGAAGAGCATGGTTTGGGATATCATCTTCCAGGGGGACGACTAGCAGCTGGTGCTACTATGGCTAGGCCCAGTCAGGCTCGTGAAGAGGCAGGCTCTTCTAGAGCCAGGAAGGTGCTGGTTCAGGGATGGCCGATGCCAGTATAGGAGGCTATCTAGGAGGATGGATGCGATGTATGAGTCACAGATAGGTTTGCTCAAGAGCTCACCCTCGCACTTGGGACTGCTTTCAGAGGCCTAGGAGCTGACATCCAGTGGCTCATTTTTGGTGAGGACTCTGCTTATCCGCCTTCTGATACTCCACCCTCTAAGGGTGATGATGATGATTTCTCCGAGTAGGTATACCCTGTGTTCTTTTCTACTACCTTCACTGGGGACAGTGAAGATTTATAGTTTGGGGGTGGTAGTTAAGGAGCATATTTGTGTGTGTGTGTCATGTAGTTGCATATTCATGATAGTTTAGTTCATATAGTTGCATATTTTTGCCATATAGTTTTATTTTATTTTATTTTATTTTATAGCTTTATTTATAATATCATTTAGCTCATGCATATATCATGATCCCTTTTGCGTTGCTTTACCGATTGATTTGTGATATTGATGGGAGTGTAGTGATAGCGTTAGAGTGATGTTGAATCTTGTAGGTTGACATGAATGCTAGAAACACTTGTAATTTCACTAAGTCTTAGAGTATGCTTAAGGGCTAGATTGTTGTCATGGTTTGATGATTTTTGAGGTTAATCTATTGATTATGCTTAGAATTTATGATAGGCTCTTAATGATAAAAGGCATGAAAAGAAAAAAATAGAGTGAAAATTGGAATTCATTACTAATTATGGCTAGGCGTCAATTGGCTAGTAGTCGGCTCGTATTGTTATGCGAGTAGGTTAGGGTTGAGCAAGATGGAGCGAAACGCACTTGCTCAGAAATTTGAAAAAAAAGAAAAAAAAGAGAAAAAAATTAGAAAAAAATTACGATTTAATGCATAATTGATCACGAGTGGGCTCTTTGGTATTCGAGTTATTAAGTTCTTAGGGGACTTTGTGCCTAGTGACCGAAGGCTTTTATAGTCTGGGATCCGCTAACCTAACGCTCGCTAAATGGATGCCATTGCATAAGTCTTTTGTGGACCTCACTCATTGCATGATCAAATAAGCATTTGTTTGTTGTGTTGAATAAAAACATGATTCCGTAATAAGCTCTAGTGATCTTGAAGTGTTATAAGTCATTTTGTGTCTAGAATTTATTCTTCATATAATCATGTGATTGCCTTGAGGATAATCGAGTCATGATAATTGATCTAGTTTTGAAGCATATCTGTTAAGCATCCGCACACACCACGTTTCTAGTTGTATGTAGCTTGCGTGGCTTGATTGACCTTTAGTTGCCTAATTACATTTGTTGAGATGTCATGAGTTGGTTGGTTTAGTCATTGTGAGGGGGATCGTTGCATTTCATGTAGTTTGCATTCATGCATGTTTTTGCTTTGTTTTTGAGTCTTTGACGCTTGAGGACAAGCATCGATTTAAGTTTGGGGGTGTGATAAGTGGCATTTTATACCACTTAGAACGTCTTATAATGGCTTGAATTGATGTCTTGAAATCAAGTATTTTGTGTATTTGATGATTTTCCTAATGTTTTGCATTTTAGGGTATAACTTGTGCATTTAGGAAGATTTCATCAAAAATAAGCCTAGGAAGTGCTTGGCATTGGTTGTGGGAAGTTAGGAGCAGAATGCAGCAGAAATCAGGAGCAGATTGTGATATTTTCCAGTAGCCTTCTGGGTGCCCGCTCAGGATCTGGGGCGGCCGCTTGGGAGCTGGGCGCCCGCCTGGGAAGCTGGGGCGGCCGCCCGGAGACGGGAAATTATTCTGATGGACTTCTGAGACGGCTGGCTTTTGTGGGCTTCTAGATAAGTAATCTTCAGAGGCGTTTCATGAGGTGTGGTATCAAGCAAGGAGCAAGGAGAGACGAAAGAAGATCGTTTTAGCACATCGCAACGAAGAAGATGAAGCATACGTTTTCTTGTGATTCTTTTATTCGTTGTAACATTGGATGCTAGTTTTCTTTACTTTGAACCTTATTACTCATGTGACGTACTCTGGTTTTAATAAGTATTTTTATTAGTTTATACAGTGAGTTATTATCATGTTTTCATATGAACCCATGGCGACGATGAATTCTATCATGGGCTAATCGTGATCATGGGGTCGTAGCGGATTTATTATGGATTTCTTTAGTTAATTATTTAATACCTTGGTGTGTGATGATTGTATGATATCTAGCATATGTTGTGCTTATTCATCTTATATGCGTTGCGAACATATAAGTGAAAGAGATGTGTCCTAAGTCCAATCATGTATGATGATTTAGGAATAACTTTTATGTAATCTGTTTTGATTTCATTGATATTAACAAAAGACTTGTTTTGGTATTATTGCGGTCTTTATATATTTAAGTGTTTAAATAAGATATACCATAGTTTAGAGTAAAACTTTTTATGGATTATGATGAGATAATAATAATGAGACCTAAAAGATGATAACTCTGAACTTAAATAGTTCCTGGTCGTAGGATTACTAACTGGTAATTAGTAATCCGCAAAGATCGGTACATATTATCCTTGCTTCATTATGAAGGATGTCTGTTCTCATAGACATTTGTGTGGTGACACTAGCTAGTATGTAGGTGCTTATTATATAATAAGTTCACTGAACATGACTTACAAAGCTGAACAACTGATGGAGTTCACTCACGTGTCAGCAGATGTTCATGTAGTGATAGTTGTACAAGTATCCTTAGACTTGAGGTCATCATAGTCATCTTGTGTACACTGAACTATACTTTGATTTAGTTCTTAGTCTCCAGGGACAATAATAAGGGCTCTACTGGGTGTAGGAATTTGTACACGAAGATGGTGTATGATCAATAAAGGATCTACCCCTTCCAGTGAAGGAAGAGAACGTTCAATGCTGATCTACTTATGCTAGTTCAGGAATCTCTGGCCAGAGTGAATGGAATTAGAAAGGAATTTCTAGTTCACATTAATTAGAACTAAGCATAGTGAATGGGAAAGCATATGATTAAATTAGATAGGCTTGACACGAGTTCCATGTCTTGTTATACCATGCTTCTGTGATGTATAAAATCCTATAATGGTATCAGAGCTTAGGTTGTATGCATATACATCTGTGATAAAAATTTCAGAATTTTCTGATCTTGTATGAATTAATTATGATATTTGCAAGTTATATCATGAATTAATTATGATTGATTAGAAATTGTTTCTCAAAATTGTTTTGACTGAAGATATGGGTTCTACAAGTGTTGTAGATAGTCTGGGTATTTTTTTCATAATTTTCTGATGTGTGGATTAATTATTATGAATTTTTAAAGTAGTTTTAATTAAAATTCGTAATTAAATAATATGTATATATATAATCTGTTATATATATATGTGGACCAATGTCTACGCAAGACATGGATGGATTTTCATACTTCATTACTTTCATAGATGATCGATCTAGATTCGGATATGTGTATTTGATGAAACACAAGTCTGAAGCCTTTGAAAAGTTGAAAGAATATAAGCTTGAAGTAGAGAAACAAACCAAAGATAGTATTATAACTCTTCGATCAGATCGAGGTGGTGAATACGTGAATGGAGAGTTTCTAGATTATCTCAAAGAAAATGGTATAGTCTCCCAGTGGACTCCTCCATATACTCCACAGTTGAGTGGGGTATCTGAAAGGAGAAATCGAACTTTGTTAGACATGGTTCGGTCCATGATGAGCTATGTGAATCTTCCAGTATACCTGTGGGGTTATGCATTGGAAACCTCAGCATATTTACTGTATAAGGTGCCTTCCAAATCTGTTCCTCAAACTCCAAATAAGATATGGAAAGAAAGGAAACCGAGTCTTAAACACGTTAAGATTTGGGGATGTCCAGCTTATGTCAAGAAAGTTGAGCCAGATAAGCTGGAATCTCGATCCGTAAAATATAATTTTGTGGGATATCCTAAAGAGAGTTTAGGGTATTACTTTTATACCGATCATAGGGTGTTTGTCTCCAGACATGCTACCTTCTTGGAAAAGCAGTTTATCCTTGAAGGAAACAGTGGGAGCAAAATTGAACTTGATGAAGTTCAAGAAGCACAAACTACTACGGTTCAAGTGGAAACACCTATTCAGACTGAACAACCTTCTGTGGAACAGCCCATTCGTAGGACATAGAGAGTGTCTCGCCAACCTGAGAGGTATTATGCCCTTGTCATTGAGAATGACAATGAGTTGTCAATCATTGATGATGACGACCCTATGACCTATAATGAGGCTATGAGTAGTGTTGACTCAGAGAAATGGCATAGTGCCATGAAATCCGAAACGGAATCTATGTATACGAACCAAGTATGGACTTCGGTTGAAGCACCTGAGGGTGTGAAGCCTATAGAGTGCAAATGGGTATACAAAAGAAAGATTGGAGCAGATGGCCAGGTGGAGACCTATAAGGCTAGGCTCGTGGCAAAATGATTCAGACAAAGGCAAGGGATTGACTTTGATGAAACTTTTTCGCCTGTAGCCCTGTTAAAATCAATTCGGATTTTGCTTGCGATTGCTGCTTACTACGACTATGAGATCTGGAAAATGGACGTGAAAACGGCCTTCCTCAATGGGAAACTTGAAGAGGAAGTGTATATGACACAGCTAGAGGGTTTTCTTTCCAAGGGAAATGAACACCTAGTGTGTAAGCTGCTGCGAACCATATATGGTTTAAAGCAAGCTTCTCGTAGATGGAACATCCGGTTTGATGAGACAATCAAAGAGTTTGGTTTTATCAAAAACATAGATGAATTATGTGTCTACAAGAAGGTTAGTGGGAGCGGGGTAACATTTCTTGTATTGTATGTGGATGACATACTTCTTATAGGAAATGATATACCGATGCTGTAATCAGTCAAAGTATGGCTATCGAAGAACTTCACTATGAAGGACTTGGGAGAAGCATCCTACATTCTCGGTATGAAGATCTATAGAGATAGATCTAGAAGAACGATAGGTCTTACCCAGGGTACATACATCCAGAAAGTGCTTAAAAGGTTTAGCATGGAAAACTCTAAAAGAGGTCTCATACCGATGAGCCATGAAGTGTCCCTTTCCGAAAAGATGTCTCCTAAGACACCTGAGGAAAGAGAGCGTAAGAGTAAGATTCCTTATGCTTTAGCAATAGGATCTATCATGTACGCGATATTATGTACTAGGCCTGATGTTGCTTATTCAATTAGTGTGACGAGCAGATCTCAGTCCGATCCCGGAGAAGACCACTGGAAAGCAGTGAAAAACATCCTTAAGTACTTGCGAATGACTAAGGATATTTTTCTTGTTTTTGGTGGTGAATCTGAGTTGAAAATTGAGGGTAATACTGACTCTAGTTTTCAATCAGAAAGTGATGATAGCAAATCCATGTCAGGATACGTGTTTACTCTGAATGGTGGTGCGATTAGTTGGAAGAGTTCCAAACAGTCTACAACGGCTGAGTCCAAAACGGACGCAGAATATATAGCTACAAGTGAGGCTGCAAAAGAAGCCGTTTGGATGAAGGAATTTGTTTCTGAGTTGGGAGTTGTTCCTAGCATTGAGGAGCCTATTGTGTTGTATTGTGATAACAACGCAGCAATAACACAAGCTAAGGAACCAAGATCTCATAAGAATTCCAAGCATGTCCTGCGGCGCTTTCATCTGATTAGGGAGATTGTTGAAAGAGGAGATGTCAACGTCAAGAGAGTTGACACACATAAGAACATAGCAGACCCTTTAACAAAGCTACTTTCTAAAAGTCACTTTGATCGTCATAAAGACAAGATGGGTATTAGTTACCAGAGTGATTGGCTTTAGTTCAAGTGGGAGATTGAAAGAGATGTTTCCTAAGTCCAATCATGTATGATGATTTAGGAATAATTTTTATGTAATCTGTTTTGATTTTATTGATATTAATAAAAGACTTGTTTTGGTTTTATTGCAGGCTTTATCTATTTAAGTGTTTAAATAAGATATACCATAGTTTAGAGTAAATCTTTTTATGGATTATGATGAGATCATAAGAATGAGACCTAAAAGATGATAACTCTGAACTTAAATAGTTCCTGATCGTAGGATTACTAACTGATAATTAGTAATCCGCAAAGATCGGTACATACTAGGCTTGCTTCATTATAAAGGATGTCTGTTCTCATAGACATTTGTGTGGTGACACTATAGCTAGTATGTAGGTGCTTATTATATAATAAGTTCACTGAACATGACTCACACAGCTGAACAACTGATGGAGTTCACTCACGTGTCAGCAGATGTTCACATAGTGATAGTTGTACAAGTATCCTTAGACTTGAGATCAACATAATCATCTTGTGTACACTGAACTATACTTTGGTTTAGTTCTTAGTTTCCAGGGACAATAATAAGGGCTCTACTGGGTGTAGGAATTTGTACACGAAGATAGTGTATGATCAATAAAGGATCTACCCCTTCTAGTGAAGGAAGA
Source organism: Apium graveolens (assembly GCF_009905375.1). Lineage (NCBI taxonomy): Eukaryota > Viridiplantae > Streptophyta > Magnoliopsida > Apiales > Apiaceae > Apium > Apium graveolens. The sequence goes on from NC_133647.1 coordinate 12,875,332, forward strand.
GAATGTTCCATGCTGATCCACTTATGCTAGTTCAGGAATCTCTGGCCAGAGTGAATGAAATTAGAAAGGAGTTTCTAGTTCACATTAATTAGAACTAAGCATAGTGAATGGGAAAGCATATGATTAAATTAGATAGGCTTGACACGAGTTCCATGTCTTGTATTTAATCGGGACATTGCTGGGTAGAAGGAATTGATTGTACGGTAACTATTCACTGAATAGGTTCTTGATATTCTGAGCAGCGAATTCGTATTTGCGGATAGTCGCGATATGCTGAGAAGTATCCCACACGATGTAGAATAAATATGATTAATTTATTAATTAATCATATTTAATGAATTAGAGAATTTATATAAATAATGATAAAATAGTTTTATTATTATTTATTTCTACTACCGGCTTAATATTGAACCTACAGGGTGAGAGCATAAATGAGAATGATTTAATGGTGGATGAATTAATTAATAATGGCTGGTAATTATTTATTTATGAAATAAATAATTAATTAGCAAATTTAATAAATTGATTAAATGAGATTTAATTAATTATAAATTAATTAATAAAAGTTCTTAATATTATTAATTAAGAATTTAATTTTTGGAAATTAAATCAAATGAGAGAATTATTTTCTAAAGTGTTTAGAAAAAGGGTTAATAATTATAAGGTGTTTTAATTATTAGTTAATTCGTTAATGAGAATAATAAATTAAAGGGTTATTAATAATAATATTTTATGGCAAAATTTTCAGCTGAAAATTTTGCTTATAAATATACTATTATAAACCCTATTTGCCTCAAACCAAAATAAAAACCCTAATTCTAAAGTAGAAAAGAAAAGGAGGTAACCCTAATTCTCTCAACCTCTTCCTCCCTCCATTATTTTGATCTCTTGGTGGATACCGGTGGAGTGCTTCACACTTGAGGAGCAGCTGCTAGGGATATCCGTTCATCGTTCTTAGATCGCTATTAAAGGTTAGTAATCGATCCCTCGATTTATTCACGATTTGTATGTGATTATATGGATTTTATATCAAGAAAATGTTATACCATGATTCTGTGATGTATAAAATCCTACAATGGTATCAGAGCTTAGGTTGTATACATATAGATCTGTGATAAAAATTTCAGAATTTTCTTATCTTGTATGAATTTATTATGATTTTTGTAAGTTATATCATGGACTAATTATGATTGATTAGAAATTGTTTCTCAAAATTTTTTTGACATGAAGATATGGGTTCTACAAGTGTTTTAGATCTTCTGGGTATTTTTTTCATAATTTTCTGATGTGTGGATTAATTATTATGAATTTTTAAAGTTATTTTAATTAAAATTCGTAATTAAATAATATGTATAGATGTGTAATCTGTTATGTATATATGACGTCACACTGATGTCATCTCAGCTGTCAGGGCGCGTGAGGCGCGTGTGCGCGTGGGGGCGAGTGGCTGAATGTCAGTTACGTGCCTGACGGCGCGTGTGCGCGTATTGGCGCGTGTGCGCGTATTGGCGCGTCAGGTCCCTTCTTGGGGCGCGTGAAGGCGCGTGGGGAGTCTGTTTGGGGCGTGCTTGGTGCCATTGGATTCGTTTTTTCGAGACGCATCTAATGGTATATTATATTATATTTTCTGAAATTGTTTCGGACTGTTTATAGCTAACATTATTGTTTTAAAGCATTTTTTAATTGTTTTAATTACTTTTAAATGCTTCATGTGATACATAGAGATGTATATTGCTTAGAGTAATGTGCTACATGATTTAACATGCCTATCTTTACGTTTATTCATGCTTATATATGTGATATATGCTTAACTTATCATGCGATGATAGATTTAGGTGAACTTGATTAATATAAGGCGTATGTTAGACAATCTAGTAAGGTGAAATTGTTTCATGACCTTAATATAAATATTATGAATACAATCATGAGATTCTTATGTTTATGAAACACGTAATTAAATATGAATTTTCAATATTGAGAGAAAGGATGATTCTGTCAAAAACAGATTTCTATCTGTAAGAAAGGGGTATTAAGTGATGCCTCTTGACAATGCTCCCCCCGATCTGGGAATCATCTGACTATCGATTATTGATTTGAAATATTTAATTTAAAAGGAAGAATCTCTTTATAACATGATTATGATTGTAACATAATATAATCCCTCTAAAATTAAATAATATCAAGTAGTAATTGGCCAATGACACAACGGGCTTGTGTCGGTCAAAGCCTTCCAACATGGTAGAAAGTAGTTCTTATTTTTAAATCATTATCGTTTCGTGCTACTGCCGAGGGCTTTGATTTCGAAATAAGAAATACTTGTCGATTACATAGAGATGTGTACATTGAATTAGAATCTAAAGGTCGTTACGTGCTGCAGCTGTGGGCCGTTGGAGACTGATTCAATTGTACGAAATATTGGGTTAGACTTGACTTAGAATATTGAGTCTGTCGTGCTACAACCGTGACTCAATTATTCAAGAGGCTAAAGTTTTATTAGGGAATAACATAAGATGTAATTGACAAGAGTTGTCTGCCTATTGAACATCACATGACGTTTCGTGCTACAGCCGAGGTTGTGTGATGAAATATAGGATCCCTATTCCCACTAGCATTATGAATCCTTATTTTTTCACTTAAGGTTGTGTGATGAAATGTAGGATCCCGATTCATATAGTGTTTTGAAATGAAATTGAATATTTGCTAAGTGTTGTTATGTGTTCATCATTTACAGATTTACTATATACGTTATGTCTTCTGCACTATCACTCCGGAGTATACTAGATGCTCACAAGTTGACTGGTCCTAATTTTGATGACTGGCTTGGAAACTTGAGAATTGTTCTCAGGGTTGAGAAGCTGGAATATGTGCTTGACTCACCTATGCCTACTGAACCTGCTAACGATGCACATAATGATGAACATGTTGTGTATCGTAAGTGGATAGATGATGCAAATGTTGCTCAATGCATCATGATAGCTTCCATGAACATTGAGCTACAGAAGCAACATAAGCATATGCATGCTCACACTATCCTTATGCATCTACAAGAGTTGTATGATGTGGCAGGGAGGACATCTCGATATGAGATATCGAAGGAGCTGTTCGGTTGTAGGATGTCTGAGGCATCATCTGTGAATGACCATATACTTAAGATGATCAATTTGATTGAACGTCTTGGACAACTTGGTTTTGCCATGGATGGGGAGCTGAGCCAAGACTTGGTCTTGCAATCACTTCCGGGTTCGTTCTCATAGTTTATTGTGAACTTTTACATGAATAAGCTGGATGTCATCCTGCCTGAACTCCACAACATGTTGAAGACTGCGGAATCGAATTTTCCCCCTAAGAAGAGTTCTGTTCTTCTAATTGGTGAAGGTTCCAATCCTAAGAAAAGGAAGAATAACCCTTCCAAGAAGAAGAAAGTAGGTGAGAAAAAGCCGATTCCACCAAAAGCTGAAGACCCCAAGAGAAAAGCTGTTTGCTTTCACTGTAACATGTGGGGCACTGGATGAGGAACATCAAGGTTTACCTTGCAGAATTGAAGAAGAAGAAGGGCAGTGAGACTACCGCTTCTGTTTCAGGTATGTTCAAGATTGAATTGAATATGTCATTAAATCAAATTTCTACTTGGGTATTAGATACCGCCTGTGGTTCTCATATTTGTAATTCGTTGCAGGGACTAAGGAAAAGTAGGACTCTTGAAGAAGAGGAGGTGATTCTGCGGATGGGAAATGGAGCAAGAGTTGCTGTTGAAGCTGTAGGATCATTTCATTTACATATACCTACGGGCAAGACTATTTTTTTAAATAATTGTTATTTTGTTCCCTCGATTGTGAGGAATATTATTTCTATTCCCATGTTAGACTTGGCAGGATTTTTGTTTGTTATTCAGAATAATAAATGTTAAATTCTTAGAGATAACATTCTTTATGGAAGTGGTATTTTAAATAATGGTCTGTATGTATGTGACGTAGAGCATAATTTACTACAAATTGAACATACTAATAAAAGAAAAAGGGAAGATGAAAATCTCACTTTCTTGTGGCACTGCAGACTTGGTCATATTAGTGAAAATAGACTTCGAACATTGCATAAGGAAGGGTTACTTGACCCCTTTGATTTTGAATCATATCCTACATGCGAGTCTTGTCTATTGGGTAAAATGACCAAATCTCCATTTAGTGGACATGGAGAGAGGGCTGCAGATTTGCTAGGATTGGTACACACAGATGTATGTGGACCAATGTCTACGCAAGACATGGATGGATTTTCATACTTCATTACTTTCATAGATGATCGATCTAGATTCAGATATGTGTATTTGATGAAACACAAGTCTGAAGCCTTTGAAAAATTCAAAGAATATAAGCATGAAGTAGAGAAATAAACCAAACATAGTATTATAACTCTTCGATCAGATCGAGGTGGTGAATACGTGAATGGAGAGTTTCTAGATTATCTCAAAGAAAATGGTATAGTCTCCCAGTGGACTCCTCCATATACTCCATAGTTGAATGGGGTATCTGAAAGGAGAAATCGAACTTTGTTAGACATGGTTCGGTCCATGATGAGCTATGTGAATCTTCCAGTATTCCTGTGGGTTTATGCATTGGAAACCTCAGCATATTTACTGTATAAGGTGCCTTCCAAATCTGTTCCTCAAACTCCATATGAGATATGGAAAGAATGGAAACCGAGTCTTAAACACGTTAAGAATTGGGGATGTCCAGCTTATGTCAAGAAAGTTGACCCAGATAAGCTGGAATCTCGATCCGTAAAATATAATTTTTTGGGATATCCTAAAGAGAGTTTAGGGTATTACTTTTATACCGATCATAGGGTGTTTGTCTCCAGACATGCTACCTTCTTGGAAAAGCAGTTTATCCTTGAAGGAAACAGTGGGAGCAAAATTGAACTTGATGAAGTTCAAGAAGCACAAACTACTACGGTTCAAGTGGAAACACCTATTCAGACTGAACAACCTTCTGTGGAACAGCCCATTCGTAGGACATGGAGAGTGTCTCGCCAACCTGAGAGGTATTATGGCCTTGTTATTGAGAATGACAATGAGTTGTCAATCATTGATGATGACGACCCTATGACATATAATGAGGCTATGAGTTGTGTTGACTCAGAGAAATGGCATAGTGCCATGAAATCCGAAATGGAATCTATGTATACGAACCAAGTATGGAATTCGGTTGAAGCACCTGAGGGTGTGAAGCCTATAGAGTGCAAATGGGTATACAAAAGAAAGATTGGAGCAGATGGCCAGGTGGAGACCTATAAGACTAGGCTCGTGGCAAAATGATTCAGACAAAGGCAAGGGATTGACTTTGATGAAACTTTTTCTCCTGTAGCCCTGTTAAAATCAATTCGGATTTTGCTTGCGATTGCTGCTTACTACGACTATGAGATCTGGAAAATGGACGTGAAAACGGCCTTCCTCAATGGGAAACTTGAAGAGGAAGTGTATATGACACAGCCAGAGGGTTTCTTTCCAAGGGAAATGAACACCTAGTGTGTAAGCTGCTGCGAACCATATATGGTTTAAAGCAAGCTTCTCGTAGATGGAACATCCGGTTTGATGAGACAATCAAAGAGTTTGGTTTTATCAAAAACATAGATGAATTATGTGTCTACAAGAAGGTTAGTGGGAGCGGGGTAACATTTCTTGTATTGTATGTGGATGACATACTTCTTATAGGAAATGATATACCGATGCTGTAATCAGTCAAAGTATGGCTATCGAAGAACTTCACTATGAAGGACTTGGGAGAAGCATCCTACATTCTCGGTATGAAGATCTATAGAGATAGATCTAGAAGAACGATAGGTCTTACCCAGGGTACATACATCTAGAAAGTGCTTAAAAGGTTTAGCATGGAAAACTCTAAAAGAGGTCTCATACCGATGAGCCATGAAGTGTCCCTTTCCGAAAAGATGTCTCCTAAGACACTTGAGGAAAGAGAGCGTAAGAGTAAGATTCCTTATGCTTCAGCAATAGGATCTATCATGTACGTGATATTATGTACTAGGCCTGATGTTGCTTATTCAATTAGTGTGACGAGCAGATCTCAGTCCGATCCCAGAGAAGACCACTGGAAAGTAGTGAAAAACATCCTTAAGTACTTGCGAATGACTAAGGATATTTTTCTTATTTTTGGTGGTGAATCTGAGTTGAAAATAGAGGGTAATACTGACTCTAGTTTTCAATCAGAAAGTGATGATAGCAAATCCATGTCAGGATACGTGTTTACTCTGAATGGTGGTGTGATTAGTTGGAAGAGTTCCAAACAGTCTACAACGGCTGAGTCCAAAATGGACGCAGAATATATAGCTACAAGTGAGGCTGCAAAAGAAGCCGTTTGGATGAAGGAATTTGTTTCTGAGTTGGGAGTTGTTCCTAGCATTGAGGAGCCTATTGTGTTGTATTTTGATAACAATGTAGCAATAACACAAGCTAAGGAACCAAGATCTCATAAGAATTCCAAGCATGTCCTGCGGCGCTTTCATCTGATTAGGGAGATTGTTGAAAGAGGAGATGTCAACATCAAGAGAGTTGACACACATAAAAACATAGCAGACCCTTTAACAAAGCCACTTTCTAAAAGTCACTTTGATCGTCATAAAGACAAAATGGGTATTAGATACCAGAGTGATTGGCTTTAGTTCAAGTGGGAGATTGAAAGAGATGTTTCCTAAGCCCAATCATGTATGATGATTTAGGAATAATTTTTATGTAATCTGTTTTGATTTTATTGATATTAACAAAAGACTTGTTTTGGTTTTATTACAGGCTTTATCTATTTAAGTGTTTAAATAAGATATACCATAGTTTAGAGTAAATCTTTTTATGGATTATGATGAGATCATAATAATGAGACCTAAAAGATGATAACTCTGAACTTAAATAGTTCCTGATCGTAGGATTACTAACTGATAATTAGTAATCCGGAAAAGGCGGTACATACTAGGCTTGCTTCATTATAAAGGATGTCTGTTCTCATAGACATTTTTGTGGTGACACTATAGCTAGTATGTAGGTGCTTATTATATAATAAGTTCACTGAACATGACTCACACAGCTGAACAACTGATGGAGTTCACTCACGTGTCAGCAGATGTTCACATAGTAATAGTTGTACAAGTATCCTTAGACTTGAGGTCATCATAATCATCTTGTGTACACTGAACTATACTTTGGTTTAGTTCTTAGTTTCCAGGGACAATAATAAGGGCTCTACTGGGTGTAGGAATTTGTACACGAAGATAGTGTATGATCAATAAAGGATCTACCCCTTCTAGTGAAGGAAGAGAATGTTCCATGCTGATCCACTTATGCTAGTTCAGGAATCTCTGGCCAGAGTGAATGAAATTAGAAAGGAGTTTCTAGTTCACATTAATTAGAACTAAGCATAGTGAATGGGAAAGCATATGATTAAATTAGATAGGCTTGACACGAGTTCCATGTCTTGTATTTAATCGGGACATTACTGGGTAGAAGGAATTGATTGTACTGTAACTATTCACTGAATAGGTTCTTCGTATTCTAAGCAGTGAATTCATATTATCCGGATAGTCGTGATATGCTGAGAAGTATCCCTCACGATGTAGAATAAATATGATTAATTTATTAATTAATTATATTTAATGAATTAGAAAATTTATATAAATAATGATAAAATAGTTTTATTATTATTTATTTCTACTACCGGCTTAATATTGAACCTACAGGGTCACATATAAAAGAGAATGATTTAATGGTGGAGGAATTAATTAATAATGGCTGGTAATTATTTATTTATGAAATAAATAATTAATTAACAAATTTAATAAATTGATTAAATGAGATTTAATTAATTTTAAATTAATTAAAAAAAGTTCTTAATATTATTAATTAAGAATTTAACTCTTGGAAATTAAATCAAGTGAGATAATTATTTTCTAAGTGTTTAGAAAAAGGGTTAATAATTAAAATGTGTTTTAATTATTAGTTAATTGGTTAATGAGAATAATCAATTAAAGGGTTAATAATAATAATATTTTATGGAAAAAATTTCAGCTGAAAATTTTGCCTATAAATATTCTATTATAAACCCTATTTGCCTCAAACCAAAATAAAAACCCTAATTCAAAAGTAGAAAAGAAAGGGAGGTAACCCTAATTCTCTCAACCTCTTCCTCCCTCCATTATTTTAATCTCTTGGTGGATACCGGTGGAGTGCTTCACACTTGAGGAGCAGCTGCTAGGGATATCCGTTCATCGTTCTTGGATCGCTATTAAAGGTTAGTAATCGATCCCTCGATTTATTCACGATTTGTATGCGATTATATGGATTTTATATCAAGAAAATGTTATACCATGCTTCTGTGATGTATAAAATCCTATAATGGTATCAGAGCTTAGGTTGTATGCATATAGATCTGTGATAAAAATTTCAGAATTTTCTGATCTTGTATGAATTAATTATAATATTTGCAAGTTATATTATGAATTAATTATGATTGATTAGAAATTGTTTCTCAAAATTGTTTTGACTGAAGATATGGGTTCTACAAGTGTTGTAGATTGTCTCGGTATTTTTTTCATAATTTTCTGATGTGTGGATTAATTATTATGAATTTTTAAAGTAGTTTTAATTAAAATTCGTAATTAAATAATATGTATATATGTATAATCTGTTATGTATATATATATATATATTATATGCTGCTGAAAATCAATAGTGTGTACTGATGTTGATGGGTTGGCACGGCGTCCCATGGTGGTAATAACAAAAAATGGAAGAAGACAGAAACGGATAAAGGACCGCGCGGCTGGCTGGCGCGCGTGAGGGCCACGCGCTCTTGTGTCATGCACAGCGCGTGTCAGACACGCGCGGTCAACTGGTCATCGCTAATGCTGACGTCAATCTGACGTCATCAGATGACGTCACGCTGACGTCAGCTCAGCTGTCAGGGCGCGTAAGGCACGTGTGCGCATGGGGGCGAGTGGCTGAACGTTACGCGCCTGACGGCGCGTGTGCGCGTATTGGCGCGTCAGGTCCCTTCTTGGGGTGCGTGAGGGCGTGTGGGGAGTCCGTTTGGGGCGTGCTTGGTGCCGTTGGATTCGTTTTTTCGAGACGCATCTAATGGTATATTATTATATTTTCTGAAATTGTTTCGGACTGTTTATAGCTAACAGTATTATTTTAAAGTTGTTTTTAATTGTTTTAATTACTTTTAAATGCTTCGTGTGATACATAGAGATGTATATTGCTTAGAGTAATGTGCTACATGATTTAACATGCCTACCTTTACGTTTATTCATGCTTATATATGTGATATATGCTTAACTTATCATGCGATGATAGATTTAGGTCAACTTAATTAACATAAGGCGTATGTTAGACAATCTAGTATAGTGAAATTGTTTCATGACCTTAATATAAATATTATGAATACAATCATGAGATTCTTGTGTTTATGAAACACATAATTAAATATGAATTTTCAATATTGAGCGAAAGGATGATTCTGTCAAAAACAGATTTCTATCTGTAAGAAAGGGGTATTAAGTGACGCCTCTTGATAATGCTCCCCTCGATCTGGGAATCATCTGACTATCGATTATTGATTTAAAATATTTAATTTAAAAGGAAGAATCTCTTTATAATATTATTATGATTTGAAAGGCATATGTCATAGCCTATTTGTTTATTCGAGGATTTAACTCAACTCAAATAAGAATGTAACAAGTAAATAGTGGTTCTATCATCAAAGAGATCTCTCAAAGTAACATATGTCAAAGGATTAAGGAATATTGTTCATCTACAGACTTGAGGAATTAATTCACTGGAAGAAGCTTAAGAAATTGATCAAGCCTCAGTGATATAAATCAAGATTGTGGATTTAATTAAGTGACAGAGATCTTGTCAGGGTATCAATTAATTACAGGGATTTAATCTGAAAAAAATCAAGTTATTAAAATCAAGACATGAAGAAACATCACAGAAGTTAGTCATTCATGAACCAGACAGTACATCGAGTGTCAGCATTGAAGTGGTGGAATTGATTCATAATTTTCAGTGATTTTCAGAAGATTGTCAGAAGAGTGGTTGCTGTTCAAGAATAGTATTAATTCTCTATTAATTAATTAAGTCATATAATTTAATTAAGAAAATAAATTATATCTGCAAAGATTAATTTATTGATTAATTGAATTAATTGGTTAATTAATTCTGAATTAATATTATGTATTTTCAGAATTGATTTTGAATTAATATTTAATATTAATTCAGCAAGACAAACATTTGAACTGGTATGACAATTGGATTGTCATACCGGAAGTCTTTCTAGTTCTTTTAGATTGTCTTGCTGATAGTCTTTCCAGCTCAATGGATTATCTTGCCATAGTCTTGCCAGTTCATTCAATAGTCTCACCGATTGTCTTGCTAGATCAAAGGATTGTCTTGCTAGTACAATTCAATTGGATTGTTTGATTACTTATAAACAGAAGCAGATCTTTCAACAGACAACATTGAATATTTCAACCAAATCAAGAACACAGAAACAAAAAGAAAGCAGAGAACTTATTATCTTTAACTGCAATATTACTGGACATTAATTTCTAGTATTTATTGTTAAATCTAAACGACTAGAAATCCTTCTCTTGTTCTTGTGTAACTATCTAGCGGATCAAAATTCCTAGAACATAATCTCAAATTGCCTTTAGCATTTGATCTTTTTATTTCAAAAAATAGAAAAAGTTCATGTCGAATTTATTCTAGATTTGGAATAATTTATTTGAGATTAATCCCTTATAAACGATACCGTTGTTATAACACCTTTCAAGTTTAATAATAGTTTTATTTAACTTGAATTTTGTTTCACTTTTTTATTCCGTATTATATTTGATTAAACGGTATAGTTTGTATTCAACCCCCATACTACAAACATATTGGGACCTAACAATTGGTATCAGAGCCTTCTGATTAACGAATAAATCAAGATCCTAGACTTTTGTGATTCTTCCACTCCTTGAATTTTTATTTACTCAAAAATTCATAATGACTACACAAAAAATTGGAACCGTTAAAATTCCACTGTTCGATAAAAAAAATTATATTATGTGGAAGAAGAAGATGCTCTTGTTTTTATAAGTTGAAATTCCAAATACATGGACGTGTTAATGAAGGGTCCAAAAATTCTGATGGTTATTGAACCAGAGGTTATAGAAGATGATGTTGTAATTACCAAAGCTAGAACCTATGTAAAAGATCCTGAGGATTTTTCTCCTACTGAAAAAGAAGAAGCCTCCTTGGATGCCAACCTTCAATTAATTTTAGTTGATTCCCTTGATCCCTTGATGAACAGACATGTGATGAACTGTAAAAATTCCAAACATATCTGGGTAACTATTGAGGTGATTAATGAAGGCATAGAAGAAGTTCGGGAGAACAAGTAAGAGATCCTAACCTCTGAGTATGAACATTTTAAGTCCAATCCAGGAGAAGGAATTACTGAAGTATTTGAGAGGTACAATGCATTGATCAACAACCTGAACATAAATGGAAAATATTATTCAATCAGGTAGGTCAACAAAAAGTTCTTTTTAACACTGCCAACTCATCTTGAACATAGAATCACTGCCATAAGAGAAGCAAGAGATCTGAATGAAATTTCTTTGGAAAGGCTCTATGGTGTGCTAAAAACCTATGAGTTGAAGCAGATTCAGCAGAAGGAAGTCTACGGGAAAGGTAGAGTGGTCAGCATGTCTACTGCTCTAGTAGCTGAAGAACAACAACAATCTCAACAGTCAGAGAGAATGGTACAGTCTTCCAAGGCTGAGGAAAATATGATAGTAGCAGAATTTGATCCTCCTACTACAAATCAATCAGGAGATGAGTTTTACACCTTGGAAGAACTGGAGCAATTGGAAGATGAGTCAATGGCACTGATTGTCAAGAGATTCTCCAATGTCAGATTCAAGAGGAATCCCAAGTTCAAGTACAAGTCCAACTACAACAGATTTCAGAAAGGTGGATCTTCATCCTCTAACACCAGCAGTGGTGGATACAAAACATGGATGGTTGATCGAAGCACCATTCGATGCTTTAACTGCAATAAATTGGGACACTTTGCCACAAAATGCAGGAAGCCAAAGCAAGTAAGGAAGAACTCTTATGATTTTAATCAGAAGAATAAATCTGAAAGGGCTTACCTGGCAAAGGGAAGAAGTTGGGATGATACTGACAGTGAAGATGAAGAAGTTGGGAATCTTGCTCTTATGGCTATTCATGGAAACACTTCATCGTCAAGAAAAGAGGTAAAATTTACTGATGCTGAATTAGTTTATCATCTAGGAGGCTCCTTAGATTGTGCTCGTCGTGATAATGAAATGTTAACTCAATAAATCAAAGACCTTGAGAAAGAGGTCAATGAATTAAGACTTGTGCACATTAATCAAGACAAATTAAAAGAACAAGTATCTTTTCTAGAGAACATAGTTGACTGTTATAGACAACTCAAAACTATTCTCAAAGACAAGATCACCAGTCTTGAGACTAAGGTTAAAGCTTACTTTAATTCTTGCTCTAAGGCTAAAGAGCTCTACAATAAGCAAGCTATTAATCAAACATATGGAGTAGGTTATGATTACAATGTTGCTATTGGAGAATTAGGCATAAACTCCCCTCCTCATGTTTGTGCTAAAGGTAGGGAAGTACCACATGTGCTTAAGGGTGTTGATAAACCCCTCTATAAAGAATCAATTGTTGAACCATTTGATGAGACCTCCTTTATTATTCAAGAAGAAATACGTGCTGAAGATTTTGCTAATGAGAAGATTGTTTCCAAGTCAAGTGTGTCGAAAGTTCCAGTCAAAGTTGTGAAAGCAACTAAGACTAACTCAGAGACACCTGAGTTGGATAACAAAAATGCCATGCCTACCATGCGTAATTTTCCTGTTGCTAATTCCTCTCATAAAGTATGTGGTATTCCTAATTGCATGTCTTGTGCTTTTAATTTGATGTTTGCGCATTTTAATGGTAAACATGTTTCTAGTGTTAAGACTACTCCTCCTCAGCAAGTGAATAATAGGAAGCATAATAGGTCTAAGACTGCTAGTCCTTCTAAAGCTAGAAAGGAGACATTTGTGCCTAAGCCTAAATAGAAATTTGTCAAAGCTGTTTACAAGGTCAAATGTCCAGTCGTTGAGAAAGTTGAGAACATAAAAGTTAAGAATGTTGTTTTGCCTGATAAAGGCCAATTCTACAAGTATGCCGGACCCAACCAAGTTTGGGTTCCGAATAAGGTCTAATCCATTTGTATTACAGGGCATTAAACAGGTGGAACCGGTAGTGTGGATTCTTGACAGCGGATCGTCAAGACATATGACCGGGATAGAGACCTGCTATCAAATGTGGTTGAGAAAGTTGGCCCAGTGGTTACCTTTGGAGATAACAGCAAAGGTTTAACTGAGGGATATGGCTGTTTGCAAGCTGGAAATGTTATCATTGAAAATGTGTATATTGTGCAAGGACTTGAACACAATCTGCTTAGTATCAGTCAGTTCTGTGCCAAGGGCTACTATGTTTTATTAGACAAGCTAAAGTGTCAGATCCTGCACAAGAAAAGTAAAAAACCCTCCTTGATGGGAATCCAGAAAGGAAATCTGTTCGTAGCTGGCATGAACTGTGGAAGCAGTCCTGAAGTCAATTGTTTCTATGCAAAGGCATCGTCAAATGAGAGCTGGCTATGGCACAAGAGACTTTCCCATCTCAATTTCAAAGCAATGAATTCTCTTGTTAAGAGAGAATTGGTCAGAGGTCTGCCTCAACTGGAATTCTCCCCAGAAGGACTGTGTGAGGCATGCCAGAAAGGAAAGTCAAAGAAAGCAAGTCACAAAGGCACTGACACATCCTCCATAACTGGTATTCTTCAATTATTGCACATGGATTTGTTTGGACCAGTTAATGTTCTTTCGATGTCAAAGAAGTGTTAGTGTCTTGTGATAGTTGATGACTATTTCAAGTATACATGGGTTTTAATCCTTCACTCTAAGGACGAAAAACCACAAGTTGTGATTGATCATATCAAGTTGATCGAGTTAGATTCTAATGTCCCTGTTAGAGAAATAAGGTCAGATAATGGAACAGAATTCAAGAATTCACTTCTCAATGGATTTCGTATAGACAAAGGGATTACCAGACAATATTCAGCTCCTAGAACCCCTAAGCAGAATGAAGTGGTAGAAAGGAAGAATCGTACTTTGATTGAATCTGCAAGAACTATGTTGAGTGAATCAGGTCTTCCAATGTACTTTTGGGCTGAAGCTGTCAATACTGCATGTTATACTCAGAATCAAACTCTAATCAACAAGGACCTCATGAAGACTCCTTATGAGATTATGAATGAACAGAAACCTTCTATCAAATACTTTCATGTATTTGGTGCCATATGCTTCGTGCTCAAGGATGAAGATGATCGTCGTGGTAAATTTGAGGCAAAGGCATATGAGGGTATTTTTGTCGGTTATGGAAGAAGATTATACAGGGTGTATATCATTGATCAACACAAAGTAACTGAAAGTGTCAATGTTTCATTTGATGACACTAAAGTCCCTAGTATCCAAACTGAAGATTCTTCTGAGAAACTGAAGTTTGATGATATGTCAGATTCAGAATCAGAAAATGATCAAGAACCTGAGGTTGGTGCTGGTGATAACCTGTTAATCATGATGATACTCAAGGTAATGGTGATGGAAACATGGGCAACAATGGAGATACCACTGCTACTGATGAAGAATTATCAAGTCAACCTGGCAACAACTCAGGGGAGATACTGAAGGATCAACTAGTAGGACACAACATCCCAATGTATTTCAAGGCGAATCATCAAGATCAAATCTTCCAAGACAGACTGTCTGGAATGAAGCTCATCCTTTTGAGTTAATTATTGGTGATCCAGATGTTGGAGTCAGAACTAGACGTGCTACTCAAAATGAATGTCTGTTCTCAGGATTTCTTTCTGAGATGGAACCTAAGAAGATTGAAGAAGCACTGACTGATCCAGATTGGATGATTGCTATGCAAGATGAACTCAATCAGTTTGAACATCAACAAGTCTGGAAACTGGTACCTAGACCTACACACAAGAAAGCTGTTGGTATTCGGTGGGTATTCAGGAATAAAATAGATGAAGATGGTGTGGTTACAAGAAACAAAGCAAGACTGGTAGCTAAAGGGTATTCTCAAGCTGAAGGCATTGATTATGATGAAACCTATATTCCATTGGCTAGACTTGAGGCCATCAGGATTTTTTGGCATTCGCAGCATTCTCGAACTTTAAAGTTTATCAAATGGATGTCAAGAGTGCCTTTCTGAATGAAAGGTTGGATGAAGAGGTATATGTAGAGCAACCTCCCGGTTTTGAAGATCCAGATCATTTGGATTTTGTCTACTTTCTTTTCAAGGCTATTTATGGTCTCAAACAGTCTCCGAGAAAATGGTATGACACTCTTTCTGAATTTCTAATTGAAAATGGCTTTACTAGAGGTGTCATAGACAAAACTCTCTTTTCTAAAAACATAAGAATGATACTTTACTAGTCCAAGTCTATGTGGATGATATAATATTTGGGTCTACTAATGATAGTCTCTGTAAGAGATTTGCTAAGTTAATGCACAACAAATTTGAAATGAGCATGATGGGAGAGCTGAAGTTCTTTCTTGGATGACAAGTAAATCAAAGGTTAGATGGAATATTTATTTGTCAATCCAAGTATCTCAAGTAACTCCTCAAAAAGTACAATCTAGAGGATTCTGCATCAGCAAGGACTCCGTCATCTACAGCTGTCAAGCTTGGACCATGTGAAAACTCCATTAAGGTAGACGTCATAAGCTACATAGGTATGATTGGCTCGTTACTCTATCTTACTGCAAGTAGACCAGATATTATGTATGCTACATGCTTATGTGCAAGGTTCCAAGCGGATCCTAGAGATATTCATTTCGTTGCTGTTAAACGAATCTTGAGATATCTTAAGGGAACACCAAATCTAGGTATTTGGTACCCTAAAGAATCTGGCTTTAACCTTGTTGGATATACAGATTCAGATTACACAGGAAGTGTTGTTGATAGGAAAATCACCTCAGGGAGTTGCCAATTCCTAGGTAGCAGGCTAGTCTCATGGTACATCAAAAAATAGCAAACAGTTTCCAACTCAACGGCCGAGGCTGAATATATTGCTACTGGAAGCTGCTGTGCTCAGATCTTGTGGATTAGGAACCAACTACGGGACTATGGCTCTGTATTGAACAAAATCCCTATTCTATGTGACAATACAAGAGCAATAGCCATCACCAACAACCCTGTGCAGCACACAAGGACCAAGCACATTGACATCAGGTATCATTTTATTAGAGAGCATGTCATGAATGGTACTGTTGAACTATTTTTTGTTCAACAGAAGAACAAATAACATATATTTTCACTAAACCACTTGATGAATCCACATTTACCAGATTAGTTGGTAAATTGGGTATGTTGAATAATTTTAGTGATTAAACTATTTTATATCTGAGATCTGTTCTTGAATGAATTTACAAATGAATTTTTCATCCATGAAAAATTCATTTGCAAATTTATTTTATCATGTTTCCCATTTTTCTTGCTTATTCCTATGTAATTTTTATTATCTTATCTTATTTATTTATTCAACTTGTTAATTTTAATATCTCAGAATATTTTATTTTCTCTAATAAATATTTTTCTATGAATTTGGTTTGCTAAAATTCAACAGAAATCTATTTTTGGACTAAAATATAATTATTTCTGAATATTTTAACTTTGTAAATATTTTCTGTACTTGTAAATTCTGTTTATATTTGTTTTATAACTGCAATGACAATCGGCAAGACTTTTGCAATTGTCTTGCTGAAAGTCATTTCAGTGTAACTGTGTTTATTAATTATTCACTACAGTTTTATACTGGCATGACAATCGGTATGACAATCAATTATCATACCAGTTATAAAACTTATATGATATTTTTCTCTATTTATTTTTGTACTATAATGACAATCGGTATGACAATCCGATTGTCTTTCTGGTTTATTTATTTTATATTCCTAGTTTTGCCCAGTATAACTATCGGTATGACAATCGGTATGACAATCCCGGATTGTCATACCAGTTATACTACTTAATCTTTTTTGGTTTTGTTAAGTTTTTTTATATCTCTCCTGTTTTTTTTCTCTTTCTTCAAACCGCTGTCTCTCTCTCTTCTGTTCAAACAAATCAACCGCCATTGTTACTTCTTCCTTGCTCGAGTTTTTACTCAGCACACTTCACTCCTGTTACATATACATACGTGTGTATACATACAGAAGTGCTGCCCATTTGTTTCTCCTTATTTTTTTTCCAGATCCGTCAATTGCAATTGGGTGTTTTTTATTACTTTGTTTTTATGTTCTAAAACCCAATTCAGTTTTTTTTCGGGTATTGTGTTTAGTGTTTGCTTCCTCTGTTATTACAGTGTGTTTGTGGGACTAAAAATCAACAAGACACAATTTTTAAATTTTTTTGGATTTAATTGAATTAATTCAAATTATTAATTATTTTTAATTCGAATTTTCTTAATTTCATTCTTAAAATTCTGACAGTGCGTATTTTATTGAACCTTTTTAATGGCTCTCAATTTCCAAATTGTCTCGCATAATCATGTCGGTTATTTTAATCCAGAAAAGTGTGATGTGGAAAAATTTAAGTCGTGGATTAGATTTTTAAATGACCATTCGATTGTTAGCTCTACTATTAAATCAAATATGCTATTAAATGTCGATATGCTTTGACTGATTTGCACAACCTCTACTGTGGCCGCTGATTCTAAATCTTTTTCATTCACCGTGGCAAACACACAGTATGTAGTTGATGAAACAGTCATCAATCAAGCGTTAAATTTTCCAATGGAAAATTTCTGTAATTTACCCTCTGAAAATGAGATTTCAAACTTTTTCCATGCCATTCACTATCATGGGATGATTAATTTAACCAAGCTATCTAAATCCAATTTGGTTTCTGAATGGGATATTTTCTTCGATACACTTTCGAAAGTGTTTGCCAACTGCACTAAATACAATTTTCACAACATCACTTCCACTCTGCAGTATATTGGTCTTGCGGTTGTTTTCAATCAAAGGATCAATTTTGGCAAACTACTTTTACCCATTCTTCTGAGATGTCTCACTGCAGCTTTGCGTGATCATTCTATGAATCATAGGGTTTCGTGCTACTACGCTCGTTTTCTTATGCTTATAGCAGAACATCTTCTCTCACCTGAGCATAAGGCTCTTTTTGCTAACTCATCAGTAGCTGAACCCCCTCCGGTGAGCAAAAAGATCTACACACGCCAATACACTACCTTCAAATTCATGCAAGTTCCAGTACTTGTATCTGCTTTCATGGCCACTTTTATTCCTATACCAATTTTCAATCTTCCCGGTCATGAACAACAAGCTCAACCTCCAGTGGTTCAAGCCATCCAGGCACAAACATCTGATGCTCTTCCACTGCAGGTAATAATTCCCCACTCTTAAACTATTCCTACTTCTGTTGAAAGACCCCCAGTGGTTGATAGGGCTGGCCATGAAGTTGTAGAACCACAGCTTCAATCCCAGGTTATAGAGCCAAACACAGAGTCACAACCTGTCTCAAACTCTCCCCCACTGTCAAAAATATTACCGAGAAGGTTAGTAGGAAGTAGTATGTTTTTAGATGTGAATGAACCCTCAGCTCTGCCTCCTCTTAAGAAAAGAAGAACATTTACTGAGGCATCTGAAAGCCCATCCTTGTCCTCCCAACAGGTCATGGACTTTTAAATGGCCAATGAACAGTTACTAGAGACATTCTCTCAACAGGATGAATCTATTGAAATTCGCCATAGGGCCATGGCATCTTGTACTGAGTCAAGCATACTTCCATTACTCACAATAGAAGCTTACATACCAATAGATGATAATCAGGACACAGAGAGAGGTGTGCACATTGAGTCGGTTACAGTGCCTGCCATAGTTACGGCAGAAGAGCAGTCACATGCTTCAGAGGGAAAATCTGACTCTCAGCCACCTCTAATAGAGTCATTTTCTCCCCTCCCAGATCCAACACCTCTGGCTCCCTCACGGGATTCTCCACTCGCAGATTTATCTGGAGAAAGTGGAGGGCAACTCGGTCAATCTATCCCTAAAGCAATTCAGACATTTATTTCACATGAAAAGATAGATTTGATTGAGGACCGGGACTCGCGAATTCCCATTGCACCACCACTGACCTCTCTGGAAGAGGCTAGGGTGATTTTAATTGTAGGTATAGAAGACCAGCAACAGGATGGCTCCTCATGAGCAATTATATTGAGAGAAACACAAGCACGTGAGTTGAGTGAACCAAACACGAGAGATATTCAGGTGAGCGCACACATATACACAAACACTGAAAACCTGTTAGCTCAGATTACTACTCTGAAAGAACAACTTGCTAAAAGTCAGGCTGAGGCTCAAACATTCAAAGAACAAGTGGTTGAACGGTCTTCTTCTTCCACCTCTATCAACAATCAGCTGACATTCATCAGGAATGATATCTCAGATTTGAAGACCACTGTAATACCAAAGCTTAATTCCATTCAGGAATCTCCAACTTTATCAGCCGACGATATTGCAAACTTCTGTTCTCTCTATACTAGAATGAATTCTCTTGAAGACCTGGTTGAAATGAATCACTCACTGGACTCTTCCAGATTCGTGAAGATAGAAAAAGGGCATGGAATATCTTAATGAAGGGATGAAGCACTTGTATTTCATGATAAAAAATTCTCACTGCCCTAATGAAGACCAAATGACTTTCTTTGAAGGGCCGTCTGGTGGAGGCTCAGGCTCTGGAGGTAATGGAGGTCATGGAGGGTCTAAAGGAAAATATGTAGAGGATTCCTCAACTAAGGGGGAGAAGCAGGGAAGAAGTGCAAAAGGAAAAGAAAAAGATTCTTCTGCTGGAGAGACAAGGAAGGCTGATGATGTCTACAATAGTGGAGAACAAGATGACTTCGATATTCTTGATGTTCCCACTGAACCAGTTTTGGAAGATAAAGCTGGTATCTTTGAAGCAGAGGAGGAGAGTAATTTTGAAGAATGGGAAGAGGAAGCTCAAGTGGATCCTATTTTTGAGAAAGAGTTCCAGCAGCAGCAGTCAGAGTTGAAGAGAAAAGAAGCTAAACTTAAAAAGATATCTCAGTTCATTGACATGAGGAAAGACATCCAAAGAATAGAAACTCTTCAAAAGCAACGTCTTCATGACATTAAAGCTAAAGAAAGGAGAAGAGATGTCAAGCTGAAGATTTGTGTTAAATGGGATGAAGCAAGAAGAGTTCTTGATATACCTCAACTGAGTACAAAAAATGATCGGGAGTTTCTTCATCTTCTCGACAGGCTGGAAATTTCTAATCCAAACAATGACGTGTACATGAATGCTATCAAGACTGAAATCTCAAGAATCTCAGCTGCTTTTAACAGATCACTAAATAAAATGAGCATATTTATTTATTGTCAGAGTGAAGGATCTTTCAAGGTATCACTTCATCTGTTTGAGAATCGTTCTTTATCAGAGATTTGGGTTCTTCTCAACAAAGTCAAAAGAAGCTCAGAATTGAATGAAGTCCTTCGTGAAAGGCTAAAAGAGTTTGCTAATAGGGCTAGTCCTCAACTGGTCAACTTGCCCTTTCAAGTAAGATTCTTTAAGTCGGACTGTCTTTAAATCTGCCAGCTCGATTCACAATCTCTTAAAGACTACTCTGCTAAGCATCTTGTCTGGATGGAACATCACTTAAGAACTGCTGGATAATCATCTGAGTTGAAATCTAAAGCTGCTAATCTGATTCAAGCTTACTGTGAAAAGAACATTAAAAGGTACAATCAGTTGAAGAATAAGCTAAATTCAGTTGGAGTTCAACCAGTTAGACCAGACAGTTTCATGTCAAAAAGGGATTGTGTCTTTGACAAAGAGTTGCTGCAAGAATTGGAAGAAGGTGAATTCGGAAGGGAAGACAACTGAATTCGAATAGCTCAAAACTTAATGTAATATGCTTAAAGCTTTATGAATCAAGATAGAGAAATGTATTCATATATTCAATCTAGAGGAACATCTATCTTGTATTCACTTGTAAATTTTTTTTGGAATCTGGAAAATATTAAATATAATCCAGAACTTTTCTGCTATTTACTTTGCATTACTATTTATATCTTTTTCTTATTTGTTAGTTGAGTTATCCTCTAGGTATTTGTTGTTATTGTCTAACAAACAAATAGGGGGAGATTGAAAGGTATATGTCATAGCCTATTTGTTTATTCGAGGATTTAACTCAACTCAAATTAGAATGTAACAAGTAAATAGTGGTTCTATCGTCAAAGAGATCTCTCAAAGTAACATATGTCAAAGGATTAAGGAACATTGTTCATCTACAGACTTGATGAATTGATTCACTGGAAGAAGCTCAAGAAATTGATTAACCCTCAGTGATATAAATCAAGATTGTGGATTTAATCAAGTTACAGAGATCTTGTCAGGGTATCAATTAATTACAGGGATTTAATCTGAAGAAAATCAAGCTATTAAAATCAAGACATGAAGAAACATCACATAAGTTAATCATTCATGAACCAGAGAGTACATCGAGTGTCAGCATTGAAGTGGTGGAATTGATTCATAATTTTTAGTGATTTTCAGAAGATTGTCAGAAGAGTGGTTGCTGTTCAAGAATAGTATTAATTCTCTATTAATTAATTAAGTCATATAATTTAATTAAGAAAATAAATTATATCTGCAAAGATTAATTTATTGATTAATTGAATTAATTGGTTAATTAATTTTGAATTAATATTATGTATTTTCAGAATTGATTTTGAATTAATATTCAATATTAATTCAGCAAGACAAACATTTGAACTGGTATGACAATTGGATTATCATATCGAAAGTCTTTCCAGTTCTTTTAGATTGTCTTGCCGATAGTCTTTCCAGCTCAAAGGATTGTCTTGCCGATAGTCTTGCCAGTTCATTCAATAGTCTCACCGATTGTCTTGCTAGATCAAAGGATTTTCTTGCCAGTACAATTCAATTGGATTGTTTGATGACTTATAAACAGAAGCAGATCTTTCAACAGACAACATTGAATATTTCAACCAACTCAAGAACACAAAAACAAAAAGAAAGCAGAGAACTTATTATCTTTAAATGCAATATTACAGGACATTAATTTCTAGTATTTATTGTTAAATATAAACCACTAGAAATCCTTCTCTTGTTCTTGTGTAACTATCTAGCGGATCAAAACCCCTAGAACTTAATCTCAAATTGCCTTTAGCATTTGATCTTTTTATTTCAAAAAAAAGAAAAAGTTCATGTCGAATTTATTCTAGATTTGGAATAATTTAATTGAGATTAATCCCTTGTAAACGATACCGTTGTTGCAACACCTTTCAAGTTTAATAATAGTTTTATTTAACTTGAATTTTGTTTCACTTTTTTATTCCGCATTATATTCGATTAAACGGTATAGTTTGTATTCAACCCCCCCTTCTACAAACATATTGGGACCTAACAAGATTGTAACAAAATATAATCCCTCTAAAATTAAATAATATCAAGTAGTAATTGGCCATTGACACAAAGGGCTTGTGTCGGTCAAAGCCTTCCAACATGGTAGAAAGTAGTTCTTATTTTTAAATCATTGTCATTTCGTGCTACAGCCGAGGGCTTTGATTTCGAAATAAGAAATACTCGTCAATTACATAGAGATGTGTATATTAAATTAGAATCTAAAGGTCGTTACGTGTTGCAGCCGTGTGTCATTGTAGACTGATTCAATTGTACAAAATGTTGGGTTAGACTTGACTTAGAATATTGAGTCTATCATGCTACAGCCGTGACTCAATTATTCAAGAGGCTAAAGTTTTATTAGGGAATAACATAAGATATAATTGATAAGAGTTGTCTGCCTATTGAACATCACATGACGTTTCATGCTACAGCCGAGGTTGTGTGATGGAATGTAGGATCCCTATTCCCACTAGCATTATGAATGCTTAATTTTTCACTTAAGGGGGTTATATAAATTAGATAAACTAGTGGGAGCCACTTATGAATAAAGACCCGATTCATATAGTGTTTTGAAATGAAATTAAATATTTGCTAAGTGTTGTTATGTGTTTATCATTTACAGATATACTATATACGTTATGTCTTCTGCACTATCACTCCGGAGTATACTAGATGCTCACAAGTTGACTGGTCCTAATTTTGATGACTGGCTTCGAAATTTGAGAATTGTTCTCAGGGTTGAGAAGCTGGAATATGTGCTTGACTCACCTAAACCTACTGAACCTACTAACGATGCACATAATAATGAACATGTTGTGTATCGTAAGTGGATAGATGATGCAAATGTTGCTCAATATATCATGCTAGCTTCCATGAACATTGAGCTACAGAAGCAGCATGAGCATATGGATGCTCACACTATCCTTATGCATCTACAAGAGTTGTATGATTTGGCGGGGAGGACAGCTCGATATGAGATATCGAAGGAGCTGTTCGGTTGTAGGATGTCTGAGGGATCATCTATGAATGACCATGTACTTAAGATGATCAATTTGATTGAACGTCTTGGACAACTTGGTTTTACCATGGATGGGGAGCTGAGCCAAGACTTGGTCTTGCAATCACTTCCGGGTTCGTTCTCGCAGTTTGTTATGAACTTTTACATGAATAAGCTGGATGTTAGCCTACCTGAACTTTATAACATGTTGAAGAATGCAGAATCGAATTTTCCCCCTAAGAAGAGTTCTGTTCTTCTAATTGGTGAAGGTTCCAATCCTAAGAAAAGGCAAAAGAACCCTTCCAAGAAGAAGAAAGTAGGTGAGAAAAAGCCGGTTCCACCAAAAGCTGAAGACCCCAAGAGCAAAGCTGTTTGCTTTCATTGTAACAAAGTGGGGTACTGGAAGAGGAACTGCAAGGTTTACCTTGCAGAATTGAAGAAGAAGAAGGGTAGTGAGACTACCGCTCATATTTCAGGTATGTTCATGATTGAATTGAATATGTCATTAAATCAAATTTCTACTTGGGTATTAGATACCGCCTGTGGTTCTCATATTTGCAATTCGTTACAAGGACTAAGGAAAAGTAGGACCCTTGAAGAAGAGGAGGTGATTCTACGGATGAGAAATGGAGCAGGAGTTGCTGTTGAAGCTATAGGATTATTTCATTTACATATGCCTACGGGCAAGACTATTTTTTAAATAATTGTTATTTTGTTCCCTCGATTGTGAGGAATATTATTTCTATTCCCATGTTAGACTTGGCTAGATTTTCGTTTGTTATTCAGAATAATAAATGTTCAATTCTTAGAGATAACATTCTTTATGGAAGTGGTATTTTAAATAATGGTCTGTATGTATGTGACGTAGAGCATAATTTACTACAAATTGAACATACTAATAAAAGAAAAAGGGATGATGAAAATCTCACTTTCTTGTGGCACTGCAGACTTGGTCATATTAGTGAAAATAGAGTTCGGACATTGCATAAGGAAGGGTTACTTGACCCCTTTGATTTTGAATCATATCCTACATGCGAGTCTTGTCTATTGGGTAAAATAACCAAATCTCCATGTATGTGGACCAATGTCTACGCAAGCTATGGGTGGATTTTCATACTTCATTACTTTCATAGATGATCGATCTAGATTCAGATATGTGTATTTGATGAAACACAAGTCTGAAGCCTTTGAAAAGTTCAAAGAATATAAGCATGAAGTAGAGAAACAAACCAAACATAGTATTATAACTCTTCGATCAGATCGAGGTGGTGAATACTTGAATGGAGAGTTTCTAGATTATCTCAAAGAAAATGGTATAGTCTCCCAGTTGACTCCTCCATATACTCCACAGTTGAATGGGGTATCTGAAAGGAGAAATCGAACTTTGTTAGACATGGTTTGGTCCATGATGAGCTATGCGAATCTTCCAGTATTCCTGTGGGGTTATGCATTGGAAACCTCAGCATATTTACTGAATAAGGTGCCTTCCAAATCTGTTCCTCAAACTCCATATGAGATATGGAAAGAAAGGAAACCGAGTCTTAAACACGTTAAAATTTGGGGATGTCCAGCTTATGTCAAGAAAATTGACCCAGATAAGCTGGAATCTCGATCCATAAAATGTAACTTTGTGGGATATCCTAAAGAGACTTTAGGGTATTACTTTTACACCGATCATAGGGTGTTTGTCTCCAGACATGCTACCTTCTTGGAAAAGCAGTTTATCCTTAAAGGAAATAATGGGAGCAAAATTGAACTTGATGATGTTCAAGAAGCACAAACTACTACGGTTCAAGTGGAAACACCTATTCAGACTGAACAACCTTCTGTGGAACAGCCCATTCGTAGGACAGGGAGAGTGTCTCGCCAACCTGAGAGCTATTATGGGCTTGTCATTGAGAATGATAATGAGTTGTAAATCATTGTTGATAATGACCCAATGACCTATAATGAGGCTATGAGTAGTGTTGACTCAGAGAAATGGCATAGTGCCATGAAATCTGAAATGGAATCTATGTATACCAACCAAGTATGGACTTTGGTTGAAGCACCTGAGGGTGTGAAGCCTATTAAGTGCAAATGGGTATACAAAAGAAAGATTGGAGCAGATGACCAGGTGGAGACCTATAAGGCCAGGCTCGTGGCAAAATGATTCAGACAAAGGCAAGGGATTGACTTTGATGAAACTTTTTCGCCTGTAGCCCTGTTAAAATCAATTCGGATTTTGCTTGCGATTGCTGCTTACTACGACTATGAGATCTGGCAAATGGACGTGAAAACGGCCTTCCTCAATGGGAAACTTGAAGAGGAAGTGTATATGACACAACCAGAGGGTTTTCTTTCCAAGGAAAATGAACACCTAGTATGTAAGCTGCTGCGAACCATATATGGTTTAAAGCAAGCTTCTCGTAGAAGGAACATACATTTTGATGAGACAATGAAAGAGTTTGGTTTTATCAAAAACATAGATGAACTATGTGTCTACAAAAAGGTTAGTGGGAGCGAGGTAACATTTCTTGTATTGTATGTGGATGACATACTTCTTATAGGAAATGATATACCGATGCTGCAATCAGTCAAAGTGTGGCTATCGAAGAACTTCACTATGAAGGACTTGGGAGAAGCATCCTACATTCTCGGTATGAAGATCTATAGAGATAGATCTAGAAGAATGATAGGTCTTACCCAAGGTACATACATCCAGAAAGTGCTTAAAAGGTTTAGCATGGAAAACTCCAAAAGAGGTCTCATACCGATAAGCCATGGAGTGTCCCTTTCTGAAAAGATGTCTCCTAAGACACCTGAGGAAAGAGAGCGTATGAGTAAGATTCCTTATGCTTCAGCAATAGGATCTATCATGTACGTGATGTTATGTACTAGGCCTGATGTTGCTTATTCAATTAGTGTGACGAGCAGATATCAGTCCGATCTAGGTGAAGATCACTGGAAAGCAGTGAAGAACATCCTTAAGTACTTGCAAAGGACTAAGGATATTTTTCTTGTTTTTGGTGGTGAATCTGAGTTGAAAATAGAGGGTTATACTGACTCTAGTTTTCAATCGGAAAGTAATGATAACAAAAATTCTGTGTCAGGGTACGTGTTTACTCTGAATGGTGGTGCGATTAGTTGGAAGAGTTCCAAACAGTCTACAACGGCTGACTCCACAGCGGAAGCAGAATATATAGCTGCAAGTGAGGCTGCAAAAGAAACTGTTTGGATGAGGAAATTTGTTTCTGAGTTGGGAGTTGTTCCTAGCATTGAGGAGCCTATTGTGTGTATTGTGATAACAACGCAGCAATAGCACAAGCTAAGGAACCAAGATCTCATAAGAATTCCAAGCATGTCCTGCGGCGCTTTCATCTGATTAGGGAGATTGTTGAAAGAGGAGATGTCAACGTCAAGATAGTTGACATATATAACAACATAACAGACCCTTTAACAAAGCCACTTTCTAAAAGTCACTTTGATCGTCATAAAGACAAGATGGGTATTAGATACCAGAGTGATTGGCTTTAGTTCAAGTGGGAGATTGAAAGAGATGTGTACTAATTCCAATCATGTTTGATGATTTAGGAATAACTTTTATGTAATGTGTTTTGATTTCATTGATATTAATAAAAGACTTGTTTTGGTTTTATTGCGGGCTTTATCTATTTAAGTGTTTAAAAAAGATATACCATAGTTTAGAGTAAAGATTTTTATGGATTATGATGAGATCATAATAACGAGACCTAAAAGATGATAACTCTGAACTTAAATAGTTCCTAGTTGTAGGATTACTAACTGGTAATTAGTAATCCACAAAGATCGGTACATACTATGCTTGCTTCATTATGAAGGATGTCTGTTCTCATAGACATTTGTGTGGTGACACTATAGCTAGTATGTAGGTGCTTATTATATAATAAGTTCACTGAACATGACTCGTACAGCTGAACAACTGATGGAGTTCACTCACGTGTCAGCAGATGTTCACATAGTGATAGTTGTACAAGTATCCTTAGACTTGAGGTCATCATAGTCATCTTGTGTACACTGAACTATACTTTGGTTTAGTTCTTAGTCTCCAGGGACAATAATAAGGGCTCTACTGGGTGTAGGAATTTGTACACGAAGATAGTGTATGATCAATAAAGGATCTACCCCTTCCAGTGAAGGAAGAGAATGTTCAATGCTGATCCACTTATGCTAGTTCGGGAATCTCTGGCCAGAGTGAATGGAATTAGAAAGGAGTGTCTAGTTCATATTAATTAGAACTAAGAATAGTGAATGTGAAAGCATATGATTAAATTAGATAGGCTTGACACGAGTTTCATGTCTTGTATTTAATCGGGACATTGCTGGGTAGAAAGAATTGATTGTACGGTAACTATTCACTGAATAGGTTCTTGGTATTCTAAGCAGTGAATTCGTATTATCCGGATGGTCGCGATATGCTGAGAAGTATCCCTCACGATGTAGAATAAATATGATTAATTTATTAATTAATCATATTTAATGAATTAGAGAATTTATATAAATAATGATAAAATAGTTTTATTATTATTTATTTCTACTACCGGCTTAATATTGAACCTACAAGGTCACACCATAAAAGAGAATGATTTAATGGTGGAGGAATTAATTAATAATGGCTGGTAATTATTTATTTATGAAATAAATAATTAATTAGCAAATTTAATAAATTGATTAAATGAGATTTAATTAATTATAAATTAATTAAGAAAAGTTCTTAATATTATTAATTAAGAATTTAACTTTTGGAAATTAAATCAAATGAGAGAATTATTTTCTAAAGTGTTTAGAAAAAGGGTTAATAATTAAAAGGTGTTTTAATTATTAGTTAATTGGTTAATGAGAATAATAAATTAAAGGGTTATTAATAATAATATTTTATGGGAAAATTTTCAGCTGAAAATTTTGCCTATAAATATACTATTATAAACCCTATTTGCCTCAACCCAAAATAAAAACCCTAATTCTAAAGTAGAAAAGAAAGGGAGGCAACCCTAATTCTCTCAACCTCTTCCTCCCTCCATTATTTTGATCTCTTGGTGGATACCGGTGGAGTGCTTCACACTTGAGGAGCAGCTTCTAGGGATATCCGTTCATCATTCTTCGATCGCTATTAAAGGTTAGTAATCGATCCCTCAATTTATTCACGATTTTTATGTGATTATATGGATTTTATATCAAGAAAATGTTATACCATGCTTCTTTGATGTATAAAATCCTACAATAAGATAATGTGTTAATCTCTTGTGAAGCGATAGTGGATCTTGAGATTTAGAACTTGCCATGCTAGCATAGGTTCATGTATGTGTATGCATGATTAGTGGGTAACTCTAACCGTTTAACTTGCCCTGTGTAATCATAATGAATAACTTGCGCTTAAATCGTTATGTTGTCAAATTCTGTAGACATATAGGGTCTCAACATAATTGATGCCTATTCAACTTCTATCTTAATTGTGGATGTTTGGTAGAATGGTATTTGTACAACAAAAGTTGGCTTTTATCAGTTTCGTATTGTTCGATTAATATCATCACCGTTACATGCTAAAGGTAATAACAATAACTATTGAAAAAAGTAGTAATGAAGTTATGATCTCATTTGTGTTTGATATTGTTAATTCAAGTGTTATTTAAGTGTTTTATTCTCATAGTTAATTGTAGTTAATAATTAGTTAATCAACCTAAAGTGTTATTGTCTTGACATTGAGAAGTAATCATACATTGGTGAGTGAGTGTTAATTAAATATAATTAGTCTGAGTCTCTGTGGGAACGAACTAGAAATTATTCTATATTACTTGCGAACACGTATACTTGCGTGAATTATTAGCGCGTGTTTTGTGCCTAACACTAACCATATATTGTCAACTTAGAATAATTTTTATACTTACTTGAAAATTCCTAAATACTTTGATATAGATGTCATACTCAATAGATCAAAGTATATAGAACTTAGAATATTTTTCTAAGATTGTAAACAAGACAATGTTGGTTAATGTTGCTTTATTTATCGAACCAATATTGTTTGAGATATTACAGTTATCAGGAGTTAACAATTGTATAGAATATGAAATTGAATGCTAATGCCTATTTGATAGACAATTGGTATTTAATTTATTGATATCTTATTCTAATATATTTAAGTTATGATGTGAGACGATTCCATGTCAAATCTGTTTCATGATTTAAATTATATTAAAATAAGGTGCAACATAATTATTGATATCTAAAGTACTTGACAAGTATCAGACAATGATGTATTGTTAATATTTTATTGCAGATAATCGTGAGATTTTAAGTTCTAGTGGATTTATATGAGTTGCTATATCTGAAAGATTCACTATATTTTGAATTCAGCAGCATAGTCATTCTTATTAAGATTATTTATCAACAAACAATGTTGTTGGTAATAATTTTATAAACATAGATTTTGGAGCTTTTGACATGAATGAGAATTGCTTAGACTTTACCCTAAGTGATCAATGCTTTTACAAAAACTCATTCATATTAAAAGACAAAATCTTTCTTTCTCTTCTTAATACTTCTAGGTCATGAGTCTGTGTCTTTTTCATATTAAAAGACATGATTATTTATATTTTTATGCATAAAACAGACTTGTGCACTCAAACAGTTTTAAGAGAAAAATCAAACTTCTTTCTACAGTGGTGATTGCTTATTTCATTAAAATATTTTGAAATTACTATTTTACATCATTTCTATCAAAAGATTAAATGCATGATTTTCATTCATTATAGATCTTAAATGCATTTTATCTCTATATTTCCATATGATCTGTGATACAGGTTAAGCCTCTAATGGCCTTCTTTCATTTGATAGTCATGAGTTTGAAAACCCACAACTTCTATCCCAGACTGTAAAGAAAAACACAGAAGCAGAACCAACCAACACTCTCTTACCACGAAAATGAAGTATGAATGAGCGTGAGGGAGAAAGTGCCTTAGTGCATATATAAGGAAGGTTCTGAAGTCAACCCAACAACTTTGTCTCCTACAAATATGAGTAGTATTTAAACCGAGTCAACTGCTAGCTCCCATACATCTTCTCAAAAAGATGTAATGGCTAAAAAGGCACAAAACAGTTACTAGATTCATCCTCTCAACATGGTGCGTCTATTGAAATTCACCTGTCAACAGGGGTATCCGATGTAGTGTCACAACCTCAAACATAAACAATTCTTGATGCACAAGGATAGGTTACACACACAAAGGATGAGTTGACGGAAACATGAGTTTTGACCATTTTACGGTTAGGTTCGATTGTTCAAGGTTCTTTAATGGACCAATTGCCTTTAGAGGTGTTAGGAGAGGATACTGATCCAATAGCCATATGTCAGTGGTCAGTGTCTACCTCCCCAGGCATAATTCCCCTGGATGTATCTACAGATAGTGGATTCGACATAGGCGCAGATCGACAATTTGTTGATAATGATTCATATATTACCTGATGAGTCACAAGGAAGACATTAGAAGGGAACTTTGATCTTTATGCTGAATTCTTTGGATCATTATTTATCTTCCCAAAGTTCAAATCTGGAACCCAAAAAGGGAAACTAGCAACTTGTAGATTATGATTTAGATTCATCAGACGAGTCTAACGAGGATGGGAATTTGCAAACTCCCATTACATCACCTGTGACCTCCTTAAGGATGGCTAATGTGATTTTTCTTGCAGGTACAACTGGATTTTGGAGATATGAGGGGAGTGATACACTTGTGAGAATGAGTGTAAACACGAGTCGAGAGAAGAGTGAAACACTTATGAGGTACATGAAACAGAATCACACACTTACAGTGAGGAAGAAAGAGAAACACCATATCGCATTCCCTATCCCTAAACACCGGTTCTTGATACTTCGGATCTCGAATTTGTTTCTGATTAGAACCTAACTTTTTAGGGACCTAACGTTTACAGATTGTATTAGAATACTTCAGGACCTAATAAGTTCGGGACATAACAATTGATAATAATTGATGATCTCACAGTTGGGAGGTATAAGGAGTTGGGAAGATTGGTTAACAAGATGATCAATGGTGAAGTCATTCTTGCAGCATTTAAAGGGACATGGTTGATTAGACTATGACTTGTTATTTCTTTTTCGACCAAGTAATATATGAGAACTCCTTCAGATAATAACATACATTCCTTCTCTAAGGGGGAGATAAAAGCTTAAATAATAGTTTGGAGGATTCCTCAACTAAGGGGGAGAAATAACAGACAGGAGGTTAAAGGTAAAGCACATGTACACCACACTATACCATTGTTATTTGAAACTACAGATCTTATGGAACGGGAGATGTGTTAAACATGAAGGTGATTTCCTAGTGATCAGAATAATTGGATTGGTTCATCACTATTCTTCATAAGGGGAGAAGCTGTTTTCAAAAGGGGAGTACCATTAGTTTTTATCTGCGGATCCTATTGTACGGAAAATGTAGTTGTACAAAGGAAGCTGCTGATGATTACTTCAAGACTGAGAAGTGTTATCGGCAGAAATTTGAAGAACCAAGGAAATGAAGATGAAACTACTTGAAGATCAGTTCAGTGCTAGAGGAACAAACATCTTTCATTTCAGTTATACAAGAAATGTGGAAATGCAGTATTTGATCCATAAAACCAGTAGCATTATTTACAAGTCCTTGTACTTTACTTTTTCAAGTTGTTAGATGAGTTATCCTCTCTATTTAATTTGTTTGTTAGGTTTAACAATCAAATACGGGGAGATTGTTGGTGAGACTGCGTAGCTGTATGAACATTTACGTGATAACTCAATATTAGAACAACACTAGAACATGACAAGTAAATAATACTATGTCTACACAAGAAATTAGAAGAAATGAAGACAAGGCAAATATAAAGAATCAAAAGATTAGAAGAAATCCTGAAGCCTATTTACAGGTCACTGAAAAAAGTTCATTAATATGTTCATGCCTCAGTGAAGAATAAAGGTTAAAGACTTTCAGGATTTCGGAAATGTTAAAGATTCAGTGTATAAGTGTCACCAGAAGATTTTAGTGTATTGGCATTGATTGAAGATAGACAGTGTATGAAGCATAGGAAACTAAAGAATTGAAGACATGGTATAAACATAGGTTAAAGAAAACAGTTGCAGTGTTGAAGTTATACTCACTGAAAGAAGTTCATTTATATGTTCAAGCGTCAGTGAAGAACAGTAAATGAAGCATTCAAGATTGTAGTAGCAATGAAGACGTTGTCTAAGTATCAGAAGGATTGCAGTGAAAGTATATTTGTTTATTGACAGTCAGTGTATGAAGTGATGAAGTTATTGCAAGCTTAACAATGTAATCAATGATATAATACGAAGACCTGAATCAAAGCTAGTCATCTAAGTATTATCATTAGAAAGATTGTTAAGTGAGAATTTGTATCTGAAGATGAAGGTTATTTGGTTTATACGAAGACTTGGAGAGAAGACTTGAAGATGGGACAATTTAAGGGTTAAAGAGATCTACGGAAACTAGGTCAAAGTTATCACTACCTTGTAGTAGGAGTCACCCTGATCGGTGTATTGGATGCCAGAAGCAATATCCTGGAAATACAGTTCAATATTTCAATACAGGAACTGATCTTGACTTGGTACGAGTCTCAGGGAAGAAACAGGAGAAGAAAGAAAATTCTAAGTGAATGTATACACCCCTTGGTTGCAAGTAACTTGCAAATCAAGAATTTTTCTATGGCAAAAACACTCTACTAGGGAGAAGGGTCGCAAGTAACTCCTCCTTGCTACCTTGGTCGAAAGTAACTCTTACAAGGAGATTTTTCTATGGAAAAACTCATCTCCTTAGTAAAGAAGGTCGCAAGTAACTCCTATGGGGAAGTTATGGTAGCAAGCAACTCTTGCAAGGAGTTTGTTTTAAGGCAAAAGTCCTCTCCTTGGTAAAGGAGGTCGCAAGTAACTCCTACAGGGAGGTTATGGTAGCAAGTAACTCAAGTAAGGAAATTTTTCTAAGGCAAAACTCCTTTTCTTGGTAAAGGAGGTCGCAAGTAACTCCTACAGAGAGGTTATAGTAGCAAGTAACTCATGCAAGGAAATTTTTCTGTGGGAAAACTCCTCTCCTTGGTAAATGAGGTAACAAGTAACTTGTTATGCTGAAAATGACTAAGGCAAAATCTCCTAAGCTTCCAAGGTCGCAAGTAACTCTTAGCAACAAAATTCATTGATTTTATTCATTAATTTATGTGGTAAACAAATGACCACATAATTCATTTTGAATATAAATCCTACACTACAGCAGCAGATCAAAGTGAATGTTCTGAGTTTTTATCTTCATCTCCAACAAAATGAGAGGTGTTAAAACATCAGCAAAGAAAATACAAAGAAGCTCAAGAAAGTCCATATCCGTTAATCTTCTCACCGAAGTAATGTTATAATTCCCAATTTAACTCTTATCTATTCTTAGGGGCATTATAAACGATACCCGGTAATTAAATCCTTAGACAAACAAAAGTTAGATTATTGTATAGGATTTAATTTGTTGATCTTTGTAGTAGCTAGGAACTTTGTTGTTCTTAGATTATAGACGATTAATATATTTACCGGAGTGTAGCAACACCCCTCGCGAATTTATATATGAATATATATTTCCCTTGATATCTTGTATTTCTCGTATTAATGTTCCAAATACTATTCACCTCAAGAACACGAAACCACTAACCGAGCACTAAATTTTATATCCGCAAAAGATTTGAAAGAATTTTGTAATTTAGTGAGTATCATATTAAACCCCCTAACAAAGGTAGATTGATCAGAGGATCGATAATTCTTGAAAATAATTTTAACTTTAAGACCACCCCTAAGGCCAGGTTAAACATTCTGTATAGTGCTGAAAATTAAAGTTGTATTTGTATGAGTAGTTCTGTGCTACGAGAAAGCAAATCTTGAAAAATGAAACGTGGTCTTCTTACTGGTATGCACATGTAATATAAGAAAGATGAGACAAAAGTGTATTCTACTCAATATGGAATGAATATAAATTATAAGTTCTCAATATATATACTATAGATAACCAGAAGCATGTACACACTATAGATGTAAATCTCCATTGCATTACAAGAAGCTCTCAGATTTTCTGTTAACATTCATCTTACAAATGCTTGCTGCAGCCTGCACATTCCTATTATTTAGTTCAAAGCAACTCATTAATTGAAGGCTCAAACTGTTTGTATTTTCCGTCGTAAGTTTATGTAAAAAAATATTATTTTCGAACGGCTAACAAATACTAGTATATATGGCATTTATTGTGGTTGTGGGAACAATTATGACATAATTTTCGGTGTAAGGTATGCTTAATTACGATAGAATTTTTGACGTAAGTTATACTTAAATGATGATGTCGTCATCAAACGCAGTTTTTATATTTTTTGTGATTAATTTGATAGGGAGATACTTACGACATAATTTCCATTGTAAGTTATACTTAAATGATGTCACCATCAAACGCAGTTTTTTTTGTGATTAATTTGATAGGGAGATAATTATAATAAGATAATTAACTTACGACGAAATTAGATTTCCGTCGTAAGTTGAATGGTGTCGTTCGCTGACTCCATCTTTTTTTTTTCAATTGTTGATAGTTTTTAATAATTAAATAATCAACTTACGACGAATAACGTTTTTCATCGTAAACTAATTAAGACAAACAAGTATTTCCGTCGTAAGTTAGGCGCGCTTTTTTTTCCGTCGTAAGTTGACCGTGGTAAATGGCCAGATTTATTGTAGTGTGTCTGACGTAGCAAATAAAGCAAACTGGCACTATGTATTACATAAATAAGTGAAGCAAGATATGAATATTACTGAGCACAAGATAAGAATATTACTGAGCACCACCAATCAATTTCGACTTGCTTTTTTTCAGGCCAGAGCCAGGTTCCTACTTGTTTCCCCTCATTAAACACTATGTATAGCTTTTGTACCGTCTTAATTTATCTTAGAGTCTGTCCATCTGCAGATGTTCTATTTTTTAACACCCGAGAAATTTTAGATGTAAAATGATATTGTTGTTTTATTATAAAAATTATTATATATGGATTTGCTTAACACTTGGTTATTAAGGAGCGCAAGAAGAAATGTTTAATAAGTTATAAGGCGTATAATCCCAAATTTAAGTATTAAAGTGATCCAGAATCCGATTTTAGGGAGTTTCATTATTACTAAGTAACTCAAGTTAATATTAACTAAAACTTTAATACTAAATTATTGAGCGACTCAATTTTTTTTTAGGATTTTAATTTGTCCCAAGAGACTCATTGTATAAGAAAATGTTATATTTATACTTATTAATATTTTATTTCAAATATTCAATTTCAACATTTTGGATTTTTTTCTCTTGGTCAAGAAATTAGTTTTTGAATATTTTTGCATTACTTACTATTATTTCTTTTAGAAGAGAATAAAGGAGGAATTTTTAGTGGTTTATACACACATTTTTTCACTATTTTATTTCTTTTATTTATTTATGTCATTTTCGAATTATTAAAATTTTTTATTATACTATTTTTTTATTATATATTTTCGAGGGTGTAAATAATTTATTTATTAGCCCCCAAATTTTTTCCTATGCAATTATATTGAGAGAGAGAGAGTGCTTGGAAATTTAATATTTTATTTTCAATTATTAATAATTATTTGTGTAAATAATTCTAGAATTTGATAGAAACTCTAGAATCTACTAACTACACTCTGGTCAATTTATTTTTTATTCTAACCTTAGTTAAGGAAGTTTACGAATATGATCATCTTTCCTTGATCAAACTCATTACTAAGAAAATCCCCAAATAGCTTTCTTCTCAACTTAGTCTAATCAAAATACTAGATTTAGAATTGAGATTTTGGGTTAAAAAAGATCAAGAGGATCAAAATCAATCAAGGTTGGGTATAATCCAAGAGAGAGAGGCGATTCTAAGAAGCTCATTAAATATTCAATCATATATTAAGGTAGTTACTAGTGCCCTTTTTCTTTATTTTTTATTTGTGGTTTTTGGATTTTTATGTACTCCCTCAATCCCTTCCAATTGTTTACATTTCTGAGGAAGTATCCGACACGCATTTTAAGGTGCATAAAAAGTATAGTTATGTAACTTATTTTTACAATTTTTTTTTCTGAATAAAAGTTGAATGTTTTAATTTTTATTCAAAAAAATAAAATTGTAAAAAATATTTACAGAACTATACTTTATATGCACCTTAAAATTCGTGTCGGGCACTCTCAAAAAAATGTAAACAATTGAACGGGATGGAGGGAGTATGATTCCTTGATTATTATTTTAGGGATTAATTAATGCTATGAGTAATTGGGTCAAGTGTATGTATTAGGAATATCAGAATCTATGATTTTTTAATGGTTTTGTATAGATAATTAATTGATTAATTATGTTTTTATTCTACTTGATGCTAAGTAGTGCTTGATTGTAAATAAAATTTGTAACTGGGTTGTGGATACTTCGTCCCAATTAGGGTCCAACACATCTCATTGCAAAATCGGGCTTAATAAGAATTTGGAAGGGGGAGTAATAAAATTTTGGATGGATTAATTGAGGAATTAGTATATTTTGAGAGAGAAAAGATGAATGAATTATTGGGAAAAATGAATTGATTGTTTATTGTGTGATATTTGTGTGTATTTTGAAGGGAGTTTGGAGGGGGAGAGGCGGAACCACCACCAGTTGCTATGGTGGCGTTGATCGGAGAAGAGGAGGGAGCTGGGGTCGTGCATTTGTGTGTGTGTTCTCTGTTGTGTGTCTGGGTGTGTTTGTGTCGGGTGTGTGTGTTTTGGTGGCCGAAAATGGCGAAGCCACCATCGACGATGGTGGTGGTGATGAGATCGAGAGAAAGAGAGACGAGAGCAGGGAGAGAAAGAAAGAGAAAGAGAAGAGAGAGAATGAGAGAGAGAGATGAAGAGAGAAGGAGAGAGAGGGGTTTTGAAATTTTGGCCGGAAAATGCATTCCCGGGCGATTATGAGAAATCAGACTTGGCGAAGCTTTAGATCGGGGGATGGGGAATAAAAATCAGGAAAGAAATTGGGTTTTGGAGGTCGCTGGATTTTGGGCGGACCACTGCCGGCTGGTGGCTGTCGCCGGCAACCTCCATGGTTGCTGGTAACGTGGGAGGAGTGAGGAAGAAGGAGAAAAAGGGCAAAGGCAAAACTGTCTTTGATTAATTAATTTATTTGAGATAAAAATAAATAGATAATTAAATAGAAATGAAGTATATAAAAAGGAAAGATTGAAATGATTTATTAAATAATCAAATAAAGGTGATATAATATGTGATTTTTGGTTAAGTGAATTATTGAAAAATTAGTGGAGGATTAAAGGATTTAATAATTCCCTTGGATTTATTGTGGATTTTATTTTTGCAAGAAATACAATTAATTTTTAGACTTTTATTGAATTGGAGTAAATAAAGGATTTAACCATAATTTTATTTAGGAATAAAATGGAGTAAAAATGGGTCAAATGATGTTGATTAATTAAAATTACCTCTAAGATTTATAAAAAGCGGGATCGTTGCCTAAATATCGATACTTGAGAGAACCACTACGTAGTAAATAACTCGCGATAAATAACGATTGTTAGAACATATTTATTATATAAATCTTGTTATTATCGCCTAATTGACGCGTGAGTAATTATATGTATCGAAGTAGAATTTACAACGGAGAGATAATAAAATTCCTAAACCCTTTTGTGCTGATTAAAATAGCATTCTATTGAACTCAAAATTTATGAGTGTTTATTAATTAATAATTTGGGATATTTTCTTCACCGAAAAGCAATAGAATCTTTAATAAATATATTTGGAAGTGAGTGGACCCTTATAATCCTTTGAGTATTTTCGATTACTAAATAAATTTCCTCGTAATAAATAATGCGAGTTACGAATTTCGAGAAAAAGATATTTTGAAATAATTATACTAAAGTGATTTTGATGTGAATTATTATTTTAAAAAATACTTGAGGTGGAATTGTTTAACCCGGGAAGGTGAATTTTCACTGCTATTATTGGATACAAGGCAAATTTTCTCTGCTTTATTCTTATTTATGACTTATATGTCTTATTCATTAATGGATAATATTGTGGATTTAAATTTTAAAGACTTCATTCATGACTATTTCCTTTCGACAATAATTCGAAATCTTAATTTCATTGACAGACTCCTTAGATTCCCGACTGTTTCTATCATTTAGAACTGTTATTCCTTCCATATGAGATGAATTTAAATTCTTTTAAATCATCAGACTCATTCTTGAATCTGCATCGATTGATAGTCTGGTTGATTACTTAATCTTCTTTAAATCTACCATTTATCAATTCATTAAACCCTTTCCTAACTCACAATTTGCAAATTAATTATTTATTCTAACTTCTTCAGGGCTATTCACTTGGTGAAGACATTCGAGAATTTCGTTTGACCTGGTTATTCTCATTGATCGGGATAACCCTTATAATGTACACACATCGATATATCATTCATGTCGACATGACAATGATATTACAAGCGTGAAAACTGGTTTATCATTCAAACCAGATTGAGTGATGAAATTCTGAATAGTGTGATGTGAAGTGATGTGAAAATTGAATCGGGATGTGTAATCTATACTGGTCAACATGGAATTTGATAACCAAGGTATCTATAATGTGACAAGTCCGATGTGTGGACATGTTATTCGGCTCGAGTGTAGCCGAGGGTTAAGACGTTAACCCTTCTTTTATGCTAACAAGTCTGTGTTGGGCGTTCTTACGACGAGCCGTGATCGGGTGAGCGTAAGATTCACAGAAGGACGGTACACTGTGATAGTTGATCGCCTCATTGATGTACTGAGGATGGAAATTGACCAATTAATCTTAAATTCGATGGCACAGTGCCAGATAAGAGCTTCTTTATTAATATCGTGATGTGTTGTTATCTCTTCTTGTTTTAAAATATTCCTCTTGGAACCTATTGTTGTTACCATTAACTTAATCTTGTTAAGTCATTTTTACTTGTTGAGCAACCGGTTGCTCACTCTTGCTATACTTTTAATCATCCAAAGCAGTGAAGAATGAAGAGAATATATCATCTAATTATCCAAGGTAGAGGAAGGGAAAGGAACATGTTCATGAAGATAGCCTCTAAAGGATTTCTATATAATTTATGTATTACGTAATAAGGTTAAGTATCTAACCAGACCTGTAGTAGGTTTTCTGTGCCTTATGTAATAATTGGATTGTGAAGTCGACTCGATCCTGAGAACTGTGGAATGTTGTTCGCTATAAATGACATATTCGATTATGTTTGTAATAATAATACAGGTGTGCAAAGCTTGATATTGTGGTGACCCGAATCTATGAAAGTGTGGATTTAGGGGCGCCACTGAGTTGGTATCAGAGCTGTAGTTATATTTAATAGGAACGCGAACCCTAGAGATATAACCGTATATGATAGAGTATAGATAAGAGTATTTTATAACTACCAGAATGTATGTTATAAAGTTAAGATAGGAGATCAGCACGAGACTGACGCTTTTGACTTATAAGA
Organism: Apium graveolens; assembly: GCF_009905375.1. Taxonomy (NCBI): domain Eukaryota; kingdom Viridiplantae; phylum Streptophyta; class Magnoliopsida; order Apiales; family Apiaceae; genus Apium; species Apium graveolens. The sequence goes on from NC_133647.1 coordinate 12,915,522, forward strand.
TCTTTATGTTAGAAAATATTTCATTATCTTATTATTTTAATTCAGATGTCAGGATACAGAGCTGCTCGAGACAGATCTCCTACTCCTTTTCCGGGAGAGAGTGTTGGATCCATTTCAGATGCAGACCCTTTAGAGGCTCATATAGTTATATCTAGTGATAGTGAGGATTCGTCTATTCAGGAGATCCCTGCACCACCTAGAGACCCATCAGTTGTTATTGATTTGACTGATTTTCCACTTAGAGCTGAGGCTTTTGGTTCCCCTGTCACTGTGGTTCAGCCCACTAATGCCATTCACATATTCACCAGCTTCTCAGACTTGACTCCTATACCTTCACCTGTTATTCCAGCTACAGAGGAGATACCTATTGTTTTGACCCCTCATGAGGAGGATCATTTAGCTGCTGACCTAGAGACTAACTTCCATCCAGAGTTACCAGAGATCACCCCACTTAGTGTTGGTACACCAGTTATGCCTACAACTGACCTGTATCATTTTGAGACTATGGTTATTGCTGATTTGGATCATGTATTTACACAGACTATGGCACCTACTGGACTTCTTGATTCTAAGCCTTTGGATATGGACATAGATCCACCATCTCCAACTTTGACACCCTTTCCTTCTATGATTCCAATATGTGATACTGCACCCTCTACTCCTACTATTCCTGTTACCTCTACCACTGTAGGTCTAGGGGGATTGAGTGAGGGTTTTCCGACACTGATTGATGGTTTGGGAGGTTATCCCTTAGCCACTATTCCAGCTTTTATGTATGAGGAGCATCGATAGATGTATGATGAGGTATATGCTAGATATCGAGAGGGGTTTGCTACGTGAGATGCTTTGATGAGATTGATTGCCGAGAGACCATCTATGCCCACACCTGAGGCAGATTCTGTTAGGAGGAGTTTTGCTCGAGAGGTTATGCATCAAACCGCTACCACATTTATTGCTAGCTTATAGACAGAGATTACCGAGATGCCATCTACTAGTTCAGGAGCCGTGGATAGGACTACTGTTTCTAGGATGATTGATCACACCAGAGAGGAGTTCTTACAGCGGGTGGATGAGCTGTTCGGTCCACATTGATATGACCCCATAGATGTGATTTTTGCTTTTATGGAATGGCATATTGTTAAGTGGCATTTATGTCCACTTAGAATGCTCTATAGAGACTTGAATTGATGTTTTGTACTTAAGTTATTTGTATTTTTATGTGTTTTTGTAGTGTTTTGCATTTTAGGCATATAACAGGGATCAAGGTGATTTAACATTGCTTTGATACTAAAATGGTGTTAGGAAGGTGTCATGAAGATTGCTCGTGCAAAGACGTCAAAAACCAGCTGAATAAAATAAGAAGAAGTATTTTTTTTCCAGAAGGTCGGCGCGCCAGCGCTGTGCTAGCACGCGGCCGCGCCAGAGAAGCAGAATGTCAGCGCGCCCATGCTAGTGAAGCGTGAGGCCGCGCCAGGTCGGGATCACAAAATCTACTACAATTTTGATCGGCTGGACTTCTCTTCTAATTGGGATGCTATATAAAGACAACTTAAAGACATTTTTCGTAACAGAGCTTTAAGGAGAAGACATCAAGACAACCTGTAGCACAAATACAACCAATGCGAAGTAGATCTAGTTTATTCTTGTGATTCTTTGTTTTAAGTTGTTATATTGGATGCTCGTTTCTTGTTTTATTGAAACTAATATTCTTGTTTAACATACTTTGATTATTATTCATTTTGTAAAGACCTAGTTTATTATACCGTGCTTTCATCGGAACCCACAGTGATGATGAGTTGGGTTATGGGCTAATCGTTATCGTGGGGTTCTAACCGATTTACTTATGGATTTTAATAGTTAATATGTTTTGATACCTTAGTATGTGGTGATTGTTTGATATCCTAGTATTGATTGTGCTAATTTGTCTTATGAGCGTCGCGAACTTATAAGATAGTGTGTTAATCTCTAATGAAGCGAAAGTGTATTTAGATTACTTGTGCATTAAACCGTTATGTTGTCAAATTCCATAGACATATAGGGTCTCACTATAGTTGGTGCCTATTCAGCTTCTATCTCTTTTGTGGATGTCTGGTAGTAGGGTATTCGTACAACGAAAGTTGGCATTTACTAGTTTCGTGTTATCTGATTAGTGTCATCATCATAAGGTTAAGAACAAAAAGGCTATTGAATGAAGTAGTATTGAAGTTAGAATCCCATGTTTGTGTTATATAAAAAATTAACCCTAATTCTCTTAGTTAATTTGCATGTTAGTATAATCTCGTAGTTATAAACACTCTCAACTTGTTATCATCTTAGCATTGAAAAATGACCATACCATCGTTGCATAAGTACATTAATTGAAATTAACCTAAACCAGTCTGTGTGGGAACGAACTAGAAATTATTCTATATTACTTGCGATCACATATAATTGCTTGAATATTAGCGCGTGTTTTCGTCCTAACAAGTTTTTGGCGCCGCTGCCGGGGACTCGGTGTTAATTTTTAGTTTATGTGCTTTACATCAGTGGTCGTTAAAGTTCATTGACTTGGATATTTTACTTGTTTGTTTGTTGATTTTTCAGGTACTCTAGAGAGCGTGTATGCTAACGCGTTCTCAAGTTCGAAAGAGAACACTGGAAAAAGTAGAGAAGAAAGTTGAAGAAGAAATCTTAGTTGAGAAAGAAGAATAAGTTTTTATTGCAATAGGAGAACCAGAAGCAAATACAAAGGCTTTGATGGACTATTCTCAGCCAAAGATCAATGATATTCAGTCTAGCATTGTCAGACTAGCCATCGCGGCTAACACTTTTGAGATCAATGCTAGCAAGATTCAGATGGTACAGAACTCGGTTCAATTTGGGGGTTCTCCGACAAAAGACCCTAACATGCATATTCGAGATTACATCGAGATCTGTGACACTTTCAAATTCAATGGTGTGTCTGAAGATGCTATTAAGCTAAGGCTTTTCCCATTCTATATGCGGGATAAAGCTAAGTGTTGGTTGCATTCTCTACCACCAGGCTCTATTACCAAATGGGAAGATCTTGCTCAAAAGTTCCTTACTAAGTTCTTTCCTATGGCGAAGACAGCTGCAATCAGGAATGCTCTTACTCAATTTGTGCAGTAGTCTGGAGAGTCTTTGTGCGAGGCTTGGGAGCTATATAAGGAGATGCTTCGAAAGTGTCCTCATCATGCGATGCCTGACTGGATGATCATTAACTTTTTTTACAACGGGTTGGGTGCAACTTCTAGACCCATGCTTGATGCAGCATCAAGTGGAGCCTTGTGGGCTAAAAGCTACGACGAAGCTTATGAATTTATTGAACTGATGGTTGCTAATGAATACCAGAACCCAACTCAGAGGCTACCCTAGGGCAAGGTAGCATGAATTCTGGAGGTAGATGCAGCTACTGCTATAGCTGCTCAGCTTAAGGCTTTGACCACTACGCCATAAGTGGGCTATTGTAATGCCTAAATGGTGTTACAATAGGCCCTAAAAGCGTTACAATAGGTCTATTGTAACACCAGGGAGCATTACGTATACGAGCATTACAATAGACACCCTAATGTAACACTTCACTGATCTATTTTAACAGAGAGGAAAATGTTACAATAGACACCTATTATAATACTAACAGACCCAAATGTAACGCAAAATGAGTGATACAATAGCTTGATCGAGATTGTATAAGTGGGACCACCTGTGGATCCCATATAACTTATTGTAACAGTCTGTTTTATCAATTGTAACACTAATCTTTTCAATTAAGTAATAGTACAATTTGTAATCTAACACTAAATTAAAACATACATTACACTATAATAGGCATATGTAACATTTAATTTTAAAATTTGAAATACATGTTTTGTTTAAAATGTACAATACATATCTAAAATATTACAAACACCACAAAAAAATTATAACAATACGATTAATCAATTAACCATACTTCAAGCATATCCAAACTACGACGAAGGTTATTAATACTTTGCAGCTATGTTGATCCCCTTCTTCCCATAACAAATTCTTGGTTTTTGCTTCTCCCGATAATCATTTTTCTCTGCTTCACCACCTTTTCTTATGAATTTCTATCCTTGGGAGAAATCTGATTCATAATAAAAACAGATCGCGAAACACTTGGAATCACTTCCCTAAGGTTTGACGCATAATTGCAACATTTTTCCTTCAAAGACAATACAGCTAAACATGATGCAGTTGCGGTACATATGATAAATAAGGATATCAAAGAGCAAAGCTAATTAAGCCTTTATACATTACACTGCACTTGCTGTTTTGCAGCACCGCCCCTTTAATGATCATATTTTGTGATAGCCTAGGATCAAAAAATAAACGAATAGTAAAAATATAGGAAATGGATGGAAACACAGAAATAAACTTTAATTCTGGAAAACCAGAAAGCATGGCTAGTAAACTATTCAAAACTCAATACTTCTCATATCTTAATTTTTTGTCAGCAAACCTAGGACACTATCCTAACTAGGACATAAACCTAGGACATAATGTATTTTGGAATCAATTCTTCTTCTCAAAAGTGGGATTAGATGGATGATTGGTTCAGGCGAAAAGATCAACATTAAGCATTAACCTTGGTTAAACGCGGATGACCCTTATATTTCAACAGGTTCACCGAGTTTTGAGCAAAAGTTGCATCACTAATGAGGTTAGACATTCGCTAATTGAATACAGAGATTGTCTTCAACCTGTTCAATGAAAGAGATCAGCAATGTATCTTGAATTCCAAAATTAACCAAAAAGAAAGGTATTAACTGAAGTTGGTTCTACAACTTCAGTTTCAACAGTATCAACAGAGCTATCATCTGATCCTGTAGAATGATCTTCCGATGTTGCTTCTGATTCACCATCTTCCAATCTTCCCCACCTTCCTCCGAGGGCAATGGCTATCATCTCGTATATCTTGTTTTCCGGTTCAGCGGGACTGTCAGGTTACATGAGTAATAGAGAAAGATAAGTATTAGACACCAGACACCCATGCTAGCAAATATTTGTTTAATTGTAAAAAATAAGGAAATGTTTAGAGCTCTTACAGAGGATCTGCTAGAGATCAGTGTTGTATCATATAGGTCAACAACTCTGATGTCTTCCGTGCAATCATGTGAATTCTTACATGCAGCCTGCAAATTTTAATGTCTTAACCCAGTAAGCCACTAGAATTACCATGGATCTAAACATTGCAACATAAAAACAATAAACCTCTCTCCTCTCGGCAGAAGGAGGTTAACTGTTCAATTATCATTCGATGCATTTGTGCATGAGGATATAAATTTCTGTAACCCCCAAAAAAAAACTGAATATGTTTTATCACCTATACCCAATTTTAAATGTTAGCCATATTCTTGCAGACATGTATTAGAAAGAAATACATCATTTTCGCGATGACATTGTACGCAGTATCTGGTACTTACATTCAGGTCCTTGATGATTGAATGATCAGGGTTAACTTCCAATATCCTTCTTCCCCTCATGAACTCCAAGCTTGAAGTGTCTCCAAGAGTCTGAGCTTTGATCAACCTGAGTCGACCAAAAATAATCCTAGGAGGGATAACCAGAAAACTACCTAGAGGGACTATAATAATTCAAAATTTTCCAGAATCAAAAGGCCAATTAATAAAAAATATAATAAACTAATATAATTGTAAATTAGTTCATGTTATTATGAATATCATTATCAGATATCTTCTGCTACAGACCTACACTTGCATATATAGTTACGACTATTAATCACATATATTAGCCACATTTGCACCAAATCAGAAAACATTTTGGGTATATTAAACTGAAGAACTATAATTTGTAATTTCTGATGATTCAACATGTCATAGATGGCATTCACATTTTCTCTATATTACAAATAACAAATAGACAACAAAAACTATAGCTGATTTCACACCGTAAAATTACCTTGATTGAAATCCCCTGAATATTAAAATCATACCTGAATAGATTATATCTAAAACTCGAGGAACATCACACAAGACAGTTGGATTTAAAACTCCAATTCCAGATAGTCAATTCCAGATTCATACTTTAGTTTGTACCAAGTTATCTTCAATCAGCAGACAAAGTATTTTATACTTTGAAAGGGGCCAAAACATAAGCAATTAAGAAAATTATCAACAACTAAGTAAAGACAAGCCAAAAATTACAGATGCTGATATCAAGACAAACAAGTATGACCATTACCTTTTTATATTGATTGTACTCTTCTTTCCACTTTGAATCAGAGAATGGATTCTTCAAGTGAGAAAAAGCTTTAGAACTTGGGGGAAGATACAAGTTAAAATATAGACACTGCAGTGAGTTAAATAGTAACAGAAACATCTGAACCACAAACTTTCTCTTACTGCATTTTTAATAATTTCAACAACTTCAGGCACACCTAAGAACATAAAGTAAATGAAAATTCAAAATCGATTAGTCATATATAGAACAGAACTCGTAAAATTGAAAATTCAAATAGAGCTAGATAGAGTTGTGAACTCGTCAAGTCAAAGAAGAATTACCCGAGAGAGAAGCAGAGAGATGACCTAGTGAGGGAACCAATCAAACGCGAAGAGGAGCAGCGAAAGAGAACGTACATAGTGAGAACATGAATTAATGAATCGATTAATTGAGATCGATTAATCGCCATAGATCGAAAGAGAGACAAAGAGGCTAAATATTTTGTTTAGAAAGGGGATAGAGGATAGGGTTTAGGCGGAATTTTTACCGCCTTTCAATTTTTCATCTCACAAAATGTACAAATATATTATTTATTTAATATTCTATTAATTTTATTTTGAGATTATTTTAAAGGAATTAACATAAATAAAAAAAATAATATATCTTATTGATCATGTTTAAAATACTATAATTTATATTTTTCTATATTATCTAGTTTACTACTTTAATTTTAACGCAATATTTATATGCAATGTTAAAATATGCAATATTTTATATTTTGAAGTAAAAAAGCTTAGACGTAAAAGAATAAGTTTTATAATATTAAGATAATGTAATATATAATAATATAAATATAATATAATTTGGAATAACAATTTAATAATTGATATTAAATTTTTATAATTTAGACATTACAATATAACATAAAATTTAGAAATTAATACTAATTTATGATCATATTTTCACTTTAATATTTTTAAAAAATAAAAAAAATAACTAATGTAACACTAGGTGCTAGTGTTACATGTTATGCAACACCGACATTTATTTGTAACAATAGTTATACATCTATTGTCACATTAATTTAGAGGTGTTAGAATAGAACACAATTTTCTTAGCTAACGTAACACTCCTTGTAATACTTGCATTACAGTAGCCCACTTATGGCGTAGTGGACGATGAAGGTGGATTCTTTAGCTAATTATAAAGTTAATCAGATCACTAGTGTCTGTGAGCTTTGTACTGGTGCCCATGAGAAAGGGCGGTGTGCTATTTCTAGTGAATCAGCTCAGTTCATTAGCAACTTTCAGAGGTAGCAGCAACCAGTTCAAGCAACCTATCATCCCAACAACCACAATCATCCTAACTTCAGCTGGAGCACTACTCAGAATACGGTGCAACAGCTCTATCAGCATTATGCTGCAAAGTAATACAACCCCCTTGGTTTTCAGCAACTACAATATGTACCAAGACAACAACTCCACCTGTAACAATCTAATGAAAAATCTGAATTGGAGGAGTTGAGGCTCATGTGTAAGAGCCAAGCGGTGTCTATCAAAACTTGGAGAATTAAATTGGGCAGATTTCCAATACCTTGCTGAATCGACAACCTGGTACACTCCTTAGTGACACTGAAGTGCCGGGCAAGAGGGAAGCAAAAGAGCAGGTTAAGGCAATTACATTGAGGTCTGAGAAGGTTGCGAATCTTGAAAAATCTCAAGTTTCGGAAGATGAAGCTGTGGCTGAGGAATAAGTGCAGAAGGAAGCAGAAGTGGAATCAAGGAAGACTAATGTGGAACACACTCCTCCTGTAGGTTATACAGCGGAGAAACAGATCTATCCTCCACCTCCTTTTCCTAACAGGTTGCAGTAGAAAAAGCTGGATAAGCAGTTTGAGAAGTTTCTGGAGGTGTTCAAGTAACTTCATATCAACATACCTTTCACGGAAGCTCTTGAACAAATTCCTAGATATGTGAAGTTTATGAAAGATATTTTCTTTCAGAAAGTGAAGCTTGATGACTTAGAGACCGTTGCTCTAATGGAGGAATGTAGTGTTGTGCTACAACAGAAGTTGCCTCCGAAACTTAAAGATCCAGGAAGCTTCACTATTCCTTGTACCATTGGAAAAGTGTCATTTGACAAATGCTTATGTGACTTGGGGGCTAGCATCGATCTGATGCCTTTGTCTATATTCAAGAAGTTAGACTTACCTGATCCAAAGCCTACTTATATGACCTTGCAATTGGCCGATGGCTCTATCACATATCCACGAGGCATTGTGGAGGATGTCTTGGTCAAGGTGGACAAACTCATCTTTCCTGCTAACTTTGTAATTCTTGATTTTGAGGAGGATAAGAATATTCCCATAATCTTGGGAAGGCCATTCTTGGCTACGGGCCGAACCTTGATTGATGTTCATAAGGGTGAGCTCACTATGCGAGTGTTGGATCAGGATGTGACGTTCAATGTTTTTAATGCCATGTACTGATAATACGGAGTGCTTAAATATCAAGTTGGTCCTGTGGTTACTTCAGAACTTGATGAAATGCTAAGGTCTGATGCCTTAGGGAAGACCTTGTTGGGGAATTTAGATAGCAAAGATGACAAAAGTGATGAGCATTTGCAATATTTGAATGCTTCTCCTTGGAAGAGAAGGCTGGATATGCCTATTGAATCTCTTGGACTGGAGGAGATGAACAAATTTCTAAAGCGCCTCAAGCCATCTATTGAGGAAGCTCCTAAACTCGAGCTTAAACCATTTCCTGAACACTTGAGGTATGCATTTTTAGGTGATGCATCTACTTTGCCTATTATTATTGCATCTGACCTTTCAGAAAGTGATGAGGAAAAGCTTTTGAGATTTCTGAGATAGTTCAAATCGGCAATTGGTTGGACTATAGCAGATATCAAGGGAATCAACCCTTCTTATTGCATGCATAAAATTCTTCTAGAGGAAGGAAGTAAGCCAACGGTTGAACAACAGAGAAGGCTTAATATGATCATGAAAGAAGTTATGAAAAAGGAAATTCTCAAGTGGCTAGATGCAGGGTTCATCTATCCCACTTCTGACAGTTCTTGAGTGAGTCCAGTTTAGTGTGTGCCAAAGAAATGAGGCATCACCGTGGTAGCTAATGAATAGAATGAGCTCATTCCTACTCGAACAGTCATGGGGTGGAGAGTTTTCATGGATCACAGGAAGCTAAACAAAGACACAAGGAAATATCACTTCCCTCTTTCGTTCATTGATCAGATGCTTGACAGGTTGGCTGGGCATGAGTACTATTATCTTCTGGATGGCTATTTGGGTTATAATCAGATTTGTATTGCTCTAGAGGATCATGAAAAGACTACCTTCACTTGCCCTTTTGGTACTTTCTCCTTCATAAGAGTTTCTTTTGGGTTGTGTAGAGCACCTGTCACATTTCAGAGAAGCATGATGGTCAATTTATCTGACATGATTGGTTAGAACATGGAGGTGTTTATGGATGATTTCTCCGTGTTCAGTAATTCTTTTGATGAGTGCTTACAAAATCTCGGTGTCGTTCCTAAAAGGTATATTGAGACCAATCTGGTTCTCAAGTGGGAGAAATGTCACTTTATGGTGCAACAGGGCATCATTCTTGGGCACAAGGTTACTAGTAAAGGTCTTGACGTAGACAAAGCCAAGGTGGGGGTGATTGAAAATGTTCCTCCGCCAATTTCTAAAATCTCTAAACCCTTGTACAATCTTCTATAGAAAGATGTTCCTTTCAAGTTCGATTGCGAGTGCCTAGCTGCTTTTGAGAGCTTAAAGAAGAGTTTGATAACAACACCTATCACAACTACACCTAATTGGGGTGAACCTTTTGAGATGATGTGCGATGCAAGTGACTATACAGTTGGAGCAGTTCTTGGCCAGAGAAAGAACACCATATTTCATGTGGTCTACTATGCTAGTAAGATCCTAAATGGTGCTCAACTGAACTATACTACTACTGAGAAAGAGCTATTGGTTATTTTCTATGATTTTGAGAAGTTTCGATCTTATTTGCTTGGGACGAAGGTGACAGTTTTCACTAATCACACTGCGATTCGCTATCTCGTTTCAAAGAAGGACCCGGAGCCTAGATTATTTCGATGGGTTCTTTTACTTCAGGAATTTGAGTTAGAGATCAAGGACATAAAGGGAACTGAGAATCAAGTCACTGATCTTCTCTCTCGTTTAGAAGATCCAAGTGCAACTTCACAAGATAAGATATTGATAAATGAGTCTTTTCCCGATGAGCAATTGTTTGGGGTGTAAGAGGAAGAACCATGGTTCACAGACATTGTGAACTACCTTATGAGCAACATTATGCCCCTAGACTTGTCTTCTACTCAAAGGAAGAAGTTTTTTCATGAGGTGAAGTGGTACATGTGGGATGAGCTGTTTCTGTTTAGGCAAGGAGCTGACCAAATCATCAGGAGATGTATTCCGTACAGCGAAACGGGGGGGGGGGGGGATCTTGCGAGACTGTCATTCGACTATTTATGGAGGCCACTATGGTGGAGAAAAGACAACAACTCATATCCTTCAAGCGGGATTCTTCTGGCATACATTGTTTAAGGATGCACATCAGTTTGTTTTGAAGTGTGATCACTGCCAGCGTGTTGGGAATATGTCCAAGAGGGATGAGATGCCTCTTAATGTGCTTCTCGAGGTTGAGGTCTTCGATGTTTGGGGAATTGACTTCATGGGGCCATTTGTCTCATCTTACAATAATCAGTATATCTTGTTGGTGGTTGATTATGTCTCCAAATGGGTTGAAGTCAAGACTTTGCCGACAAATGATGTAAAGGTAGTGCTTAATTTTCTTCATAAGCAGATATTTACAAGATTTGGGACTCCAAGAGTCATAATCAGTGACGAGGGATTGCATTTCTGTAATTCCAAGTTCACTGCCATGATGCAAAGACATAATGTAAATCATCATATTTCTACAGCCTACCATCCTCAGACTAATGGTCAAGCTGAGCTATTTAACAGAGAGATCAAGCGTATTCTAGAGAAAGTTGTGTGTCCATCAAGGAAGGATTGGTCTTTGAAGCTTGAAGAAGCTTTTTGGGCGTATCGCACTGCATACAAGACTCCGCTAGGCATGTCGCCATTTCAGGTGGTTTATGGAAAAGAATGTCATTTTCCTATGGAGTTAGAGCACAAAGCGTATTGGGCTTTGAAGAACTTGAACCTTGATATGGATACAGCTGGTAAGAAAAAAATGCTTTAATTGAATGAACTCGATGAGTTTCGGCTTCAAGCGTATAAGAACAAAAAAATGTATAAGGAGAAAGTCAAGAGGTGGCATGAGAGGGGTCTAGTATTCAAATCATTTGTGCCGGGGCAACAAGTTCTTTTGTTTAACTCTCGTCTCCGTCTTTTTCCTGGGAAGTTGAAGTCGAGGTGGTCAGGGCCGTTTATTGTCAAATTGTGTTTCCACATGGAGCGGTGGAGATTTTTGAGAATGATCTGGGCCGAGCGTTCAAGGTAAATGGACATAGGTTGAAGCATTACTATGGGAATACGGAAAACCGTGAGGTGGTTAGTGTCGTTCTATTGTCCACTTGTTCTAACGATGTAAAACAAGCGCTTCTTGGGAGGCAACCAAAGTTTGTTGTACATTAATAGATGGAGAAAGAAGAAAACAAGGAGAAAACCACAGAAAAAATCAGAAAAAGAAAAACATTTCAGTGCCAACTGCAGTAGCACGGCGCGCCTGCGCTGCGAAGCGGGGCGACTGCGCTGAAACTCCAGTAGCACGGCGCGCCCGCGCTGGTATGCGGGGCGGCCGCATTGGTTTTCCAGTAGCACGGTGCGCCCGCGCTGCCAAGCGGGGCGGCCGCGCTGGCTTCCTGGACCTGAAAAAAAGTTCAGAAAAATAGGAATTTAAACACCAAATCAATTCCTAGCCGAATTTTACTCTCCAACTTCCATATTTCCCTCTCCAAATCAATTTCAATCAAACCCATTACTCCCATTATTCCCATAATCAATTCCCACTTCTTTTCCATAAATAATTCTATTCCTACTCTCCTATATATACATACACTTACACACAAATCTCTTAATCACTTTTCAATTCTCAAAACTCTAAACTTCTCTTATACACATATCTTATTCTCTCTTATTCACTTCCAACGGTACCCAAAAGACAACGAACCCAAGTTAGCAGCTGCACCACCATTTCTTCGAGTGGTTGCGGTGTGAGGCCTGGGTTTTGAACTCCGGAGGCTGAGGCGGAGTATACGAGGCTGCTTTCGAAGCCCATAGCCAAGGAGCGAGGTTTTCTGCCATCGGGGAGGGATGGTAAGTTGTTGGAGATGATTGTGGAGATGTGATGGATTACTTTTTGTGAGGCGCCAATTGCGATACCTATGAGTGAGGTTCGTGAGTTTTACGTAAATACAAAGGCGAAAAAGAATGGTTTTACTGTGGTGAGGGGGTTGACTATGGGTTACTGTGCTGAGGCTATTAGGAGGGTGATCGATCAGCCCGAGAGGAGGCCAAAATAGGATGATTGAAATGCTAGGACGGGGGATGATTTTGACTTGGACCTTATTGGTGCTACACTCTGTGTTCCGAGTACTCACTGGATGTTCAAGATGGGCACGAACAAGTATGCCACTTTCCTTGCCTTGTGCATGAACAGATTTGAACGTGCATGGAATTCTTTTTTTTGTGCCAACATCATGCCATCTTGTCACGTGCATGATGTTACTGTGGAGCGTGCGTGGTTGTTGTGGGGCATTCTTCAGGAAGATTATGTGGATCTCGGGATGGTGATTTATTAGGGTATTTTGAGGTTTCTGTGAGGCAGTGCTATGGGTTCTATTCCCTATGTGTCCATTGTAACGAAGCTGTGTGTGGCGGTTGGAGTTCATTGGCCCACACATGAGCAACTGCAACTTTCTAGTGCCCCGATTGACATTTCTACACTTTTCAGCATGCCGGAGTGGTACGGTGGACGTCCAGCACCTCTGGGATATGCTGGTGGCACAACTCAGGCGAGCAAAGCAGCTTGGAGAGCTGAGTTGGGTGAGGCCGGTCCTTCACGGTCACAACAGCAGCAACAATAGGAGGAAGCATATGATAGTGTTAGTTTGAGTTCAGCGCAGTATAGGCGCTTGATGAGGAGGATGGATGCGATGCATGACATCAATAGTCAGTTTGCACATGATCTCACCCTGGCGTTGGGGACTACATTCAGAGCCACGAGAGTTGATATCCAGTGGCCAGTATTCGGTGAGGGCTCTGTGTACCCGCCTCTAGACACTCTTGACACTTCACCCCATGATGGTGATGATCCTGGTTCTGAGTAGGCATGTCTGATTCCTTACTATTACCTTCACCGAGTATAGTGAATATTTTAAGTTTGGGGGTGGTAGTTAAGGAATATTTGTATATGTTAGTCCATATAGTTTTCATATTCATGCTAGTTTAGTTCATATAGTTGCATATTTGCCATGTAGTAGTTTTTTTATTTTGCATGATAGTTTGTTGCATATAGTTGCACTTGCATTATATAATGATCCCTTAAGTTTACTGTACTGATTGATTGGTGATATTGATGCTAGTGTGGTCATGTCGTATATAGTGATGATAAGTCCTATCGAGTTGATTTGCATTCTAGAAATAATTAAAAATTTCACTAAGTCTTAGAGGTTGCTTGAGTGCTAGATCATGGTCATGTTTTGTTGTTTGTCGAGATTTAATCACTTGTTTATATTTAGAATTTAGGATATTCTCTTAATGATAAAATAACATGGATATTTCAAAATTGGAGAAAAAATTGGATTTCATTGCTAGTTGTTATAGCTAGGTGTCAAATGGTTGGTAGCCGGCTCATTTTATATTAGTAGTCTAGGGTTGAGCGAGATGGAGCGAAACACACCCGTTCAGAAATTGTTGAAGAAAAAAGAAGAAAAAAAAGAAAAGAAAAAAGAGAGATAAAAAGAAAAAAGAAGAAAAAATATGTGTTGTTGCATAATTGATCACGAGTGGGCTCTTTAATACTCGAGTTATTAAGTTCTTAGGGGACTTTGTGCCTAGTGACCTAAGGCTTTCATAGTCTGGGATCCACTAACCTAACGCTCGCTACATGGGTATTATTGTATAAGTCTTTTGTGGATCTCACTCATTGTACGATCAAATAAGCATATTTGTGATTGTTTATGTGTTATGAATAAAAGCATGAATCTATATAATAACTCTAATATAAAAATTGAAGTGTTGTCAGTCATTTTGAGTTTAGTTTTTTTTTCATTTATAACCTTGTGATTGCCTTGTTGAGTAATGAGTCATGATTATTGATCTAGTTGCGAAAGTATATCTGTTAAGCATTTGCACACACACACGTTTCTGGCATGTAAGTTGAATTGTGGTATTTGATTGAGATGTTGCTCATTGGTTGGTTTAGTTATTCTGAGGGGATCGTTGCATTCATGTAGCTTGCATTCATGCATTTTTATTTTTGTTATTTGAGTCTGTCTATGCTTGAGGACAAGCATCAGCTCAAGTTTGGGGGTGTGTTAAGTGGCATTTATGTCCACTTAGAATGCTCTATAAAGGCTTGGATTGATGTTTTGTACTCAAGTTATTTGTGTTTTTGATGTGTTTTGCATTTCAGGCATATAACAGGGATCAAGGTGATTTAGCATTGCTTTGATGCTAAAATGGTTTTAGGAAGGTGTCATGAAGAGTGCTCGTGCAAAGCCGTAAAGAACCAGCTGAATAAAAAAAGCAGATGTATTTTTTTCCAAAAGGTCGGCGTGCCCGTGTTGTGCTAGCGCGCGGCCGCGCCAAAGAAGCAGAATGTCAGCGCACCCAAGCTAGTAAAGCGCGCGGTCACGCTAGGTCGGGATCACATAATCCTATTTCTACTACAATTTTGATCTGCTGGACTTCTCTTTTGATTATGCTGCTATATAAAGACAACTTAAAGACGTTTTTCATCACAGAGCTGAAGGAGAAGACATCAAGAAGACCTATAGCAAAAATACAACCAAGGCGAACAAGATCTAGTTTATTCTTGTGATTCTTTGTTTTAAGTTGTAGTCTTAGATGCTCGTTTCTTGTTTTGTTGAACCTAATAATCTTCTTTAACGTACTTTGATTATTATTCATTTTATAAAGACGAACTTATAAGATATTGTATTAATCTCTAATGAAGCGAAAGTAAATTTAGAGGTTTAGAACTTGCCATACCAGTATAGGTTCATGTATTGTTATGCATGATTCGTAGGTAATTTTAACCATCTTACTTGCCCTATGTAATCATGGTAGATAACTTGTGCATTAAACCGTTCTATTATCAAATTTTATAGACATATAGGGTCTTAATATAATTGGTGTCTATTCAGCTTTTATCTCTTTTCTGGATGTCTGGTAGTAGGGTATTCGTACAATGAAAGTTGGCGTTTGCTAGTTTCGTGTTATCTGATTAGTGTCATTACCATAAGGTTAAGAACAAATAGGCTATTGAATGAAGTAGTAATGAAATTAGAATCCCATGTTTGTTTAATATGGAAAATCAACTTTAATTCTCTTAGTTAATTTGCATGTTAGTATAATCTCGTAGTTATAAACACTCCCAACTTGTTATCATCTTAGCATTGAATAATAACCATATCATCCTTGCATAAGTACATTAATTGAAATTAACCTAAACCAGTCTCTGTGGGAATGAACTAGAAATAATTCTATACTACTCGTGATCGCGTATACTTGCGTGCATATTAGCGCATGTTTTCGTCCTAAAGAGTTAATTAGTCTCTGATTTCATTTAGCTAGTCATCACTTGGTTCGATTAATCAATTTAAATAGTTAATTGATTAGTTTTACCAACTTATGGTCCATTAGATGGAAATCGATACCAATCAGATTAAGTCAAATTCTGATTTGATTTTCAGATTCGAAATCAAAGCAATGAGGAATTTGTAGGAAGTAAGGACACCAGAAGAATTCAGAAGTTTAGCAGAATTAGCGCGATGTTACTGCAAGTGTGAGAGGCTTTAATTGGATGAATATGCCCTTTGTAATAGATAAGAGAATTAAAAAGTTGTTTGCACATGCGAGTGAGAAGAATGTTTTCAAGAACTAAAGGCTCGATATTAAGCGAAGAGAAGAAAGAAGGAGATAAAGAGAAAAATGACATCATTAATATTTAAAAGCATAATAAAATAGGGTGATCTTACCATAAGTTTTTTGATACTTTGTTTAATTGGATATGCCCCTGTTGTAAAATATAATAGAAATAAATTTTTTATTCATATACGCATGTGAGAAGACGTATCCAAAAACTAGAGGTTTAATACAAGAGTCGGGAAAATGAATGAGGAAGAAAGATGAAATTAGTAACTACATCAATATGGATGTGGTTAGATGATCAAAGAGATTTTATCATCTACAATAAGGTTTAATTAAAAGACTTGAAGGTATACCAATATAGAACGACGATGTAATAAGAATTACACTGAAATACTAGAAAACTCGCGAATACAAGTTTTCGACGTATGATAGAAGTTAATAATGATAGTATATGAGTATAAAAATATGGAAGCATCGATATGAAAATTACACAGACTCAAAAAGGTTAAGATATATCTTCAACTAGAGAAAGTCAAATATTAGGTAAGGATGCGAGTTGGAATTGATTAAAGATGGTAGTTATAGTTGATCGAGGAAGATAATTGCATGATTAATAGTTAATTGAGAAAAACTAACAAGGTAGCTGACATTCTCAGTGAAACAAAAAAATGTATTTTGTTAGAAAGGATAGTAAAAGAGTTCAAATAGTTATGAATGGAAGGCTTTCATTCCACAGTTAGCCACATGAGTGGTTTATTTAATGAAGAACCGATCAGTACTATTGGGAAGAAGGACTCACTTATGTTAAGAAGAAATAATGAGCTAGGAGAATGAAGAACTTAAATAGGAAATGAAATGGAATCAAAAATATGATGAAGAAACTTTATAAGATGCCAATGATATAGGTAAGATATGGGTATTATGTGGGACAAAAGTAAATTGAAGAATTTGATATAACTTTTGTAAATTGAGATAAATAATGCATCCCAGGAATACGATTAAGTATCGAGGGCTAAAAAGAAATATCTAGTGACCAGGCATGAAGAGAAAATGGGGGAAAGCGTCAATTGAATCATTATTGATAGGTTATCCCAAACCTAGTCATTCTCTTTTATTAATGAACAACTTGACCAATAAGAGGGTTAGTTGCTGCTTGAAGAAATGGTGGTATGTCATCAGATCCAGGAATCAATTGTAAATGATCAATACTATTTGATTGGAGATTTGACAGAAATATTTAGAATACAGTGAATTATGTCAAACCAGAATAATATATACCACTCCTAGATGAACGAACATTAAGTAAGGCATAACTAAAAGAGAGGAATTTGGATAAACATCGTTAACTCAATGGATTCAAGTTATTCCAAGAATATGATACAAGACATATATGTCAAAGAAGACTTTTTGATAATATGACCTAAAGAAAAGAATAAACATTATATATGACTAGACGTTAAGGGAAGAACATTGCATTTAGTTTTATATGAGAACTCTTTGGAACCAAAATAAATGATAATATGAGTTAGAATATACGGGTGATGCCTTCAGGTTGGTAAATTTTCTTTACTCGATTTTGATTCAAAGAAATTAAGGTATGATGACAGTTTGTGCGTCAATCATATCCAGTCGAGATTTTCTCGTTATTTCTTAATTCTGTAGTAATTTCAAGAACGTTGAGAATCGAATATGCCATGGTTTCAGTATATTATTCGCAGATGGATAAGAAGATTAAGGGAACGATTAAAGAGCCTCGAATGCGATCGGAAGCGATTACAAACTTGGTTAATTGAACAAAGAATCATGTGGGAATGAGGTTCAACAACCAGTAATTATTGGAAATGTTCATGAGCACGAATTAATATGCGTTATGCTGGTCCTTTTGAGACAGTAAAATAGGCAGGATAAGTGGAAGTGAGTTGGCTTCACCGCCACCCTTATAGTAGGTTTAGAGGGTGTTTATAAGTGTATACCCAGGAAGAATAATTTAGCTCTATTATATATATAAGATGGAGACTTGAGTTGAGTTATACGAGCAACTAATAGAGTATGATGTTAGCAAGAGACTGTTGAGTAATAATTGATGTTGCAAGTTAAAGTTTATGAAAAGTTGTATGGTTGAAAGATCCACCTAAGAAAATGAAATTGAGATACTTGAATGTATCATTATCTAATCCTTAGTGTGATTCTGAGGACAAAATATTTTTAAGGGGGGGGGGAGGATGTAATATTCGAGACATAGCGTATAATTATTTTTATCAAGAAATGATTATTATGTGAATTTTGGTGAATTATTTGATGATTGATAATAATATTTGGATTTTTATATATGATAAAATGTGAGTATATTAATTTTATTATATCCTGCATAAAGTACAGATAATTATGGTATTTTCTTGGTAATTTTTGGACTGTTATATGCTTTTATATTGATTTACGAATTTATTAATTATTTTCTGAATAAGTACAAAACTATTTTATAAAGCCGGAAATCGCCCAACTTCAACCATTTTTACGTTTTTACAACCCGAAATTCTTCTGAAACTCCTTCAAGCCGGACATTTTTTGTGTTTTGATTTTTTCGATATAGAGTACGGTTTGACACGTATGCGTCCTGGCGCAAATTTTTCGATGCGATATTCATTTCGATAGATCAACAAAACCTGTATTCTCGAAAGAAGGGATATTATTACATGATTTTCATATAAAGTTTTTTATTAGAAGCCCGATTTGGATAATTATCCAATATGAGTACCAAATCCGATCGTTTTTGCAGTTACTTAGCGGCTAAGTAACTTATTTTTCGATCCAATACGATCCAACACGTATTAATATTCCATAAATATAAATAGCCTATTTCTTGTTTCATTTTATTCCTATAATCATAATTGATCAGTAAAAATATAGAATTAGAGAGAAAAACCCGTCAAATTATTACTTTCTTGAGAATCAAACCCAAAAACGAAGACGTTACCGAACTCGGAATTGAGCGTGCCATATATCAAATCAAAACTCTTGAAAAGCTCTTTCTGAATCAACCATCAATTTCAGTGCAAAAATCAAGGCTTTGATCTTATTTCTTTATTTTTATTTCAAATTATTTAATGATTAAAAATAGAAATTTTTGTTCTTGATGTTGTTTGTGTGATTTGATGCTTGAAACATGTAGATCTTTTCTTCCTTGTCATTTTGGTATATTTTATGACTGATTTGGAGTTCAATAACATGTTCAAATTGTTGTTTGATTATGTATATTAAAAATTAGGGTTTTAATTACTTTGAATGTTCTTAATCAATTTTGGGCATTTCTGTTTGGCTGAATTTGGGTTAAAATAGATTGCACCATTATGTAGATCGTGTACAAATGAACTGATTCATATATTTGATAATGTTGTTTGACCCTTGCAATGACCTCGTCGGAAATTTGACCACCGCGGCAACAGAAACTTCGATCAAGTTTTCCAAGCGAACCCCGTGTTGTTTTTTCGAATTAAGCTTGCAGATATGTTCCCAGCATCTAAGAGAACATTCGTTTATATTTTGGTGAATTTCTGGGCAACTTTTTAGTCTCCGTAAAAGCCTGGTGGCCGCCTTTAATGGTGGCCATCCACCGGAGTTTGAACGGGGAAGACGACAAGGGAAAAATTACAATTTGACCCCCTGAAGTTTCCCCGTTTTATAGCATTGGTACTTTAGTTTTAAAAAATTTCAAAAACTGGATTTCTGTTTTATTATTTTCAGAAATTATATTTTATTTTTATAATACTTTCAAAAATTTATTTTTATTATTTTAAAAATTCAAAAATTTATTATTTAACTTTCTGAAAATTATGTTTAATTTAAAAATAAATCTTAAATATTTAATTAATTAATTTTACATGATTATTAATTATTTAATTAGTAAATTAATTTCAATATTAATTGGTTAATTAATTTAAATAGTTATTAGTAATTTTAATTGATTATTTAATTTAATTAAATTATTTATTTTTGATATAAAAATTCTGAAAAATAGTTTCGAGCTTCAAAATATTATTTTAAATTATTTTCAAGACTCGATAATTATTATCAAATTATTTTAAAGTCAGATACGGGTGTTAGACTCTATTATTTAATTATAAAATGATTCAGAGACCCGTTTTAATTTTAAAAAATTTTCAAAAATCCGTATTAAATAGACCGTCCGTCTGTTTAATACGAAACGAACGAGTCTAGACTCAGAAAAATATTTTGCTTTCATTAAAAATATTACAAGACATAAAATATTTCATTTCGAAAGGTATCTTAAATTTGTAAACATTTCTGATTCGCGTAATTATCGTAAAAGTGTATTTCGACTAGATTTCAGTTTTGAACATATCGAGTCGAACGTTTTGACGAACTGAGTTATATGTTACATGAAATATATGATATGTGCATTATGTGTTTATGTGTTATGTGAATGATGAGTCGACGTGTCTATTAAACTTTATATGATTAAAGATGATCCTTATCTGTTATTATCGGGTGGATAGACGATAAGGATAAATGTATAGACTAGATAATTATATATTGTCAGTTAATTGAATGGTATCTTTTATGATAGATACATGTAGTTCGAGCCATTCAAAGCCAGGCAAAGATTGTAAAAGTAAAGCCTGATTACGTGTAGTAATGAAACGAGTGGATACATAATAGAGATAAACCTAAAATGGTGATTGACAAGAAAGGTCAAGTAGCATGTCAATGGAAATATGAATATATCAGGACTGAGTGATATGGAAGATAGTTAAAAGATTAGGGGATTATCAGTTGAGGTAGGTATCCCTAAACTTTTTTCAGATACAGTGCAATTAATTCCACTTCTATTCTAAATTCAGAATAGTTAAAATGTTTTTATATTTCACTACAATTACTCTTAATTATGTAAGTACCTTTTTGTTCTTGTTCCTTAGTATGAATTGTGATCTCTTGAGCAAATACCTATTATTTTGGGTTATTTGCGAACCCTGTTTCAGGATGTTTTGAAATCAAAGTGATTTGAAATCAAAATAATTTATGGACTGGATGGTTATGATGAGGGCCAGTGATGAGCTGGACCCTAAGGGCCAGAGTTGGCTGGACCCTTTATGTATAAAGGCCAGAAATAGGCCTAGGTACCCTATATGTTGGTGGATCTATACAGATGGGTATATACACACACTATACCCTGACTGATCAGCGGGTTATAGTGCATATGTTGGTTCTACTGTCCAGTCTAATTTATTGTTGATCGCCATTAACAACATTCCTTCTTGGAAAGTTTATGATTACAATATCAAACAAAGATTTGATTCAAAGAGATGAATCAGTGATACATTTATTGTTCTTTTATAGAGAAATGTAATTTATGATGAAAGGCCAATGAGGGCCGATGTTTTTATTCGCTCAACTGTTTTAAATAAATAAGAGTGTGTTAAAATCATTTAAAGATTGTTTCCAGAAGTTTCTTTGATATGATAACTAGAAACCAATTATGATACTTGTTGGGCATTTTAGCTTACTCTTACTTTGTGAATTCTTATTTCTTTCACTATCAAGTGAGGATAAAAGTGAATAGCTCTTAATAGACAACAACAGTGGAGAGATCCCAACAGAAGGAAGTTGAAGGTGTCAGAGTGATTAAGTCAAGGAAGTTAGTAAAAAGGTAATAAAATTCTATTTAGTTATTGTAAAGTTTAGAAGGGTAGATTCTTGTTTCATACCATAACCTGTAAACGATCCGGAATAATGAGGGGTTACCTGTATATTTATTTTAATATACATGATTATATTGTTCAAAATTATTTAGTGACACCGAATCATGACCCCATAGTTGGGGATGTTACAGTTGGCATCAGAGCCACAGGTTATTGGTCCCTGAAATAAGAATAGGTAGAAGTTAAGATACAAATGATAGATCATATAAGAGAAGGAAGACCCGAAGTAAACTCAGGTTAAGTTTGAGTTAAGATTATCAAATACGATATTGTGTATTAATATATAATGTTGTTAAGACAAGTGTAAGGCGATTATATGGATGCTATAGATATATCGAGTACCTAGATCCTATAGTTATGAGGAGTTGATGGTCCGAATAATATTAGGAAAATTACCCTGATTTCCATGTGATTTTAAATAAAATTGAGATTGATTCTTTTGAGAATCTTGTATAAAGAAGCGACATATGAGTTTAGTATGATCCAGTTTAGGATCGTGAAATAAGGAATAATTATCAGTATTTAGTTAAGTAAGTCAATTGGAAAATTAGAGTTGCCAGTCTTAGAGGTGCTCGTAACGATGGATTCTGAATATTCTTGCGAGATTTTCCTGTTATTGTCAGTCATTTTACGGACATCGCGCATGGAACAACACCTTTACCTTATTAAGTATACTTAAAGTTAGTATGAAGATACGACCTTATCTACGGAAAGAGCGTCAAATGGTGCTGATTGGTTGTAATTATGAAGCTAAAAATACGACAATAAGGACAACCGGATGTTTGATTTTCAAAATTCTAAAACAAGTTTTCGAAAAAGATTTTCTTAATAGAATTTCTAAAAAATCTTTACATAAAATGAGTTTTGAAATTTTGGTTGTCAAATTACTACTTGAGTTCTTGTTGTTATAAGCATTAGATTACGCGGAAAAATACTTGACCGAACTCAGTATTGTTAGTTCAGAGGGCCAAGTAGACCCGCTAATACGGAGAAGTTTAAAATTTCCTCGGAAGAAGAGTGCAAACCTTGTTTAATAGTATGAACAATCGAATCAACGTGCGAAAACATTATTTATCCAATTTATGAAATTATTAAAGTTTAAAATGGGTTCATTGACTCAAAAGAAACCCGAGGATGATTGAAGAAAATGGAGGAATCTTCCAGACGGTTGAAGAAGAATAATATTCCTATCGACAAAGTTGAGGTGTTGCAGGATCAATGGTTACGCTATGCGGCATATAAGAAATTAGAAATTATAACTATAAATTACGTAAGAACGCGATTATGGTCGAATTATTAAAGTATTAAACATGGAAACATGACGCTAAAAATACAAGACTTACATGGCAGAGATGAAGCAAGAAGTTATGATGACAAATCCAACAAGCATACAATTATGCTCAGATTGTTAAGATATTAAAGGTATTTCCAAAAGATATTCCAAATCTATCATCGGACATTGATCTGGAATCTGTTACTCGGATGAGCCCTGAAAGTATGCATAAGTGAAACGTAGATGGCGACCAACGGTGTCACTCTTTTACACAACTGCGTATACTCTTCTTAATTCTTGAATACATGTGAGCTTCTCTCAATGATAAGTATATGAGATAAGAAGGAAATAAAATTTATTGTATCCCTTTCAAAATATCCCTCTTCTCAGAATATTGCTTTTTGATCGAGACAAATAATGTTATGATGTGACGCTTTGTCGAAATGATGAAGAGTTTGGTGAGACGCCACCTAATAATATGTTGTATGCCATATAGTATGAAAGACTGACCATCTTATGTACAAATATGGTTGTCTCATTCGTATCTAAATCATCATTCATTCTTTACTCTTCAATTATGACTTACTGATTTATGGATCCTTCCGATTGTTTCCTTGTACTATTATTCTTTTCAAAAGGTTTCCAATCAGAATCATATACAAAAATTCCCTCTTTTGTAAGGTCTATTCTTTGCATATTTTAAAAGGAAGTGAAATGATCCCGTGTAGCAGATGGAGTTATATGCTGAGTATGGGTAATTGTAAGCCAATAAATGGTGGACTTATACATGCAAAGAAGAATCATTATGCCAATAACGTGGTTGACATGATGACATCAAATCAGAAGCGGAAATCTGTATATATTATACGTTTCAAGTCTGAGATTTTGGTGTAAATTGGAGTAGTTAGTGAACCGTATGAGGTAAATTAACCATGGAAATAAGAAAATAAAGTTGCGTATACCGGATAAGGAAAATAATTGATGGGACAATAGAAGCGAATGAAAGGAATTCTTAATAATAGCCAAACAATCGATGAATACATTATGAAGGTGAAGCATACCTCAATCATGTGGGAGATACTTATCATGAGGGTTCAAGATCAAAGAAATTTTTGTTATGAATAAACTTCGAGTGTGTTCTTCAAGGAATGGTTGGGTTTTCCCACTCAAGTAAGTGAGTTATGGTAAATTTGATGCTCCTAACTGAGCCAGTGAAGGAAGTTCAGTACGAAAAGACATAAGAGGAGATGAATATATGGTGATTCAACTGCAAAGATTTTTAATAAGTAATGCTTTAAAACCAATTAAATTTTTTGACAAGATTATTATAGTGTTGGTTGACACCATGTGTTGGTTATCAAAAGTTGAACAATTTAACTAATAAGAACAAGTGTATATTGTCAAGGATAGATGAATTGTTAATTAAAGAGTTTGAATGGAAAATGAATTAGAATAATCCTAGAATAAAGTTTTTGAGAAACAGTAAAATAAATATTCATTAATTATATTTTGAAATATTATAAAAGAATTGAGGAAATGTATAGTTATACTAATCATTATTTATGTGTGACCTTAGTTCGATTAAAAAACGTATGTTATATTAGTTAGTAGTAAATGTGATTATAAACATGATATGTTTTAAAGTATTGTGAAACCATGAGTTTGGTTGATGGTGGTGGATTCATATGGTTGTTGGTTGTTTGGCTCATTGTTAGTGTCGGCTCGAGTCCGATTGATAGTCAATGATATAGAGGAGATGCTGCCTAAATTTTTAGAAATACCCTACTTATAAATGCAAAAGTATACTTCCGTGTGTTATTAATATTCCTGTTGATACTCCGAATGATTGCGATCTCGGTTCCTGAAAGAAGTGACTATAGCCAAACTGACTTTATATAAATGGTCTCTAATTTCATTTAGCTAGTAATCACTTGGTTCGATTGATCAATTTAAAGAGTTAATTGATTAATTTTACAAACTTATGGTCATTTAAATGGAAATCGATTCTAATTAAATTAAGTCAAATTATGATGTTATTTTCAGATCCGAAATCAAAGCAATGAGGGATTTGGAGGAAGTAAGGACACCGGAAGAATTCAGAAGTTTAGCGAAATTAGCGCGATGTTAATGCAAGCGTGTGGGACTTTAATTCGATGAATATGTCCTTTGAAATAGATAAGATAATTAAAAAGTTATTTGCACATGCGAATGAGAAGAATGTTTTCAAGAACTAAAGGCTCGATATAAAGCGAAGAGAAGAAAGAAGGAGATAAAGAGATAAATGACATCTTTAAGATTCAGAAGCATAATAAAATAGGGTGATCTTACCATAAGTTTGTTGAGGCTTTGTTTAATTGGATATGCCCCTTTTGTAAAAGATAATAGAAATAAAAAGTTTATTCGTATATGCACGTGATAAGATGTGTCCAAGAAATAGAGGATTAATACAAGCGAAAAAAGGAAAGAGGAAGAAATAAGAAATTAGTTACTACATCAATATGGATGTGGTTAGATGATCAAAGAGATTTTATCATCTGCAATAAGGTTTAATTAAATGACTTGAAGGTATCACAATATAGAACGACGATGTAATATGAATTTCTCTAAAATACCAGAAATAATGAGCCGGGAGAATGAAGAACTTAAATAGGAAAGGAAATGGAATAAAAAGATGATAAAGAAACTTTATAAAATGCCAATAATATAGGTAAGATATGGGTATTATGTGGGACAAAAGTAAAGTGAAGAATTTTATGAAACATTTGTAAATTGAGATATGAAATGCATCCCAGGAATACAATTATGTACTGAGGGTTAAAAGAAATATCTAGTGACAAGACATGAAAAGAAAATGAGGGAAAGCGTCAATTGAAACATTATTGATAGGTTATCCCAAACCTAGTCATTATCTTTTTATTAATGAACAGCTTGTCCAATAAGTGGGTTAGTTGTTGCTTGAGGAAATGGTGGCACGTCATCAGATCTATGAATTAATTGTAAATGATCAATACTATTTGATTAGATATTTGACAAAATATTTAGAATACGATGAATTATGTCAAACCAGAACGTACATTAAGGCAGAACTAAAAGATAGGAATTTGGCTAAACATCATTAACTCAAGGGATTTAAGTTACTCCAAGTATATGATACAAGACATATATGTCAAAGAAGACTTTCTGATAATATGACCTAAAGAAAAGAACAAACATTATATATGACTAGACATCAAGGGAGAGCATTGCAGTTAGTTTCGTTTTAGAACTCCTTGGAACCAAAATAAATGATAATATGGGTTAGAATATACGGGTGATGCCTCAAGGTTAGTAAATTTTCTTTACTCGATTGTGATTCAAGGAAATTAAGGTATGATGATAAGTTTGCGCGTCAATCATATCCAGTCGAGATTTTCTCGTTAATTCTTAATTCTGGAGTAATTTCGAGAACGTTAAAAATCGAATACGCCATGGTTTCAGTATATCATTCGCAGATTGACAAGAAGATTAATGGAACGATTAATGAGCCTCGAATGCGATCGAAAGCGATTACAAACTAGGTTAATTGAACAAAGAAACATGTGGGAATGAGGTTCAATAACCAGTAACTATTGGAAATGTTCTTGAGCACGAATTACTAGAATTAGAAAGAAAAGAGAATTAATATGCGTTATGCTGGTCCTTTTGAGACAGTAAAATAGGCAGGATAAATGGAAGTGAGTTGGCTTCACCGCTACTCATATAACAGGTTTAGAGGGTGTTTATATGTGTATACTCAGGTTGAGTAATTTAGCTCCATTATATATGTAAGATGGAGACTTGAATTGAGTTATACGAGCAACTAATAGAATATGATGTAAGCAAGAGGCTGTTGAGTAATGATTGATGTTGCAAGTCAAAGTTTATGAAAAGTTGTAAGGTTGAAAGATCCACCTGAGAAAATGAAAGTGAGATACTTGAATGTATCATTATTTGATCCTTAATATGATTCTGAGAAAAGAATCCTTTTAAGGGGGAAGGATGTAATATCTGGGACATAGCGTGTAATTATTTTTATCAATAAATGATTATTATGTGAAGTTTGGTGAATTATCTGATGATTGATAATAATATTTGGATGTTTATATATGATAAAATGTGAGTATATTAATTTTATTATATCCAGCATAAAATACAGATAATTATGGTATTTTCTTGGTAATTTTTGGACTGTTATATGATTTTATAATGATTTATGAATTTGTTAATTATTTTCTGAATGTGTACAAAACTATTTTATAAACCTAGAAATCATCCAACTTCAACCATTTTTATGTTTTTACAACCCGAAACTCTTCGGAAAACTCATTCCTAACTCAATCTGATAATTCCGGATATTTTCCATGTTTTGACTTTTTCGATCCGAAGTACAGTTTGACCCGTATGCGTCCCGCCGTAAAACTTTCGATACGATAATCATTTTGATAGGTCAACAAAACCCGTATTCTCGAAAGACGGGATATTATTACATTATTTTCATATAAAGTGTTTTACTAGAAGCCCAATTTGGATAATTATCTAATACATTTACCAAATCGGATCATTTTTGCAGTTACTTAGCGACTAAGTAACTTATTTTTCGATCCAATACGATCCAACGCGTATTAATATTCCATAAATATAAATAGCCTATTTCTTATTTCATTTTATTCGTATAATCATAATCGATCAGTAAAAATATAGAACTACGTTCTAAGAATCAAACCCAAAAACGAAGACATTACCGAATTCGAAATTGAGCGTGCGATATATCAAATCGAAGCTCTTGAAAAGCTCTTTCTAAATCAACCATCAATTTTAGTGCAAAAATCAAGGTTTAGTCTTATTTCTTTGTTTTATATTTTTTATAATATTTTTAAAAATTGATTTTATTATTTTAAAAATTCAAAAATTCATTAGTTAATTTTCTGAAAATATTTTTAATTCAAAAATAAATCTTACTTATTTAATTAATTTATTTTAGTTGATATCTAATTATTTAATTAGTCAATTAATTCAAATATTTATTGATTAATTAATTTAATTAGTTATTAATTAATTTTAATTGATTATTTAATTAGATTTAATTATTTCTTTTTGATTTAAAAATTTTGTAAAATAATTTCGAGTTTTAAAATATTATTTTAAATTGTGTTCAAGGATCGATATTTATTATTAAATTATTTTAAAGTCAGATACGAGTGTTTCGACTCTATTATTTAATTATAAAATAATTCGGAGACCCGTTTTAATTCCGAAAAATGTTCAAAAATTCGTATTAAATAGACCGTTCCTCCGTTTAATACGAAACAAACGCGTATAGACTCAGAATAATATTCTGCTTTCATTAAAATTATTTCAAAACATAAAATCTTTCGTTTCAAATGGTAGCTTAATTTTGTAAACATTTCTGAGTCGGGTAATTACCGTAAAATTGTATTTCGACTCGATTTCAGTTTTGAACATACCGAGTAGAATATTTTGACATACTGAGTTATATGTTACATGAAATATGTGATATGTACATTATGTGTTTATGTGTTATGTGAATGCTGAGTCCACATATCTATTAAACTTTATATGATTAAAGATGATCCATATATGTTATTATCGGGTGGGCAGACGATAAGGATAAACGTATAGACTAGACAATTATATATTGTCAGTTAATTGAATAGTATCTTTTATGATAGATAAATATAGTTTGAGGCATTCAAAGCCAGTCATAGATTGTAAAAGTAAAGCTTGATTATGTGTAGTAATGAAATGAGTGGATACAGAATAGAGACAAACCTAAAATGGTGATTGACAAGAAAGGTCAGGTAGCCTGTCAATGGAAATACAGATACATAATGACTGAGTTATATGGCAGATAGTTAAAAGATCAGGGGGTTATCAATTGAGGAAAGTATTCCTAAACATTCTTCAGATATACTGTAATTAATTCCACTCTTATTCTAATTCAGAATAGTTAAAATGTTTTTATTTTTCATTGGAATTACTCTTAATTATGCAAGTA
The DNA here is from genome assembly GCF_009905375.1 of Apium graveolens. NCBI lineage: Eukaryota > Viridiplantae > Streptophyta > Magnoliopsida > Apiales > Apiaceae > Apium > Apium graveolens. Next base: position 12,944,852 of record NC_133647.1, read on the forward strand.
CCTTTTTGTTCTTATTTCTTAGTATGAATTGTGATCTCTTGAGCAAATACCTATTATTTCGGGTTATTTGCGAACCCTGAATTAGGATGTTTTGAAATCAAAGTGATTTGACATCAAAATACTCTATGGGCTGGATGGTTAAGATGATGGCCAGTGATGAGCTGGACCCTAAGGGCCAGAGATGGACAGACCCTTTATATATGAAGGCCAGAAATGGGCCTGGGTACCCTATATGTTGGTGGGTTTATAAAGATGGGTATAGATCCATGTTAGTGTTTGTGCCATAGAGAGAACACTATTATGTTTATATAATGAAACATTTGGAATATTAATTATGATTCTATGGATTATTTTTTAGTAATTTGTTATATCTTTATTTTCTGTGATAAAATGTTAGATTAATAAATGTCCTTGGAATATGATATGTTAATCTATATCTCTAAGTACGTGACTTAAAAATGAGATTATGAGAAGATTATTGATATTCCTAAAGGTCCCTAGTTAAGTATTATTGTTAAGGGACGATAATAAATACGTTGAGACTAGTGTGTTTGTTGACTGATGATCACATCTCATTGCTCATAGTTATAATGATACTAAAGTTAAAACACAGGCACATGTATCAAATACATGGTGCTGGATTGATCCGTTGTGAGATACTACATGTTTAATGTGTCATAAGTTAATTTCATAGTGATAATGATGTATTGGTCCTTAGACCTGAAATCATTATAATTCTATATGAAAATGAAAGTTATCCTTAACCGGGTAATCATAAAAGTATACATTGGGTATATTATGAATCGTATGAGAAATAAGAATGATCTAGATGAGATTTAGCCCTCCTTTATTTTAAAGGAGTGATATTTTTTATGTTTTTTGCAACGTTTTTAGTGTTTTTTGCAACATTTTATACTGATTATTAGCAACACTATAAAGACCGATTGCAACGCTTTTACAAAACAAATGCAAGGAACTATTTGTAAATTGGCATGCCCATAAATAAGACCATAGTATTAAAACCAACACAATCAACTAATTCACCAACCATAACATCAGTTATCACAAATAAACACAACTACCTTCACCATCACTATCCTATCATCCCACATTACAAGTTCATCTCATAAATTCCAAACAATATAATACAAACTAAATTTATAAAAATAAATAATCTTGAACTATCAATTCTAGTAGTAGGGTCATGCGCCACATTCAATAGCTTCTTGTGGACAATAACATCTTTTGCTCTCTCAACATTCACGTCTAGCGCATACCTGCAATCAAAATTCATCACATTGTAGTCAATACTATTACAATAGCTAATTAAAGAAATGCTAAGTTTATAAAAGATTAAGAAAAATGTTTTACATAAGGGGTCAGTGCTTTGCATAATCTTTCACTATGAAAGATCCACTTGCCCGATGAAAAGAATCAAACACATAAAAAACATTAGAAAAGTTTTCTTTCTAATGTTTTCTTCTATTACATACAAAATATAAACATATATACATATAGCTTATCTAAAATTATAAGTTAATGTAGTCAAAAATAAGTGAAGAAAACCATGATAATATCATTCAGTGAGTAGTGACTTGTACCTCATTTAACCACGGGACAATTCGCATGACCTCTGGACCTCTACTATCAATTCGAATATTAGAACCAACTGCATCTGTAACATTAATGCTTTCCGTACCCTTCAACTCTATGAACGAATATAAACAACACAAGTAATGATATAAAAATATAAATATAAGATAATAATTCCTTGAGAATAAACAAATTCAATTTAATAGATAAATAAAGCACATATTGAATAAGCATTGTCCAGAAGAGTGTTAATAATATAAAGAATACCATTTAGTGAATCCAGAACCATCTTCACTTCTTCCACAATAGAGAAGTTTACAAATCCAAATCCCTTGCTAAACCCATCGTACTTACGCATCACTCTTGCTGAAGTCACCTTCCCGTAAGCACCATAGGTATGCTCTAATTTTTTGTCATCGATGGATATGTTGAGATTCTTTACAAATAGATTTGAGGCCTTCAATTTCTGTGTGTGGTAGTTCAACAACTCTTTCTTTGCATATACTAACTGATCTTTCCTTTTAGCTTTCCTCTAAGCCTTCCCTACATACAGCTTATTTGAGCCTGTTTACAACAGAAAGAAGCATATAAGTATTTAGATTCATTGATGAGTCTGAAATGCATACAAAGATAAAAGTTAAAAGTTTGCTTACTAATGATTGCACCATTTAGAGCCTCCATGGCCTTCTTAGCATCTTCATGTAAATTGAATCCAACAAACCCAAATCCTTTTGATACTCTAGCACCGTCCTTCATGATGACCACACTGGAGAGGTTCCCATATTCTGAAAACCTTTCGCGAAGGACATCCTCTGTAACATCTTCACTAAGATACTTCACATATAGATTTATAAAATTTGATTCTTCATATGCATTCTCCCTCTCACTCTTCTTTATAAACATGGACACATATCTATACATAGACCATATAATTAGATTGGACAAGATTTTTACTCCACCAAGAAACTACGACAAGCAGTTAAAAAAGTTCAGGCTCCTTAGAAATGCCTCAAATATATACATCAATATAGGCAACTTATGACACTAAACATGACAGTATAAGAAGTCTCTTAATTAAGCAGATAAGAAGCAATAACTTAAAGTACATGTATCAAAGTTAATGATCATGTAGAAATTTAGATTATGAGACACCTAATACAATTTATAGTTTTTACTACAAAATGAAATGAGAGGACCTGTATGGAACATGTATGGTAGGGAAGTGTGAAACATGTAACGAAACATCAAAGAAGCAACTACAGTTGAAACTGAATACATACATGTAATGAGTAGGGGGAAATTACATGATGCAGTTGACCCTAACATTACAGATGAAACCTTACTAAATAAAATAAGAATAAGTGCAAAAATGCAGAAAGAGTAGGGGGGCTTACAACTGCTTTCCCTCAAGAAAATATTGATGTAGAGCAGCTATAGCAGAAAGGGCAGAGTCGTCAGAATTAAATTGCACGAATCCAAATCCCTTACTCTTGCCATTTTCCTCAGCCACCTTGCAAGAAAGTATAGTTCCATATTCTGATTAAAACCCTAATTTTGAGACAAGACAGAGAGAGGCGGTTTCTTGAGTGCGTGGGTGCGTGTTTAAGTGTGAGTATCAAAACCCCTTTCTGGTTTTTGTCTAAAATTTCAAAGCATGCGGTTTTACCGCTTCCCAATTTTCAACCCCCGCCTCAACATTTCTTTATTTTAATTAATTATTTCTTTTTTCTGTTCTTAAATAATGTTTTTAACATTTAATTATGAATAATAGATAAATTTAACTACATATATTTTAAATCAATCCACTAATGACTTGATAAGTTTTTAAACATTCAATTAAACTAATATTATTTTTTTTGAAAAATATATAAAATATATATTTCAAATATATCTACACTAATTAATATTGTTTTGAATATTTCTTTATGAAAAATGAAGAAATTCAAAAACATAAAAATATTGTAAATAAATCCATTAGTGACTTGTTAAGTTTTATAAAGCGTTCAATTTATCATTATAATATTTTAAATCACTGTACTAATATTATTAACTTCTAAAAATAAATAAAATATATATTTCAATTATTATTTCATTTATATGTAAAAAATTACTAATTAGTTAAATTCAAAAAAATCATCTTTAATTATATATGTCATTTTGGTAACACATTTTGACTCTACCGCAACATCAAAAAAGAGGGGTTGCGGTAAATATTGGTTTTGAAGGCTACTATTAAACTTTTCTTTGAAACCCCACTATGAAGGGTTGCATAATCCAATCTACGGCGTAGTGTAAATTTATGGCTTTGGTTTTATAAATAGGACTTGCATGTCATTTTCATTATTCTTTTAATTATTTAACCTCAAATGTAACTCGAGTTTTCTTATGTAAGTACATTAGTATAGGTTGTTTATTTTAATGTACTTCAAGAAGGCATTATGCAAGAGGAGAAGCAACTATCGAGACAGGAAGAATGAAGACTTGTAATTGTAATTATATTTATATTACTCGCCAAAGATTGACCTTGATCCTTTCGTTAGCTTGGAAGGATCACAGAAGATAAAGGCCATAACCAAGCACGTTTACATACCGCACTTTATATTTTGATGTATGAATGTATGTATAGAATAGTTAATGATGCATGCTTTAATTAGATTAATCATACATGAATGTATGTATTAGATACGTCACCCATGCCATGCCTTACAAACAAGATAAAATCTGTAACGACTCAAGATTTTAAAATTTACAAACGATTATGAGATTCTCGTGTTTATGAAACACGGAATGAAATATGAATATTCTTTATTTCCGACATGGGGCGATTTTGTCAACAATGGGTTCATTGAACTTGTAAGGTTGTGGGTTTTAAGCGAGACCGGTATGACTCCTCCACTACCTGGAAATCAAACCATTGACGAGTATTGATTTGAAGTATTTTGTTCAAGGAAAAATTGGGAATCTCTTTGTGATGGGATCGTGATCGTTATAATACTAACAAAACCCTAATGTTTATATTAATTTCTTTAGATGCCTTCCAATATATCCAACGCGTTAAACCCTAGATCGATAAGGAGTGTGCTCACCAGAGAGAATTACTCCCATCTATTGTGGGATGGCATATTGAAGTATATGATGCTTTTTAGACCTTTGGGTTTGACTTAACTAAGTTACCACAATAGGATTGTGAACTTGGAGGCGTAGAGTTTAGTGAGATTTATTGCATAAATATGAATAAATGTTGTTCCACTAGACTATCCAAGAGTTATATATTTGATATAATTGACAAATGTTGTCTGCCTTATTGAATCATGTTTTAGGAGTAAAGCCAAAGCTGAACTAAAATGTTGTGAAATTTGGATCTTGGCTCACTACAAAGTATATAGAAGATATTCTTCCCGAATTGATAGTTAGGGCTATAATTTGATAAAAATAGTGAAATATATAAATATTTCAAATATATATAAATAATCACTTGAACATAATTTAATAATCATCTGTGGACCAATTTATCTTATGCACTTAAACATCGTATATATTAAAATGCCAAACAATTCAAACAACATCTCTGTACGATCAGTCCTTATGAAGGACAAGCTGACCGGAATAAACTTCCTTGACTGGCAGAGGAACTTGAGGATTGTCCTCAAATAAGAGCGCAAGCTCTATGTAATTGATATCCCTCGCCCTGAACCTCTCCCTAAAAGAGCATCCCGTGTTCAACATAATGTTTATAAGAAACATATCGATGATGACACGGATGTTCAATGACTCATGTTAGCGACCATGAACGCTGAACTTCAGAAACAACATGAGAATATGGATTCTTATGATATGATTGTACACCTTAAGCATATTTTCGATGGACAAGCTCGTCAGGAGTGGTTTGATACTTTCAATGTATTGCATGCATGTAACTAGGGAGAATGTGATCCGGTTGGACCGCATATTCTACGGATGATAAGGTATAAGGAGTACCTTCCCAAGTTGGGTGCCCCAATTGCTATGGAGCACCAGATTGATCTTATTTTGTAATCTTTAAAAAACAACTATTCTCAATTTGTGATGAATTATAATATGAATGAGATAGACAAGAACCCCACCGAATTGTTGGTTATGTTGAAAATTGTTGAGACCAACGTTCAGAAGGTGTCCCCTGCTCCCAAGCTGATGGTGAATAGGGGAAGACCAAAGGAAAGGGTAAATGGAAAGGCAAGAGGAAGATGAGATCTAAATCTAATGCCAATCCGAAATCTGTTCCGACCAAGGTTTTGAAGCCTGAAGGTGGTGTTGCAAAGGTTGGTGATTGTAACTATTGTAAGAAACCGGGTCATTGGAAGAGGAACTGTCATGCTTATTTGGAGGATCTGAAGATGAAGAAGGCTGTAATTGCTGCTTCTGATTCAAGTATTTATGTTATAGAAGTCAACTTGTCTACTTGTACATCTTGGGTATTAGATATTTGAAAGGCATATGTCATAGCCTATTTGTTTATTCGAGGATTTAACTCAACTCAAATAAGGATGTAACAAGTAAATAGTGGTTCTATCGTCAGAGAGATCTCTCAAAGTAACATATGTCAAACGATTAAGTAACATTGTTCGTCTACAGAATGTATGACTTAATTCACTGGAAGAAGCTCAAAAAATTGATCAAGCTTCAGTGATATAAATCAAGATTGTGGATTTAATCAAGTGACAGAGATCTCGTCAGGGTATCAATTGATTACAGGGATTTAATCTGAAGAAAATCAAGACATGAAAAAAACATCACAGAAGTTAGTCATTCATGAACAAGACAGTACATCGAGTGTCAACATTGAAGTGGTGAAATGGATTTAGTGATTTTCAGAAGATTGTCAGAAGAGTGGTTGCTGTTCAAGAATAGTATTAATTCTCTATTAATTAATTAAGTCATATAATTTAATTAAGAAAATAAATTATATCTGCAAAGATTAATTTATTGATTAATTGGATTAATTGATTAATTAATTCTGAATTAATATTATGGTTTTTCAGAATTAATTTTGAATTTAAAATCAAAATTAATTCAGCAAAGACAATCTTTTGTATTAGTATGACAATCGTTATGACAATCAATAGTCATACCGAAAGTCATGCCAGTTCATTTAGATTGTCTTGCCGAAAGTCATACCAGTTCAATAGACCTTCATACCGAAAGATCTACCAGTTAAAAAGGATTATCTTGCCAGTTAAATCAAGGATTGATTTAATATAAAAGCAGCAACTGATTTTCTAAAGACAGAGCATTGAATATCAAATTAACAGAAGAACACAGAACCAAGAAAATAGTAGAGAACTTATTGCAATTTCACAGATCATTTATTTCTAGTATTCATTGTTAAATCTAATCAACTAGAAATCCTTTTCTTGTTCTTGTGTAACTATCTAGCGGATCAAAATCCCTAGAACTTAATCTCAAATTACATTTAGCATTTGATCCTTTTTATTATAAAAATAGAAAAAGTTCATGTCGCATTTATTCTAGATTTGGAATAATTTATTTGAGATTAATCCCTTGTAAACGATACCGTTGTTATAACACCTTTCAAGTTTAATAATAGTTTTATTTAACTTGAATTTTGTTTCACTTTTTTATTCCGCATTTTATTCGATTAAACGGTATTGTTTGTATTCAACCCCCCTTCTACAAACATATTGAGACCTAACAATATTGGATGTGGTTCCCATATTTGTATAAATGTGAAGGTATTGCACGGAACTAGGACATTGATGAAGGGAGAAGTCAACCTACAAGTAGATAATGGAGCAAATGTTGCTAATTTAGCTGTAGACTTATCATTTATCATTGCCCACTGGGCTTGTTTTAGAATTAGATAACTATTTTTACGTGCCTGTGATTTGAAGAAACATTATTTCGGTTTCTTGTTTGGACAAGAAAGGTTTTTCATTTTTGATTCAGAATAATAGTTGTTTCTTTTCATTCAATAATGTTACTTATGGGGTGCACGTTTGTTTAATGGTTTATATGTTCTTGATTTAGATACTCCTGTCTATAACATAAATAATGATAACAAACGTATTAAGATGAAAGACACAAATCAAACATACCTTTGGCATTGTCGTTTAGGTCACATAAATGAGAAACACATTTCCAAATTACATCAAAATGGTTACTTGGAAAAGTTTAATTTTGAATCATACGAAGAATGCAAATCTTTTCTCATTGGAAAAATAGCTAAAGCTCCTTTTACCGGACATAGTGATGTATGTGGTCCAGTGCGTATGATGGCAACAAGTGGCTTTTACTACTTCATTACATTTACTGACAGTTTCAGTAGATATGGATATGTGTATCGTTTGAAGAACAAATCCGATTCTTTTGAAAGTTCAAAGAATACAAGGCTGAAGTGGAAAAGCAAACAGGGGAAAGTATAAAAGTTCTATGATAAGATTATGGAGGAGAATACTTAAGCCTCGAGTTTAAATATTTCTTGAAGAAGTGTGGTATCGTATCACAGCTTACTCCTCCTGGAACACCTCAATGGAATGGATTTTCTGAGAGGAGAAATCGTACCTGAAAGGATATCTTCGATATATTATTTATTTTGGTATTTATATGATTAAACATAAAATTAAGAACACATAGATCCTCTCTATTAGGACATTAATTTAATTAATCTAAATCAGAGTCAAAAAGTCAAACTAGCAAAATCATGTCTTTTAAACAAATAAAAGAGATATTCCATTTTTGTAAAGTATCAAAACTATATCTTTATGGAATATATATATAAGGAAATATGATCAAAGAAGAAACATCAAGATATGATATTTCTTAGATCTGTGTTGCAACGGGAATATAGCAACAAGGTCGAATAAAGAATATTGCAGAAATATTCTTTAGATGTCTCGTGCTATATAAAAAATATTTAACTCTTCACTCCAAAATATACCTTTACATATATTAAAAGAGTTTTAATTCAAAGATTATTAATATTCAAGGTTGGAATATTAATATCCAGTTTTGTAACTAATTTATGAATACTTATAGTAATTTTCTCCAATTTCGTAAAATCAGTATTTCTCTTAGAAAATTATTCAAAAATACTCAAACACATTTCCTATAATCCAAATATATTTTATATATTAGGAAATATATTTTAAGGATTTATACAAGTCAAAACTTTGGTTAAAAGATCCATCTCTTTTATTTCAAGACCAACGATATTTTTATTCGGAAGAAAGGCTGACATAACAGTTTCATTTTTAGATAAAATACTTCCACATGTTAAAATGACTTTAAATTTGGTATGGATCATTTAAATGGTTTTTGTTAAGTACGATAAAAATTTCGTAGCATGCAGAGAATTTTTGTCCAAGCACAAAAATCGAGGCAGTTGGTCCCACAGTTGACCACGTTTGACCTAGTTACCATTGACTAAAGTTGACCAAAACTTTGAGGACATCATTTTATAATATTTAGGTAATTATCCAATTTTTTATGATATTTATTTAAGAGTTTTTGGGTGGTCATATTTAATGGTGCTTAATCCTTAATTAAAGTAATTAAAGAATGATTAAAAGAAAAGGAAAATATATATTTAATATATATATATATATATATATATATATATATATATATATCAGCTGAGTTTTGAATGAATACTAGCTTTTATTTCCTTCCCACTTGCAAAGAAACACAACCTACTTGCCATGTCATCAATCCATGTGACATACACCATCCACCATCCATTTTACTTAAATCTCCACCATTCATTCCATCCAGCTTCTCCTATAAATAAACCCCCATCCCAACCCCAACCAATTTTCTTCAAGCTAAAGAGCCACAAAGTTGCTGGGATTTTTTTTAATAAGTGCTTCTCTTCATCTCTTTCAAATTCTATACACACATTTTTTCTCAAAAACCTTCTCTCTCTTCTATATACTTAGATATATACAAGAGTTTTGAAACCCAAGCTTAGCTTCACCCAACCAAGCTTTATCCCACCAAGTGAGATCATCCACTACCACTTCCCGGCCTCCCGAAGGGCTGCCCAAGTTCGACCAAAGTTCGAACAGTTCTCTACTAGAACTTTCCTTTAAAAAGAAAACAGACTCTTTCCTTCATTCTATGTCAAGAACCAAATGTATAATCAAGATTAAAACATTGAACCTGGTCTGTTATCTCTTTAAATGATGAAATCTGTGTAAAATAGACCATGAACATGCTAACACTTGATTCTCTAGGTTACTTGGTTAAATTGAACTACTTACATGTAAATTATAATTATCTGTGATCATAATGCTTAGCATTAGTCTACTTTTAATCTACCTAATTGATTTAAGATTATTGAAATGTTAAGTCTATTTAAATGTGTGACCAAATGAATGTGCAAGCTGTCCTGATTGCAGTCTTAAGCTGAATACATTGAATCTGGATAAGAAATATCTTGTTGTCTCCAATCTCTACTTGTCTATTTGATAGGTGTACTGATTATGTGCATCATGTTTGCTTGAATATATATAATCTGTGGACTAATAGTGCAACACTATTTACTATTCGGTATTTGTTTGTGCTTAAGCAGTTATAAGAAATAGATAAGGTATATTGAAGACTGGTTTATGTAATAAAAATAAATTAATACACTCACACACCAGCCGTCACAGTAAGACCTGGCAGGGGAGCCTTGAGCATCCCTGTATCTGGATCACTGTTGTGATTAATGGCCACTTAGAACAAATAGGTACCATTTTTTTTTTAATTTACTGCATTTAAAGTATTATATCTGATATAAATGATCTGAGTGTTGTATTGCCTTTAATGCTTGATGAATTAAATGAAAACTGATTATGTATGCCATGTTCTATGTTTAATGTGCATGACATTCCTTTGGTTGCGTCTCATTAATAACATAGTTTCTTGAGAAATAAATGTAACAGATTTTATTTGCATTAAAAATCAGTTCTTCTTTCAAACTCACTTCACACACGGCTCATCCTTAAATGCTCCTGCACTGGAAGTATAATCCCTGTGTAATTGAGTAAGCTATGATATCAACTTATGTCACACAGTTTCCAAAACTTGTACTTATGTACTGTGCTGTTTTCTAAAGTTGACACAAAGACAAAGAAATTATACATTCTTTATTCTCGGATGTACTAATCCATGCATCTGTGTATATGTGTTGCATTACATCACTCATTCATATGCATCATTCTAGTATCTATTCATAAAGAACTTGGACTTTTATGTAACACAGCCATGCATGCATTAAATGTTTTTCACAGTTCATGAACAGTAAACAATTTCTAAAATCTTAATTTTTAAAAATCTTTTCTCTCCGCATCTGTGTTAAATGGTTATATATATGCATATCTTGTATGCTGCATTCACACACACACACTAGTTGTATAAACTCCACTTCACTTGCAACATGAACCCAAATGCTAACCCTTTTTACCCTAAACCAAGACCACTGATTGAAAACCAATATCTTCTTGAAGATATGGAGAAAAATCAGTTTCATCACCACAAAACCTCTGCTTTCAAACTGTGCAAACCTCACAACCTAAACACTATCACAAGAGACACTTCCCTCCAAGACAATTCAGAAAGGGATACAAGAACCATACCATCCTTTTCTATCAAAGCAAAAAATATCAAAACCCTAAATCTCCTAATCCTAGACCTCCTAAACCTTTGCAAGCCAAAGTTTACACCAAAAACGCCAATCTAAGACAAAATCATATTGCATAAAAGGGGTAGATGGCATATTGCATTTCACTACATCAGTCAACAAAAAGGTTATTTGTGTTGATAACAAAAGCATTAATAGGGCACTGCATTTACCTTTGCATTTGGGTGAGTTGCCTTGTGAAGATATCTTCTCTCTGTTTGTTTTAACAAATCTGAATTTGAACTAATGCTTGGCAATTTTTGTAAATCTGACATTCCTGATGGTCTCTGTAATGTTAATTGTGGTATTCATTTCAAACACTTCACTAGCACATATCAGCATCTTGCTCTAATCATTAGGGCAAATGTTATGCCAAAACCAAATAAAAGTAAGTACTTTGATTTCTTTGATATGAAAATTATGTATCTTCTCTGTACAAACAAAATCCACTTCAGTATGTCTTATGTTATTCTTCTAAACATGATTAATGCACATCTTGTAGATATATGCCTTATGGTATGCTAATCTCATCCTTCTTTGCACTTTACAACATTAACATCCCTGAAGCATTTTTTAATCTTGCTGATTCTTAAATCACTAATGAACACATTAGGCCATAAGTGCCCCTGATGCAGTGTGAGCCTCAAGAGGCAACTCCCACAGTTATTCCTCAATTCATTAAAGAGAAAGATGTGTTTCTGTCTAAGTTTGAGTTTATCAAAATCATGTTTCATGAACTAAAACTTGAACTTAAGAGGGTTAAGGAAGAAATAATGAGTATAAAGAAAAAGTAGGAGAGTTAGAGTGTCTCACTGCCTCTTACAAACATATGATTGCATATTTAGAGCATTTGGCTGTATCTACTCTAGGAACTCCTTGCATGAATGATCATGACATTGTCTCTTCCTTTCAAGTCCCTGTGCATGATAACACTTTATGATTCATGAGTTAGAAGAGGTTAATGTGGGTGGTAAAGGTCAACTGATTGATAATTTTCCTAATTTAGTTAATATCTGTGATGCTGCTGGAAATGTGATTGGTTAACTTACCTGATTCTGCTATGTGATGAAGTCTGCTCTGTGATGTTATGTTGGTACTTGCTGTTATATACCTATTTTGCTATTATCTGATGTATTTGTAACTTATCACAATTTGTGTTGGTTGTTTGTAATCTTGAATTGTTTAACTTTGTTTGGATTTGATGGAGTATACACTCCTTAGGCTTTGTTATTTCTTAACAGAGGTGCAGAACTTTGTTCTATTTAATCAGTGAACCATACTGATCGATATGAACACTTTTGTTCTATGTAATATACTGTGCATTCTATTACCTCTGGTGTTGCATACTCTTTCATTATTATACTACAAGTTTACTCTTAAAACTCCCTAACCATTCTATGCAGGATCAAAGTCAAATCTTATTTTAAACATTTCTATGTTTTCTGGCATAAAAATATAAGTTTATGAAATCTGTTTCTCGTGCAGGATTTAAGATTTGATATATAATCACTTGTATTCAAATAATAAACCACATTAATTAAAAAGCACAGTTCTATTATTGCAGATATTCCAATACTTTATTCTGATACAGCTAACAGTTATGTAAATTGTTCGCAATTGCTTTCTATGTCAAACTAATTTGCAGGAAATATACATCTCTGAGAATCTACCAATATATGGAATTTGACAAAGTCTAGTACAATCCTTTCCAGGAAAGCTCATGTTAAAGGTATAAAAGGTGAGAAGAACATTATCCTTTATATATTTTATCTATACTATTCACACTACTCAATGCACAAAACATCCCAGTTACCATGCTAAGGTATGTGCACCTTGTTCTCAATTTCATTATTAGCCTGAAGTGTTAAGTATAGTCTCTGGATAGTCAATCAGTCACACTAGATTGTATTAGTTGGTCAACTATGTAAAATATGTGCTTAGCTACCGTTGTTAAATTGGATCCATTCAAGACAAAATTGTAGTTTGTATTAGACCTTGTTAAATGTAATGTTATCAACTAGTCTATATTAGATCTCAAACTGTATAAACTGTTACTTAGACCTAGAAATAGACAATGATTGTATTAGTATTAGATTTTGTACCAAAAGACTAGATTGTATTAGTGACAGTTCTTGTAATTTGTGATTGCAGAATTATATTCTAGATTGTAAACACTAAGGCATTGTTCTTATGCATCAAGATATACTCCAGACTGAAATTGGCATAGTACAAGTTGTCTAAGTTACTTGCAATCTGTCAAAATGAAATGAACTTGCTAAGGCGGCTAAATCACACGATCATGACAATTATTCTTATAAAAACTGTTTTGACTACAATCTTTGGTAATCAAATTAAAAAGGGATCAACTACTAATAGATATAATTAGTATTGGCTATTAAACATTACATCCTATCTTTTAAATCAAACCATGCATACTTAAAATAGTTCTTCTATTTCTAATCTGTGAAACTCACTATATCTCAACAGTATTACATTAACTGTTTTCTTTCAATACATGCAAAAATAGATCAACAATATCATGCATCTAATTCCTACACGATCAAAATACATGTACTTGACTAGATCTATGATCAAATTGCCATGCTTACCTAGTCAATACTTTAGATACAACTCTTCCTCATAAATATACACTCTTTTTGGCATATACCAAACAAAAGGGGAAGAGAAATTATGATCAATTTGAACAAGTATAAGAGATTTGGACCCCTAATTTCCAATTTTTAGAAAATTGCTATCTTTTTTTATACAAGGATCTATCTGTGCTTCTATTATTATATGATACATCTAACGAAGTATCTTGCAGGATCTGAAGAAAGAGATTAATCTCTAAGTACATAAATTCTTTATGTGCAAATATTTTTAAAAAATTCATGAATACACCAAGGGGAAGCACACACTATTAATTTTATGTTTGTTTGAAAATACCAAAAAGGGAAGATTGAAAGGATATCTTCGATATATTATTATTTTGATATTTTTATGATTAAATATAAAATTAAGAACACGTAGATCCTCTTCATTAGGACATAAATTTAATTGATCCAAATCAGAGTCAAAAAGTCAAACTAGCAAAATCATGTTTTTTAAACAGATAAAAGAGATATTCCATTTTTGCAAAATATCAAAACTATATCTTTATGGAATATATCTCTAAGGAAATATGATCAAAGAAGAAACATCAAGATATGATATTTCTTAGATCTGTGTTGCAACAGGAATATAGCAACATGGTCGAATACAGAATATGGTATAAATATTCTTTAGAGGTCTCCTGCTATATCAAAAATATTTAACTCTTCACTCCAAAATATATCTCTACATATATTAAAAGATTTTTTCTTCAAATATTATTAATATTCAAGGTTGGAATATTAATATCCAGTTTTGCAACTCATTTATGAATACTTACGGTAATTTTCTCTCGTTTCGTAAAATCAGCATTTCTCCGGAGAAATTATTCAAAATACACAAACACATTTTCTATCATCCAAATATATTTTATATATTAGGAAATATATTTTAAATATTTATACAAGTCAAAACTTTGGTCAAAAGATCCATCTCCTTCATTTCAAGACCAATGATGTTTTTATTCGGAAGAAATATTGACATAACAGTTTCATTTTTAGATAAAATACTTCCACATTCTAGAATGACTTGAAATTTGGTAAGGATTCATTTAAATGATATTTTATAAGTATGATAAAAATTTCGTAGCGTTCATAAAATTTTTGTCCGGGCACAAAGATCGAGGTAGTTGGTCTCACAGTTGACCACTTTTGACCTAGTTACCATTGACTAAAGTTGATAAAAACTTTCAGGACATCATTTTATAATATTTAGGTAATTATCAAATTTTTTATGATATTTATTTAAGAGTTTCTGGGGTCGTCATAATTAATGGTGTTTAATCCTTAATTAAAGTAATTAAGTAATTAAAGAATGATTAAAAAAAAGGAAAAAATATATTAATATATATATATATATATATATATATATTATATCAGCTGAGATTTGAATGAATACTAGCTTGTGCTTCCTTCCCACTTTCAAAGAAACATAACCTACTTGACATGTCATTAATCCATGCGACATACACCATCCACCATCCATTTTCCTTAAATCTCCACCATTAATTCCACCCAACTTCTCCTATAAATAAACCCTCACCCCAACCCATTTTATTCAAGCTAAAGAGCCACAAAGTTGCTGGGATTTTTTTAAGAAGTGCTTCTCTTCATCTCTTTCAAATTTTACGGCACGCACTTTCTTCCCACAAACCTTCTCTCTCTTCTATATAATTAGATATATACAAGGTTTTTTGAAACCCAAAGCTTAGCTTCACCCACCAATGCCTTTTATCCCACCAGTGAGCTCATCCCACTACCACTTCTCGCGGCCCTCCCGAAGGGTTTGCCCAAGTCTCGGCCAAAGTATCCAAAAATCCGGGCCAGAACCTCCGTGCCGAATTTTTCTGGCGAACACTTTTCCGACCGTTCTATCAAAGTGGTTAACTTTTAGCTTCTTATTTGAGTTCTTTTTATTTGAGCTTTGTACTTTAAGTTCTCTACTTCATCTTAAGCTCTAATACAAGATCCGGCTTATAAACAACAGTCTCAAGAGAACTAAAGATTCGAACTAGGAATTCGAATAAGTACTTGATCTTCACATAAATCATCTCAAAAGGAAGATCTATAAACGTCAGTAGCTACTGTTATCTCCAAAGGGGAGATTATATTTGACCCAAGTTCACGATTAGCCAATTATTTTTATATTGGATCTTGGCTACCATTATTCATGCACATAAAATATTACGAAGTAAAGTTTAATCCCTTCTAACATCTCTAGTGTTCCGGGGGATTATAACTCGATCTATAACAATTCGTAATTTGTCAAATATCAAAACGGATTAAGTTCACGAGTTAGCCAATTACTTGCACTTTATTTAATTGGATCTTGGCTAACCATTTCGTGCACATAAATTATTACGAAGCAAAGTTTTAATCCCTTCTAACATCTTTAGTGTTCCGGGGGATTATAACTCGATCTATAAAACACTTCGTAATCATCCGTTAAAATTAAGGACAAATCAAATCCACGAGTTAGCCAATTAATTTACGCTATTTAATTGGATCTTGGCTAACACATATCGTGTATATAAACAATTATGAGTCATATCGTATAAGCCCCTTCTAACTTCTTTCAGTGTTTCGTGGGGTTATACTACGATATCCATAAAATACTCGTAATTATTCGTCCAAACTTCGAAAGCACAATCTCAATCAATTACTTGCACTTATTTAATTGGATCTTGGCTAAGACTCATAAATCTTATAAACGTGCTTGAAGTTAAAAGAGTATGCTTTGACCTTATAATCGTTAATATACAAGTATACCTTAAAACCTTAAGTTGTTATACTTAAAGGTAAAATTACAACTCCGAGGTTGTAATTAAAGTATTTTTCGATCCATAAATACTTAATCGAAAGAAGAAGAATACTCAAGAAGTCATAAGCCATAAGTGCTTAAATATAAAAAGGGACTTCTCATATTACTCCACAATTTTATTAAATCTATAAAGGAGTAATTATAAATATACTTGACCATGTTGTATTAATCTAAGTAAAGTATAACTAATTAGTTTTAATAATCTTATTTGGATATTATACTACTTGTAGGCTAGTACAGTAACATACTAGTTCAAAACAAATATTTTCCTACTTTTTTTGTTTCGTGGATTGTCTTAGTTTTGTAGTGAGGTGAAGTGATGTGAAGTAATTCTCGTTCTAAGACCCAAGTCCTAGACGTACTAACGGGGAGTTAGTACTCTTCACACCGTGAAGAAGAGGAAAGACCCAAGACCGGATCACTAAGATCCAAGACCGACAAAAGCTAAGGAAGCCAAGTCCACACAAAGGCTCTACAATAACTTTGAAGAAATAGCAGGAAGTTATTGTGTAAGATAAGTTGTGTAGGTAATACATTTATTTTGAGGTGGTGACCCTTGTGTTACACCAAACAAATACTTGTAAAGGGTGTAAAGGCTTCTCCGCCTACTAAAGAGAGTTTA